>NC_022032.1:21928292-21941408 GCF_000317375.1 Microtus ochrogaster | reverse complement strand
GTGTGTGTGTGTGTGTGTGTGTGTGTGTGTGTGTGTGTAAGGACATTTTATTTGCTGCAGCTGCATATGTTTGAAATCATCAAGTTCCCCTTGGTGACCATAGAGAGGGGAGGTTGTCTAGCCTTGTCTACTGAGCAGAACGTCCCTCTACCTCCTTTGAAGCTGAATAAGGCTACAATGGCTAGATGTGGTCTTGGGTAAAAAATAGTATGTCTTCCCCAAAGCTACCAAAGTACACAGAGTCTCCTGTGCTTTCTCAATGGTAGTTATGATCTGTCTGATCTCAACCCTTCTCCTGTGACTCTTACGGCTGCTGATCTTTCATCTCCCACCAGCAATTCTCTGTTTGAATTGGTCAATTCGGCTACTGATGAATTGGTAAACTCGGTTATTGATGAAGACAGATCCAGTGGTGGCTGCTCTTGCCTCGTGTTCTTGGCATTTGTGAACTCGTGGGTCCTTTAAGAGGTGACAATGCACTTGTCTTGGCCCTTTCCTCACTTGTTTCTCACAATGGTTGTTCTACACTGAACACTGAAGGGCTGACCTGCATTGTATTGGTGACCTAGTAGCTCAGTCAGCGTCCTGCGGCTATGGATCCAAGTACTACAGCCTTGAAAGCTCAACTCTTCCCTGACCACAATCGCTTGGTTATTGGTCAGTGTCATGGCTACGTAGTCAGAAGGAGCCATGGTGGGTAGAGAATCGTGACATATCCTGGATCTCGTATGCTAGTTATTGCTTTATTTTCTGCGCACAGCACATGGTCTATGTGTGAGAAGCTACAGTTTTCATGAAATTAGCTTTGACGAAGCCTAGAGTTGGCCTCATATCACCTTTGTATATATATATATATATATATGTGTGTGTGTGTGTGTGTGTGTGTGTGTGTGTGTGTGTGTGTGTGTGTGTGTTCTTTTAAATCATTATTATTTTCTTGTCCTTTCAAAATACTCCTTTTTTCTTGGCTTTGGGGAAAACAAAAGTAGTCCTATGTCCAACCCATTCCCACCCTAGTAGGACATCCCTTTTCGGCTTTTGAAATCTCCCTTTTCTTCTCCCATTAGCACCAAGGCTCAGAGCCTTTGGAATTATCTTCAAAGGAAACTATGTCGCAGTAACACATACTATACCATACAGTAAGAGTGACTATACTCTGTAAGGCAAACAGTGCCCGTTGACCTTGAGAAGTTACTCCCAGCACTGCATTTAGGTTTTCTTATGAATAAAATAAAATTTTAACCGATGTTATTGTCTGGCCTCACATATGGAATTTTGTTTACAAGCCCAAATATATCAAAACTGGGAATAAAATAGTAGCTGGTGGAAGCAATTGGGAGATATAGGTCAAAGGATTCAAAGTAAAGAGTATGTAAGAAAAAAGCTAGTGTAGAGATCTATGTAAAATACGAGGATTGTGGCTCAAAATACTCAAGATCTTTTCCGAGTCGATTTTAGCTGCTTTTGCTATGCCCCAAAATACTGTGACTATATGGGATGATTGACATGTTTATTAGCTCCACTCCTGTGTTTGCCATCGTCTAGATACATGTTGTAAACTGTAAACATACATGCAATAAAATATATCTGCATATGCACACACACACACGTGTCTGTGTGTATTAAAGGATCCATCCCAGCTCTGGAACGTGTACCTCACTGGTTACACGTTATAAATCGGAGAACTGCATATTTGCGGTCACGTCCCACCCTATTGATTTCTCTGCTGTTGCTTCTCCAAGCTCCATTTGAGGGCTTACCAGTTCAAAAGGGAGCAGAAGAGATGGAGTCAGCCTTGTCACTGCTAATTGGTGTCTCACATAGATAAATTATCTCGTTATCAGGTGTCGCTTCACTCTGTGACAACATAGCGTCAAGAACATTCATTAAGGATGCTTAGAGAATGTATTTTTATACTCACAGATATTTTTTGGGGGGATGAACTATCAAGCTTTTGAAGGACGGGAGTTGATTTCAGAAATCCCTCCTTCACTCCCCACATTCTGGTAGGGTTCCTATCTTTGTCTCATTCTATAAAATGATGAAGTTTTGCAGGATGACTAAAATGCTCTGGGTAAAAATGTCTCTGCAGACTTTTTAAGCACAAAGGCTCCAGTATCTTTCACTCTGAAATTCAGAACCCTGAAGTTTTCTGGAGCCCCACTGTGTAATGGCAGAGTACATAACATCTGAGGTCCCAGCAAGCCACCAACAAGGGTTGAGCTGGTGTACAGATCTTGACCCTGCTCTTGTACTAGTTAGGAGCCTCCTGGTTTCATGGCTCAGATTATGTAAATATGTTTTTAATGATGGTGGTGACGGATTAAACACTCAGGTACCTTTGTTTTATATTCTGTTTCCTTGTCAGAAAATACACTGTACGGGACATCCCAGCGGAGTAGCATTTAAACTTCCTTGACTTTACATGAACGTCGTTTTAATATCAGCTTCAACCTTCTTCTTTTCACCCCCTCTCTTTTCAGTAAATAAATACAGTGCCTATGTTGAGGCGAGGATTTGGGGGGAGCTCCAGGAAAATCATTCCTCACATTTTAAAGGTTGTTTGTAATAACTTTGCTTATGCTATAAAAATGTTAATAGCTTTGGAAGAATAAAAACCCCATAATAATTGCCCATCTATAAGCAGAGTCTTACGGTTTTGGCTGCAATCTACAGTCCCGAGTGGAGAAAGAGTAACATAATACCTTCTATTTATGCATGGTTTATGAACTGATTTTCACAAGGGGCTTTGTATTTATAAAAATGCATCTCCCTTCATATGCATTTTAACCATTTAATATTTGATTTGCCAAGAGGGCACAATTTTGTTTTTAAGATGCACCGATATGATCTTAGACAATGGGTGTCTACACTCTTCAGCGCATCCTAAAAGAGTTCTGAATGATGACTCTGGAAGATCAGACCCCAATTATAGGTCCTTGGGCATTTTAAGTAATTCATAAAGCTCAATTTCCATTTCTCTTTCTAGCATAAGTCATACATGAGCAACAAAGAAATTCCTTAATGAATTGGTTGAATATAGTGTATGTAACATTGAAGAATGTTTCCAATTCTAAAATTTGGAAGGATGGTGTTTAAAAGCACTGTAGTTAGTTATCTCAACAGGTGGTAGCTGGTAATTGATAATTATATTTAAAGTATGTGCATTCATTGTGGTTGGTAGTAATATAGCATTTTTATCCCCAGATCTCAAAGCATGTGTGAATAAATATGCATTATTTCCCTATTTTAAATAGCCAGAGACCCACTGAACGTTAATTAGATATAAGCAGACAAGAGAAATTCAATGTCCTCTGCTTGCTTGGAGCTACTAAAAAAGTCTTCCCAGAAACTGGGATAAAGAACACAATGTACCTGCTCTTAATATAACCTCCTTTGGGGGCTTGGTCCCAGCTCCAAGCAAAGGTCTTTGGGGCACACAATGCCCTTGCACATACCTTCCCTCCCACCACGGTCCTCACACCCACGCCCACATCCCTAAGAAGCCTCACTCCGGCATCATCCCGAATCTGATCTTCTACCTCTGCCTAGTGCTCTGAGGAGAGCCAGATGACGGCATTTCGTCCACCTTTCAGAGGACTTCCAAACCTTAATGAACCCTTTAATTGGGGAGATATCTACTGGCTCCCCACCATATGGCGAGCGCTTTTTCAGATGCTTTGATGGAGCAATGCCGAGACAGTCAGGCAGCTAATGGAGCTGGCACTCTTGAATGAAAAGATGATGTGAGCTTGCTTCCACCTACTTGCGGTCTTAGCTTGCCCATCTGCATCCATCAACACAAAGGAGGTGTCCCGCCTCGTTTGGGAAAGACTTTCCAACCCTGCCCATCTCCATCAAACATGGAAATGTTTCTGAGCTCTGTTTTCTGTAGTTTGTACTAGTTGAAATTTTACTTGTGTTGAAGAAACAATGGGTATATCAAACATGGATTTTCATGCTGTATTAAAACCAACCTCCTTCTACTTCCTGCACTGCCATGATCACAGAACACAAAAAAGGCAAATTTCCCTAGCAAAGAATTGGATGCCATTCTCCTGACTAAAGACCCAGAGCAATGAGCGTGCTACCCTGCCCAGGAGCGCTCTACTATTCATGGTTACCTAGTCCAACCCAGTTCTGTGCTGACATTTCTGTGGAAGGGGAAAGCATCTTGCTAGAGACTCTAGGTTGCTGGGGGTAATGAGTCGCTGGTTTTCATGCTAGGCAAGAAAGTTTCCAGAAACATCTGAGTTTGATTTTCCCATCTCGGTCTTCTCTGTTCTCCTCAGTGCCAGCTTCCAGTCACTAAATGTTTGACTCTCTAGACTGTTTCCCAGCATGCCAGATCACTATGATCAGGACACTGGACACCAAAGCGCTGGTGTGATGTTAGAGATGGAACAGGTTAGCTTTCCCTCCTACAGAGATCATCCTGGGGTGGCAAGGGATGGAAAGTCACTATCTTTATAACTCCACCCTCTTCTAACGTTCACATGTATGCCTACTTTTAAATCTGGATCAGTCCACCTTACTGTCGTCCTTAGCTATAGTCCATCAAAGGTGGTCCCGCTGTATCCATGTGCTGAGGTTTCTATTTTTTAGGCAGCTGTTTGTCTTCTTAACACAGGGACATAATCTTGGCAAGCAGTGAAGGGAAGTTCTGGCCAAAGGGTGACGTCCAGGCAGGAATGTCCCTGCTTCTTACCACACGAGAACCTCTCAGCTATTTCAAGAGTGAAACCGCTGTCCTAGAATAGCAGTGGCATACAGCTGAGGTGTGTCAGCAACCCTTGCTTTTTGAGCTAGGGCTGGCTCAACAACAGCTGGTGTTCTCACACATCCCTGGCATCCCAGGCCTCCCATGCACTGACTGAGGCCCCGACAAAGTCCCCAAGAGTTGTTGAGTGATGTGCAACCTCCTCCAACCCTTTCTAAAGATCTCGGAGTGGGCGGGAGAGAAAAATAATAGCTGGAAAGTACCCTGGATTAAACTGGCCAAGGTCCTGCCTGTTTTGCATAGTTTTGTCTGCGCCTGTAATATGCATTTCAAATAGGTGGCCCAAACACTCTGCTAACGGAAAGTGCAATTAGGCACTCAGAATTCTGAATTCTCATTCCCCAAACCACTGGTATCTCCAGCAGTTTTTGTTGGGTTTTAATTTGAGGAATTTGAAGAAATGAATTGTCGGTAACTTGCATACAAATGTTCGTTCCGAGAGATAGGTGGTATAACCCTGCTGGCCTTTAGGCTGAAAGGGCTTAACAGTTCCTCATTGTTCAGCACGAAGGCTTTCCCCTCTGCCCTGGCTCACTGTTGGTATTGGAAAGAGTGCCTCCTTCATTGCAGACTAAGCACAGCTAAAGAGAGGAATGAAGAAGTACCCCAAAAACAATCACCAGTATGGTTAGACCAGATTTATAGGAACCTTAACAAATGGGCTATTGTGTACCCATTACCTATACCGAGGGGATGGTTGTGGTCCATTAGAGACATTATAGACACCATTATCTCTGAAGCACAGGTGATTCCAGGGAGTCCCCTCCATGTGATACCTTAGCATATACTTCAAGTAATCCACCTAAGTCAGTACACCCAGAAACTGTCTCAGTGACCCAAATTCTGAGGGACCGTCTCTATTACAAGCTTAGCAATTGGAAGGATGCCAAGCAATGAGGGTGATTCCTTCTTATCCTCCTCTGGCATTTTCAGCAGGAGGAAATGTGGCCACCTGCGGGGAAACCCCAGGGCTCAATTTCTTGATGCCAGGCTGCTCTCTCACCAGTCACGTGATACCTCTGTGCATTATGGGTTAGTTTGACTCAGGAAGCTGACTGCCATGTATGTTACGATTTTGGTGGGAAAAAAAGAAAAGTACATTCCAAATTCCAACATGACTGCCTTCAAAACAAACGTCTGAAATACAACCTGTTCATGAGTTGTGGACCGCCTGTATTTAATACTCTTTTGGCAGAACAGAATACTTCTGAATTTTCATGCTTCTTATGGAAAAGGACATTTTGGAGACTGCTTAAAATTGGCCCAGGTTTGGATTCTTTCTCTAGCCTTTATTTCATTTATTCTCTGGCTCCATACTTAATACATAGCTAGGTCACTGGTACAGGTGGTGTCCAAGCAGATTCTCCACACGACCTCCCCATTTTCAGGAGATGTTTTTGCTAAATCCTTCACCAAAGGACACTATTCTAGGTGACAAGATGCCTTCATCTCTCCCGGCCCCCCCCATTATGCAATGTGTTCCTTAGAAAAGAACCATTATCCATCTTTCAGGGGGCACCACAGGCAGGCATGGACTGCTAGAAATCCCTCGGATTCTCTGGGAGGCAGGCACAGGCCCCTGATCCAGATTAAGCTGCCTTGCCACATCTCAGCCTCTCGCACTTTCTGGGCCCTCGAATTGTGTTTGGAGTGTGTTTCTTCGAAAGCGCGGCGTTATGATGTGGTCTGTGGCTCCTTTAGGAGCCTGGGTAGCCATGGAAGCAGAGTTAATTTAAGGTCTCAGAGTAGTGGTTCTCAATCGTCCCACCCTTTAATACAGTGCCTCAGGTTGTGGTGACCCCCAATTATTTGGTTGCTACTTCGTAAATATAATTTTGCTACTGTTATGAATTATAACGGAAATATCTGATATGCAAGATATGTGATCCCAAAGGGTTAAGAACCATTGTCTTAGAGTCTCTGACAAATGCAGAAACTTCAAATTCACCGTTGAAGCCTGCATCCTGTAGATCGTTCTTTCGACTCTCCAAACCCGTGGACTTTCCCCATTTCAGCCTTCTGTCTTAAGAAGAATGAATCCAAACGTATGATTGGATTCTTCCAAAGGGCTGCACTCACAGAACAGACTCTCCTCATCCCAGGAGGAACACCCCCGCCCCGTGGGACACGTCTCTCTCTATCCACAATGCCGCCACACCACACTGCTACCATGGTTTGCACAGACAGTAAATTGACAAGCAAACCCATCCATCTTTTTCAGGATCAAACCTATCTCTACGCCAATGGAAACTCTTTACTGATGAGGGTTGGAATGATAGATTGAATACAGCTTTTATTTCCAGAAGAAAGTAGGTGTGTGGCTAGCGAGGGACACTGCGTGGGAAAATGGGGACAAGAAACCAACCCACGGAAACACTGGGTGGGCCACCCTGCCTGGAGGTTACATTAGCCTGGGCAGCCTCTGAAAGAATGCTCAGAGAACAGGCCAGTGAAAGGTATGTGTGGCAGTCCAAATGAGAATGGCTCCCATAGACTCATGTATTTGAGCACTTGATCCCCAATTGTTGGAACTGTCCAGGAAAGTTTGGGAAGTGTGGCCACCTTGGAGCGGGTATGTCACTGGGAGTATGGATTTGGGATTTTTAAAGCCCATGCCACTCTCAGGTTTTTCCTCAAGATGTAAGTCCTCAGCTACTGTCCCAGTGCCCACCTGCCTGATTCCATCCTTGCCATAATGGCATGGACTCTAGCCCTCTGAAACGGTGAGCCTGCGATGAAACACTTGCTTTTCTAAGTAGTCTTGGCCATGGTGTTTTATCAGAATCAAAGGAAAGTAGCTGAGACAGTATTCCTTGCTGAGACCCCCGTGAGTAAACAGACTATGAGTTGGGGTGCGGTATGGAAGGCAGTAACCACATTCCGGCAGCCGATACCCAGTCTGTCTTTGTTCATCCCTTTATCCCCACCTCCACCGTCACATAACCTCACTGGGTCTCAGTGACCTCATTTTCGCATATCCCAGGAGTATCTACCATACTTGTTGGCACAGCCACCACCTGTGCGTATTATAGCTTTCAAAGCCCCTGGGGCACAGTAATAATTCCGAATTGCAAGCTTGCGAGCCTTTACAAGGATAAATATTAATAGATTAAAAATGTGCCCGATGTCTGTAATCTCAGACTTCAAAATACATGTGGTTAGGCATACTGTTTATATGATGGAGGCCTTGAGGAACGTATAGAAAAATTTTTATCCCTAGGTAGTGGTTCTTTGGGAGAGTGTATTGTGTATATATATTACCAGCATGATGTGTACGCATTCTCAGGCTGCAGTTTCGGAGGAGAAAAATAACTAGCCTTTGTGTGTGCACCAGAGTTTGGGGTAATAATAAAAGAAAGTTACCAGCTACCTTCAGAGACACAGTGGTTGTCATAGGTTCATCTCAGATATGCGTATGTGCATAGCCACACACACGGCATCTCTCAGAGGCAAGCGATGAATCAGTGAGATTCACAAGCCAAGTATCAAGAGGAAGCATGAAGGTTTGGTTTCCTGGACTTGCGTTCATTTCAAATGTGTGATGTGCTCTTATTATGTCCTGTCCGTGTGGGGTTCCATCTTCACGTGGCAATCAGACACTGAGTGAAATATTGTACTTAGGTAGAAAGTAAAAAGCAAAGAAGGAACTGGCCATCCGGGACCTTGAGTTCTTGAGGTGGTCTTGAACGTCGAAGTAGACCATAGTGGTTTCTGTTGGACAGCATATCATGAGTGAAGAGGAAAATGGGTTTGAGAAATGTGATCTAAGCAAAGAGAGGCAGCCGGGAGTATCCCCAGAGGCAGAGCTGGCGAAGGCAAGAGCTAACTGGTAGACCTTCACAAGGGAAACAGTGTACCACTTACGATAGAACTGTTGGACACCTACCTACCATGTGCAAATAATACTCTAAGTGCTGAGGCCGAAGCAGTAAGCAAAATAGTCTGGAGAATTCCCTATCTTTTCAGGTGTTTGCTTTTAGGTTTATTTATTTTAATTTATACACATGTGTGTTTTGTCTGTATGTATATATGTGCTCCGTGTCTCTCTGGTACTCATGAAGGTTAGAAGAGGACACTGGGTCCTCCTGGAACTGGAGTTATGAATGCTAGTAGCTGTCATGAGGGTTCAGAGACCCTAACCCAGGTCCTCTGCAAGGGATGCTCTTAACTACGGAGCTATCTCTCTAGCCTCAACTTTACTTTTTAACCTAAAAGTAGGTCATTTATTTATGTGTACGCGTGTATGTATGTGTCTGAGTGTGTCTGCCACAATGTTCAAGGAGATCAGAGGACAACTTGTGGATTCTCTCTTAGAGAATCTGAGGCTTGGGGATTGAACTCCGATCTTTAGGTTTGGTGGCGAGCGCCTTTCCTCCACAGAGCCCTGGCCCAGGTGCTTCTTTTAGAATGGACCCTTCACTCCCCCAAGAAAAGCAATGAAAGGGTTGCAGCAGGCAAGAGGTGCAATCACATTTGCATTTCCTTGGCTCTTTGTACAATAAGTAATTCTGAGGGAGGGACGGTTAGTGGGTGGAGAAAAACACAAAGGCAGAATCCCTTCTAATTCCCCTTTAGCCAATTACTTCTCTTTCAATGCATCATGTACTCCTTTCTCCAAGAACAAAAGTTTGCTGAGATTTTGTGGCTTTTGTTTAGCGACCAAACAATCGGTGCCTAATTGCCTAGTGCTTTGCATTTTATAGCAAGCGATCATATTTCTGAAATTCAGCCTCTTGAAATAGCATGTTTAAGGAATGTTCCTTAATGACCCCTTCCTGGGGCCATTACTCTTCTACCCCCCAAATCCATGTAGCTAATAAGGAATGACAATACTATACTATGTTTGGTTAAATAGACCATCTGCCTATTTATACTATGGCATTCATTCTCATAAGTGTGCCCTCAGCTATGATAAACGCCTGATCTCTCTGCATGATAAGTACATCCGTAGCCAGTTACGTCTCTTTCTTATGAACTGCACTCACGTGCTTTTTGTAAAGCTAAAATTATTTAATGCGAAATTTATATGTAACATGTTTATACATGAAATAATTTATGTGCAGAGACAATTCAACAGGATCATTCTGGTTTATAAAGTATGAGTCTTGTTTTTAAATGAGGTAAAACATAGAGTACAAAGGAGTTTGGATTTATAATATACCATCATGGGCTTTGAAGCCGTAAAGTTCGGTTGTCTTGAATGAAGCGCAGGTAGTGCTGTTGAGTTTGCCCTGTGCTTGGTATGTAATGTAAACTCAGGGGTCCTGTAGCATTCCGTAACCCAGACTCACTCAGAAGCCAAAGGACTTTTTTCTTTTTTCATAAAGAGTGATATGGTGGTTATATCTAACACAAATAACAAAGTCTGAGGCTGCACCTGGGAAATAAACACATGGACATTTCTTCCATAAAACTCATGAATATGCAGACTTAGGGAGAACAAAAATGTCTAAATAAGTTCAGCTTTTTTTTTTTTTTCACCTGGTAAGTTTTCTTCGTTCTGTTTTCATTGCGTTCTCCTGTCTAGGCTTTTTACTACTGATAAGATTGTGGACTTATAACCAATATCCAAAGAAATCTTGGGAAAAATTCAAGTCTGGCCTGCGGCACTGAGACCCGGAAGTGACAGATGCGTCTGGACACACCCCACAAGCAGAGTGCCTAGGTTTCTTTTGTTGACCACACAGTCATATAGCTGGCCTAGCTAATGGGTCTGCTTTCAAATTAGGCAGGGAAATGAAGAAACTGAAGACAACCAGCAGCGACTCCAGTCCTTCATATGGCCCACCCCTTCCTCGCGGTTCAGCTGCTTTACCCGCAGCGTCAGATGGACCCCTGATCCCTCTGTAGCCATTGAAGTCACTTCCCCTGTGTTTCCCATGCGATGGGTAACAGAGCAAGTCAAGTGTGTGCCTTCTGTGGGGCTGTGCGCTTCCTCTTCCCGCTGACCCAAATGTTTTCCACCAAAAATGTCCCCGGCTTGGCTCCTTGTCATCGTTCAGGTGTCATCCTGAGAGACAGCTTCCCAGCCCACCCGTCATCTCTCCTTGCCTGTCCTTACTGCTTCTTATTTCCCACTCACTCTGCAATACACCCCGTGTTCACCCCTTGTTTACCTGGACACCCCTCTTCCTTCCCCGTGCTCCCCTCCATCTGCTGTATTCCATTAAGGAAGGAGCTTTCTGTTCTCTGCTGAATCTCTTCAAACCCAGGAGGGTGGCAGCTCTCAAGAAGCCAGTCCTTTTTAAATATTGTCATATTAATTTATTTTTTTAAAAAATAATCTTTTCTCATTTTACATATCTATCCCAGTTCCCACTCTCTCCCCTCCTTCCACTCCCCCGCCCCACCTTCCTCCCAACCCCATCCACTGCCCAGAGAGGGTAAGGAGGAAGCCAGTCTTAAAAGGTCCAATGAGTACATGAGTGTGACAATTATTGTTGATACGTAACAGTAAGGACCTGGCCAGTGTCACGAAAAGGATGAAGCACACTTTCACTTTATTGTCATTTTAGATAATGGTGATGGCGGAATGGCGAAATAACTTTAATGTTTTCAATAGTGCAAACACAAGTATTCTTTGTCCCCCATTATATTCCTATATTTGTTCCAGTGACTCATACTGACACCTGAGTCTTTCTGTGTCAGAAACATTTGAGAGGGGAGGGCAGAGGTAAAGGAGGTTGCTCTAGAGCAGCTACTCTGGTTATTCTGTCTGTATGTACTCAGAGGATAATAATAATAATGATATGTCTTCTCTGAGGATATCCTAGCACATGTGTGGTTCAGAATCTGGCCCAGAGCCCCATACATTACAATTACTGTTCCATTTAGTGCTCAGTTTATTGACTTCTTTTCATTGTTAGCAAATTACATTTTGTTTCTAAAATTTGGCAGAAGGCTCATTACAATAATACCATTTATGATATTGTATGTTGCAAAAATATTGGTATTTTCATGCCAATAAATTGTTTCCTCTGTTTTCTAGCCTACACAGGGAAAAAAACTTATTGTTTCTTTGTCTAGTTAAAAAATCAGATTGAAAAGATTTCAAATCAAATAGAGGCAGAAACAGAAAAGAAATAAAATAGAATTGCTGGTACTCAGATTAAAAGAAAAATGAAGGAAAATTATACCTAATGCCTGCTGATTATAGTAGAACATTATATCTCGAACTATAAAAAAGCTTGAGTGGAAAAAATATTATACCTATCTGGTTTTTAAATATATATCAGTTTGATGGATAGTTTGTTATTTTCAAAGTGTAAAAATGGGGTAATTAATTTTAGATCATTTGGCATGATTTAGATTTCTAAAATTAAGTGTCTCTGAAAAATAGAGGCAGAAACGTCACAGAACAGCATTAATTAAAATGATTGGAGAAAATAATATTGTGGAAATAGTTTCCTCTTCAGTGACAAAACTGAGGAAACACGGAGTAGTGTTCCATGCTTTGCCAGCGACCTTGGTGGCGAAACATCTGGGAAATAAAAAGAAAAGGTTATGGGCCTTTTCCTCATTAGCCATGTTTATCAAGACCTTAACTGGCCATAACCACAAAAAATTTCCAAAGATCCCCTGCTGTACAGGCTTCCGTCAATGCTTCTGAGTTTGCGACCAGAAACTGGCCTGCCCACTCAGACCTGCCTGTCATGGCTGCCAACTGAAACCATAGATGTTGAGGGAAGACATATTCACAAGAGACACAGATGTATGCTCTCCACATTCTTCAGATATTTTCTCTGGCTATAGTCATAACCTCTGTCTTATCGGGATTAATCCTTTTTCTGGTTCGCTTTGATCCCAGTCCCCAGTTAGGCCGCTCAGATGCTTGACTAAGTTGTGAAACACTGGTGTCGGGCTTAGAGATGAAAGGAGAGGTGCAGACCGCATGCCACCAGCTCGCCGATCTTGGGTGAAAATGCCTCAGCCTTGCTCCAAGTTATCCTACGTGAACTTTGAGCCGGTGGGTCCTTACCGTGAGATCCCAGCAATTCACCCTCAAAGGCCTAGCTGCCTGGGAGTACCAGGAAGGGTGGGGTCTGGAGGATGTTGGTCTTTTCTGGAAGCCAGGGAGCCTCTTGGGTCTCCCTCTCCCCTCACAGAGCCTCTGGGAGTACGTGATTCCTGGGGAATGCAACCCAAGAACCTGCTGGCTTCCCTCTGTTGTCTGCCTACTGGACTGCAGTGACTTGGAAATCAGACCCAGGTGTGTGTCCTCATGAATCTGCCTTCAGGAGCCATGTGGCGTCTTCACTCCTCATTTGCGCTATTATTCTAATGGCTTCATTCAGTATTTTCTCCTTTGAAGCCACGGCTGCCAACCTCAGCATCAC
>NC_022032.1:21923638-21928192 GCF_000317375.1 Microtus ochrogaster | reverse complement strand
TTACACCGGGCTCCCTTCCCCTGCCAGCATTCTTGTTGATTTGCTATGCAGTGCTGAAACCTGTCCTCTGGGGAGCTGGGAGTTTTAGAGAGAAGTGGATAGCTTCGCTCTGGTGTGCTCCTGGCTCTCCCAGCACTTTGCTCACACCAGGCATTTGGTGAAAGTGCCTGGATCAATACCTTATCCTTTGATCTCGGTTTTGCTTCTGTCCTCTGATAACCCTTTCTTCTAATTCATTAAGAAATGTGAAGCTATCATCTATGTGTTCTAGCCATGTCTTCCTTCCTCGTCCAAAAAAAAGGAAGATCTTCATCCGTCCTGTTATGGGCTATCTGTCCATCTGAGCTCTGTGTGTGTGTGGGGGGGGGGGGCGAAGAGGGATCCCCTTTGCTTCCTGCGGCTCCTCAAATTGTTCTCTCCATCTTTGTATCTACAGTTGCTTCCCTTTGCCTTTTGTTTCCCAGTAAGTTTTAACACACTGAAGCCTTTACAAGGCCCTTTTGAAAATACATCTTCAACCTCGCCTCCCCTGTAACAACCATCTGTCTCCCCAGCACTGCCCTATCTTGACAGTGTTCTAAAAAGAGTGGGTGACGCTGCATTGCCATGTAAGCGCTGACTGCGCATGCTGCCGCTACTCTATCTCTGCCTCTACCTGTCTGCCGAGAAGACAGACTCTCAGTGGTCCCTGGGGACTTCCTAATACCTAAACACAGTGACCACTTTCAAGTACTATGCTCACACATTTTTCTACCTACTGGCCGTTTTTTTTGTTTTTTGTTTTTTTGGCCAGTTTGCATTCCTAAATGCTGATATTTTCCCCCATGTAACTATTTTCTCTGAAATCCCTCTTTGATTTTCCTTCTCAAGTTTCTTTTTTTTTTTCTTGTTCCTTTGCTTGCTTGTTTGTTGTACAGCACTGGGGATCAAACCCGGGCCATTAAACAGTTTGAGCAAGTGCTCTACCATGGAGCATCATCCCCAGTCCCCACTGTCAGAGGAGAGGTAATGATAGCTTGTATTTGGGTGATGGTGAGCAAATACAGAGATACTGTTGAGAAGAGGGGATGGAAGGATAGAGAGGGGGTAGGCAAGATGATCTTGAGGCTTTGACTTGTATGCATGAGTTAATAGTGATGTCATTAACTGTGTGCATGAGGTGGCAGTGATGTCATTCACTGAGAACATGAGGTGATAGTGATGTCACTCATCGAGTACATGAGGTAATAGTGATGTCATTAACTGCATGCATGAGGTGATAGTGATGTCATTCATCGAGTGCATGAGGCAATAGTGATGACATTAACTGTGTGCATGAGGTGGCAGTGATGTCATTCATTGAGTACATGAGGTGGCAGTGATGTCACTCATTGAGTATTTGAGGTGGTAGTGATGTCATGCACTGCATTAGGGAGACTCTGTGTAGTCTGTGGGAAGGGTACACTAATTTGGAGTGTCTTTGGGCCACATGTCAAGTAAGTCTGGAGCTTGGAAAAGGCTAAAGGAAGAATAAATGGCCGATGCATCTGTAGACAGCGTGAAAGGAAAGAAACAGATGAGAGCTTACAGAATGGTTGAGTAAAGGAGAATATCCAGTCTAGAGGAACAGGAGGATTGAGGAGGGCTGGGCCCATCTGAAAGAGAGACAGAGAACAAGAAACTTGGTAGCACTGAGACACGGGAGCCACAGAGGATAGAGGTTCAAGATATTTAAAGCAGACTAAAATACTGTCAGGTCATTCAACAAGTCCCCATTGCTGATGTGTAACAGCCAAAGGCCTCCTACTGACATCCTGCTCAAGGACAAAGCACTTACATGGGGCTGTCCCATCAGATTCTGTTCTGCGGCAACAGGTAACCTTCATGGTTCGTGTATGACCACTTGATGATGTTGACATGGTGATGAAATGACCTACTGGCATGTCTCAGGAAATATGCTGTAGTTGGGTGATGATTGACATCAGTGGAAGAACTGAAAATACATACCCGTTGAGTGCAAAACATTTGTTCTTTGTGTGACTGAAGTTCCAGTGCTGAGATAAGGAAATGAACCTAAGCGAGGCCACTCAGGCTGCGCCCCCACCTCCTTCGTGTGTTTGAAGGATGGGGTCATTCGCTCTTTCCGGTACGATGCATAAACAAGATTGTCCAGAAAATCAACATGTAATTAAAACTGCTTTTCCTTGCCTAACCTAATCAAAATGCATTATCTTGATGCGTGGCATCGTTTGAACCAGCTGTGCGGGTTGGGACAATTTACAGATACTCATGAAGAAGATTTTATTGAAACATAGGATGCCTGCAAAGCACTCTTTTACAGCCAAAGGCCTTGGTTCCCATGGTCTTCCGAGGTGGTCAGTGCTTTTTCGCTTCCACTCTGTGTCCAGCTGTAAAGTATGGAAGTTGAGTCGTTTGGCCTGGTTCCTCCACCGCTGGAGAAATGGGAACTGCAGAGACAAGAACCTGCTTCTCTAGATTCCTAGCTACAGAAGCCCCTCCCCTAGTGGTCCAGGAATATCATTGTGTCCATCCTGGATTTGGACAGTTCTCATGGTTGGCTAACTTACGGAGAGAAAAGAGATAAAACATATTATACAGCCTAATATATAGCTATTTAGGAAATCCCTGTACAACTTCCCATTTTCTAAAAGGTTGCAAATATCACTTTACTCCCCACAGGAATATGTATTCATGCAAATCAAATCCTATTGAACTTTATTAACTATGCCTGGTTATTTATGTTCTAATTAAACTAATGAGCATCTCTCATTTCATCACAAAATTAACTTTCTAGAATTTTATTTTATTTCGATGTCTACGATCTATAATCAATGAATGTTCTCCATCTCCTGAAATGGCATTATTTTGCCTGCTCAGGAAGCAGAGCAATGGCTTCAGAGCCATTTCTTTTAAATCCATCAACTCCCGTGCTCTGTGGTTATTCTTTTAATGAACAGAGGTCAATTGCTATGGGGATATTGGCAGTCCATGGTCCGCTGAAATCAGTCTCTTTTTGCCCAAGACAGGGTCACTGGATGACTTTACTTAATCTGTGCCCTTTATTCCTTGAGATCCTTTCAAGGCCCCGGATACAATTGTTTCAGAGAGCGGAGTCTTCAGAGAGTAGGCTTCAGCAACTTTGTTTTGTCTGCTGGGGCGGCAATCCTCCGGTCTCATTCAGAAAAATGAAAAAAGGCAAGAGGCAAGGAATCCATCTGATCTCCATGCCTTTGTGGCTGTTGTTTGTGTCCCATGTTGCTTTTCAGGTGGCCCCGCGAGTCCATCACACATTCCTATTGAGGTTATAATTTCTGTTTTGATTTTCCATTCCTTTTCAGCATGTAGTGCTTTCCTTTAAATTCTGTCACCGATCCTAACTGAAGGCAGCGCGGTGGCCCAGTTTCTTTCTGTGTAGCAACTGCCGTCTGTTTTGAACTGTGGCCATCCAGATGTTACTTAGCCCCTTTAGATTCATCGGATGGCTGTAATCTGTTGGAATCGCGCATCCCAGGATACTGCAGTATTATATAGCTGCAGGACTGAAGAATTATTCTTCTCCAGGACAAACCTCATGAGAAAAAGGTTTCAAATGTCACTGATGTGGTGTGGTCAACAATTGGTGTTAAGATCCTGAAGTGTCTTTGTGTTGTGTATGTGGAGGTGGCCATGTGTGAGTGCTCATGTATGTGCAGACATGTGTGTATGGAGGCCAGAGATCGATCTTGGATGTCATTCCTTAGGAGTTGTGTATCTTGGTTTTTTGTTTTGCTTTGTGTTTGCTTTGCATTGATTTGTTTGAGACTGGATCTGCCGCTGAGATCTGGCGTGCACCCATAGGCTAGCCTGACTGGCCCGTGAGCCACCAAGTTGTCTGTTTCCCTAGCGCTGCGGTGGCAAGCACACTCCGTCACACTCAGCGTTTTGACATGGCTGCCAGGGATTGAACCCAGGACCCCGTGCTTGTGTGGCATCTGTCACTCTAGCCTGGGAGCAGTTTGTTTTGTTTCAAATCAGTAGTCAATAGACTCGTAACTGTCCACAGTTACTGTTTGTAGGTTTTTATAGAAGTGCCACAGCTAACAGAGCTGAGAATTTTGAAACAGCCACTACTAATTTGATTTAGTACCAACATAACACTTTCTAGGAGGGGCTTGTCTGAGTCTCTAGGCCATGGTGACTCCTTTCTTTGTATGCACTTCCTGGGTCCAGCAAGCATGAATATCACAGGGGCTGTGCTGTTTTGAAGCTGACTAAACAGGTGCAGAAGGACCTATGTATAGCACCTGGAAGTATTCACCCATATGTCCTGAAAGAAGGGCCCTGGAACTTGTCTTCCAACACTATGCACAATATTGTAGTAGCTAATAATGACCACTGCCTAGTTAATTGTGACCCAAGTCAGCAGTGAAATTTGCCACCACCACTATCAGCCCCATGGTCAAGGAAAAGGAAGAGAATTTGAAGAGACAAAGTATAGAAACAAAAGAGGATGGGAGGGCATGTGTGTGTGTGTGTGTGTGTGTGTGTGTGTATGTGTGTGTGGTGTGTGTGTGT
>NC_022032.1:21913870-21923538 GCF_000317375.1 Microtus ochrogaster | reverse complement strand
GTGTGTGTGTGTGTGTGTAAAACAGTGCTTGCGGATGAATTAGACTCATGAAATAATTGTCACAGTCCCTAGAATTAGTATTACACAGGGGGCTGGAGACTTGACTCAGTGGATAAAGCAGTTGTTGCTTTTACAGAGAACCTACGAACCTACAGTTGGGTTCTCAACCCACATGGTGTTTCCTAGCAGTCTGTAACTCCAGGTCTAGAGGATTGGGCGCCCTCTTCTGGCCTCCACAGGCACTGTGTGTACATGGCACACATACACGGTGGATAACACACACACAAACATAAATCAAATATGCATAAATTAATTTTAAAGAGTAACACTAGACATTAGCATAAAATAGACAATACAAACCTAGCTTAGGGAGGAGTACCGGAGGTAGACAGAGATTCTTTGTCTAATACATAAATGGTTTGGGGAGCAAAGGCTTTGACAAGGAGTAGGTAGGATGAAGATGTGGCTTAAGAAAATGGGATGGAAATGAACAATTCTTGATCTCTAAGATGTAGCAATGGAATCATATCATGCAATAATTGTCATGTCTGTGTTTGAAAACACGGATTTACTGATTTTTAGACAGATTTGACATGAATCTCAGGAACACTTATGTAGCAGCAGGCTGCTTATTCATCCCGGCCACCCAGAACCGAAATAATCGCACAGAAACTGTATTAATTAACACTGTTTGGCCCATTGGCTCTAACTTCTTATTGGATAACTCTTAAATATTAATTTAACCCATCTCCATTAATCTGTGTATTGCTACGTGGCGGTGGCTTACCGGGTAAAGTTCCTAGCATGTCTCCATGGCTTCTCCCTGACTCTTACTCCTTTCTCCCAGCGTTCAGTTTCGTCTTCCCTGCCTACCTAAGTTCTGCTCTGCTATAGGTTCAAAGCAGTTTCTTTTTTCATCAATGGTAATCACAGCACACAGACGAAAACCCCATGTCACACATATGCAAATATTGATTAACAAGGAATGTGGCAATATCAATCCTCCGAGGCTCTGTGAGAGGGTCATTTACTGCCCCCGCCCATTTGCCATGCTTTCTTGACTTTGGAATAAAGTAAAGAGCTTTATGGTCTCAGGAAGAAATTGTAGTTAAATAAGTAAACTAAAACAAGATCTACTCAGACACTGGTGAGTGTTGAATCGAGAAGAAAACCGTGCCATGATGTAATAATGACTAGAGAGGTGGATTCAAGTGACGTCATGATGATGGCTGTAGCAGGGGGTAGTGATGGACTCCCTGAAACTGAAGGGTTAAGAAGAAAACAGGCACGTAGAAAGCCATCAGAAAAGAACAGAGATTAGAAAATGGGGATTCGCAAATTGTAGAGTCAATATTTCTGAGTGGAGAAAAGCCCTGGCGGTCAGTCTGGGAAAGTAGGAGAAGTCAGTGAGTTGAACTTGGAATGGGGAAGCCAAGACATTTTGCTGTGTGCTGGTTCAGTCAGAGATGTCTCAGAAAGCCGCTGATATGAGGGATTGAACATGAAAATTCTAAGTTTTTTAACATATGCCATATAAAAACAACGACTGGAATTGGAGCTGGTTATCTTGAGAAAAGGAATACCATGGCGGTTTGACTAAAGGTTGGTCATTCAGACAACTTCCAAGTCTTACTTCTAGGACTCGAAGACCCTGTGGTCATCAGCAGGATTGCTTTCAATCTTAAAAAGTGATTTATTTGGCAAAACTAAAGAATTCTTCGCTTTGATGGGGAGTCATAAAAGTTACTTCTCAAATGATAGCCAATACATTGCTGATCTCAGGCAATAGAGTTTCCAGTAGCGACGCCCTTGTTCTTCACAAGCCAGAAAAACAATAACACCATCAGTTTTTCACAACAGCGACCTAGAAACCGTTACATAACTTCCAGGGGATTTTCAGACAATGTGGCTTTCAAGTAAAGAGTGGGCTATTTTTCCATTATTTTTTTTTGTTATTTATATTTTTAATTTGTTTGGTGACCACACAAAGATTCAATTTCATTGTGGTTTTTTTTTATACAAATTTTGTTTTTGTTGACCTCTCTCCTCCCCTCATCCTCCTGAATCCGCCTTCTCACCATCTAATCTTAGTAGCCCCCTTCCTGCATTAATGTAACATGTTCTCTTATTCCTACTTCCTTCGCACATCTTTGTCCCCTCTCGTCTTTTCCCTTCTAGTTACATGAACTGTATCTGACCCCATACATAAAGAGGTATAAGCATTTAAAGGTAGGAACCGCATATGAGAGCGAACATGCAGTGTTTGTCTTTGTAAGTCTATATCTGATACCCCATATAAAAAGAGGTATAAACATTTAAAGGTAGGGGTCCACACATGAGAGAGAGCATGCAGTGTTTGTCTTTCTGAGTCTAGATTAAGTCACTAATATGTTTTCCAGATCCATCCATTTTCCTTCAAGTTACAGTTCTCTTTATTGCCGAATAAAATTCTCTTCTTTGTATGTATGCACCATTTACAGAAATGAAAGTTTTGAAAACGGACCTGAAATTTATAATTTATGATTGCTTTTGGGCTTTTAACCAAACAGATGTGCAATGGATTTCATGATTTTTTTTTTTTTACTCATTATATTTGGTTAAAGTTTACTTTCAAACCATGGGTTTTCTTTTAAAAATATAATCGCAGGAGACTTAGCTTTAATATTAAAGAGAAAATAATTCTCAGGCTGTTTTCATAACTCAGGGTATTGAAAATGTTGGCTATTGTATCCATCAAAGGCATTTCCCTGGTACATTCTTTAAGCGAAGGCGGTTCTCGTCATTTGCAGCGCCAATGTTCTGATCGCCACTGAGAAGTGCTGACAGGTGGCGATATATTCATTTGTCATCTAGATGTAGTAAGTTGGAAATGCAGGCTGGAGTTCTGTCCACCCGGTACCTGGAATGAGCTTGTGTAGATCAAGTTTTGACTCACAACTGGCTGAGATTCAACCAGGAAAACTAAAACTTAAAGTCAGGTCTGTAACCCCAGCTTCTCAGGATGCCAGGCCAGGCCAATCACAAGTTCAAGGCCTACACATGCTGCTGAGTACGTTGTGGGTTACCCCGAGCAATTTGCTGAGAACTGGTTCAAAACTTAGGAAAAAAGAAAGAAGTAACCAATAATGAATAAAGCTAGGGTATAGCTCAGCAATAAACTAGTTACACAACATGCATGATTCCAGCTTCAATCTCTAGTCTCAAGAAGAAGAAAAAAAAAGGATATAAATTTTAAGATAGCCTCTGCATTGAATGGACCATGAAGGAGACCATATGCAATAACTATTTCCTGATTTACAATGTGTCAGGTAGAGCTGGAAGTGTCTGCAGACTTAGCATAGGTTTAGAGAACACAAGGAAGGAACAAATCCCCACCAAAGGGCTGTGAGTGAATATTCCTTAGAGCGGTGGGCACGATCCAGGTGTGGCAGTAGATGCCCATGATCTCAGCACTTGGGAGGCAGAGACGAGGAGGAATTCAAAGTCTGCCGTCCTTGGCTACATCTGTGCTGAGCATGTCTAAGAAAAACAACCGAAGGCACAAAATACTGGCCCCCAAATCCCTGATTCCTGCAATACTAGAGAGTTCACAGAAGATGCTTCCCTCAACATCATCAGCTTGAAGTCCCTCAAAATTCATGATAAAAATGGGGATAGTCACAGCAATGAAGTAATACGGTTCACGAGTATTGTTTGCCTTGGGCCAACAATCTTCAAAGGCCCTGTGAATGAATACTCGTTTTTCAGAGCCACATTGTCGTGTATGTTCTGAAGACTTAATCGCTCAACGTAAGAATTTTTTTCCCTGTTGGCTGCAAAAGGCATCCTCAGGACATAGTACCCAGAGTGCTAAACAACAGGGAATGCTCACTGATAAAGCTTCCTACTTCAGCTGCCCCAGCCCCCGAGGTTCTAGCGGGAAGTTTATTCAATGGCGCAGTACTTTCAGAGGGATGTAATAATCTGTTATGCAAACACGGAGTTTGCTCACATTCGATTTTCTTAAATATTTAAAGGTCTCTATAACAGCAGAGAAGATTTACCCAGAGTGAGGTGCACATACTTCCTTTACTTTGCCAGAGACACTTGTCATGGTTTCACAGAGGTTTTGCTGTTGCCACTGTTTTGTTTGTTGTTTATTGTTTGTTTTTGTTTTTTCTAGACAAGGTTTCTTTGTGTAGCTTTAGAGCCTGTCTTCACACTTGCTCTGTAGACCAGGCTGGCCTCAAACTCACAGAGATTCACCAGCCTCTGCCTCAAGAGTGCTGGGATTAAAGGCATGCGCCACCACCACCTACTGTTGTTTTTCAGGTGATGGGATTAAGTAAATTCATTTTGAGCCCTGGGTTGTCAGGTTCTCCATTTGAGAAACTGAATGTGGCACTCTCCTTCACAAAGCTGTGCGGTGGCACTGTCTTGTTAGAATGGAGAACTGTGAGCCCACACGTTCATTAGACAAGTTTTATCTCTGTCCATTTCTTTGGGATGCTTGGAATTGAACCCAAGGAAAGGGGAAGGAAGGACAGCCGTGCTTTCCAGCAGCAGCTGGACCGGCTAGCAGAGTTCACTGTTTTCAACTCCGAATGTGAGATAGAAAGCGAGGTGGTTGACTGATAGTGATCACTAGAGTTTTATTTATTTATTTTTTTTTGGCCAAAGGCAAAAGTTTTATTTTTATTTCTATTTTTTGGTTGTCTGTGCTGAGGATCCAGGTTTTTAATCTTCTTTAGTGGGACAATTCTGTTTTAGGTTTATGATATATTCTGACAGTTTACATCCCATTAAAGATACTCCCTCAAACTTTGAGTTGGCTTCTGTACTCGTAGTTCTTGTTCATTGTGAATGAGATTCGTATCAGGTACAATGACTGATTTTACTCATTTCGCTACATTGATTTGGACATCGACATTTGAATTCAAATGTGGTGGCTGATCACGTCAAGTGTCCAGACTTGTCAATTGTTCTTAATTATTTAACTATAGATACAATTTCCTTTTATGGTGCTCCTGGCTCGCCGAGCAAATAGGAAGGCAAAGCTTTTAAGACCTCTAAAATCTCTCCGTCAGACGTGGGCTGCTGTGAAAGAAGAAATTGCTTTCATGGAGATTTAGAAGGGGGAAATTTAAATAACGATGTGATTTAGTGTGCAGTTGGCAAATCAGCTACTTAAAAGACATGAATATTAAAATAAAGACAGCAATAAACATAACTACCGACTTCCTATTTATCGAGCAACTGACTTTTAAATAGGAAAAAAAATTTTTCATTAAAGTTTCCTTCATGGACCTTCAGAGTTCCTTCTATTGTTATCTTTCCAGATTGGAGGTATATGGAGGCCAATCTCACTCGCACAATCCACTTGCATATTTAAATTGACCTAATTACTACATAAAGGCTCTGGGACCCTTTTTTACTCAATGTTTTAGTGCCGAATTTTTATAGTTAAAACAGCACCTGGCTAATAAAAGAAGGACAGTAGCATTTACCCAATGTCTAGTAAATGCCATGGGCGATTCTGTGTCCCTTTTAAAGGCATCACAGCTGTCCTTTCTGTCTGGAACAATAGCTGCCCTTTGTTTGGTAGACAAGGAAACCCCAGCTCATGTGGGTTAAATGTCTGCCTGAAGTCATGGAGTTTGTAGAGCAAGGATCTGGACCCAGATTTCTCTGTATCAAGAGCCCTGGCTGTATTTCCTCATCAATATCACCCATGCATTTGGAAACATAAAGAAACTGATTTCTTTTTATTCAATAAAGCCTTTGATCTCCCTATGTCACACTTTATTTTGAGTTTAATGCAGCCCTGTGGCTATTCAGAAACACTACCCTCTTCTTGATCCATCTTTCTCAGTGAGAATTGCATAGAGATGATGATGGGATTATTTGAAATTTCCTTTGGCTTCTGGCTAAGTAAAACATTTTAATATGGAAGGCATAATTTTCATATCTTAGGCAAAGAAATGCTTTCTTAGATCTAAAAAAAAAGAAAAAAAGGATGTTGATCTTAGATTTGTTTTTTTAACTGGCCTCTCTGCTTTGCTCTCAAAAATCTTTGACTTCTGGGACAGAAGACACTATCTTTATGAAGGGAAGCAAACTCATTTGTAAGATTAATTGCTGTCCTCTAATCTATGGCATTTGAGCAAAGTTAATAGTTACAAAAGCCATTGAAGACGTGACCTTCGCCTCTATATTGAGATAGTAGATGTCACAAACCCAGCAAATAAATAGATTATAGGGAAATCATTTATAGTAAAAAGTAAACTTGTTCTGAAAGAAAACTTCTTGTTAAAATAATAGTTCACTTGGCCAACTTTCTAAGTAACATGGAAGAGTTGTGAGGGTGTGGCTCAGTGGTACAATAATTGCCTAGCAACACGCACCAAGCCATGGGTTCAATTCCAAGCATCACAAAGAAATGGACAGAGATAAAACTTGTCTAATGAACGTGTGGTCTTTGCCTTTGGTCAGCCTACATTTCTTGCCTCCATAGAAACGCCATCACTCTTCTTTGAACATGATAGTCTCTTTAGCTCACACCTTCCCCTGTAAAGAAGGGCGCTTTCATTATTACACTGGAGGAGGGATATCTTTTTCTTAATGCTAAAACATATCCTGTTTGATAGAGCATATGTTCACCTAAGAGATAAACCCCAAGTCAGATACTCTGTGCAGAGCTGGCATGCGTGTGTTCAAACAAAGGAGTGTGCTGGTCCACAGGAACAGGGAGGCTGGGTACAGAAAGTGGCAGCTTTGTGATGACGTCCTGATGCTTGCTCAACCGTGCAGCCTTCATCCCTTGCACCTACATTCTCTTTCTCTTTGTAAGGCCCTCATTTTGGGGCAGTTACTGAAGTCTTAAAATGTGATCAGAAAAAAAAATCTCATTTAAAATTTTCTAAAAGAGGATAAAATTAGAATATCTCACAAGGGTATCAGTTGCTTTATAATGATGGATTGGAAAGTCGTTCTTCCCATGGTTAACACTGTGGAAGTATGGACACCTTGAGGAAAGGTCCATTCTTATCCTTTCAAGGTTTTCTAAGCAGGAGAAAGCTGTGGTTAAAAGAACAGTTTTCGTTATCTAGGTAGGTGGTAAGGAGAAAGTGATAATCCCTTTGAAGTGCAATTTCTTTTTTCATTTAAACATATTAGCTGGAGAAATTTGGATATGTGTAAAAGAACCTTCTATTTCTTTCGTCTTAACCTATTATTTCCTTTAACATATGAGTTTTAGTTATCCTAGGATGTTTATGTTCTCAGTTTCTGATTTCCAGAACAATCCAATCAACAAAGATAAGATAGCAAACGCATCAGTGCCCATTCCTCTGACCAGCTCCTAGCTGGGTTACTATGGTTGAAAAAATCCAGTAGACTCAGTGCTCTGGGTTTTGATGATATGTTTACACATAGTATGTATGGATTTAAATATGTGTGGTACACCATTTGTCTCTGAGGCAGTTCAGTCTGTGCTCACATAGCGAAGGACTGAAAGCCAGCCAAACACTGGAAACTGTAGCAGATTTGAAGACAGTAGAAAAGAATGCATACTATAAATTACTGGGGTTAGACATTAATTTAGATTTGAGAGTTAAATTTCTGTGTCACCCAGCAAAGATGACAGTCCTTTGGGACTACGGTGGCCCTTCCCTCCTTTGCATTAGATGGATTCACAGCCCTTGTACTGGGAGAAATCTCCTAAGCCAGTGTGAGCCCATGGGGGTCTCTAAGCCCACCATCAGCAGGCAGTTCCCCAAACCCAAACCTCATAAACATTTTCAAACATTTAACTGAGGATATGACTAGCTCGTCTTCAGGAAGGGAGTTGATGGGCAGCAGAACTGCTTTTGAATATAAGGTAACTGAGCCAGGGCTCACTCAAGGGCCGGGTTCATCTAGATAGAGTAGAAAAGAAATCAAGACTAAGACTCACTCCCTGGGACTGTGTTATGTTTTCCATAGGGAGCCAGAGGCTCCAAAATTACCCTCTCTTGAAGTCACTGTTGTCGGCAAGTGCTTGATATCAGCAGATCTAGATCAGAGTGGAGGATCAGTGTGGAGTCCCATGACTCTGGGTGTCAGAGGGAGAGCCGTGCACACCTCTGGGAGGAGTGGAGGGAGACACACAGCCAGGGGGACTCCCTCCCAGGTCAGCCAGCCTAACAGACCTGAGCTTCTGTGGCTACGGGGCAAGGTGAATCTAGACAATCTGATTGATGTAGGTGACCATTTTGAAAATCCCTATTCTGCCTTGATACCAATTTTGCCCCTGTAGAATAAGGCCAAGATATTGAAAATTTCTGCTCCCAAAGTATTGAATAGACTTCACCCAGCACCACTCACCCAGCACCACGCGATGCCTTGGCTTTCATGCCCTTTGTATATTTCTACTTCATTCAGTTATTTCATGTGTTCTGCTCCAAGACTTGCATCTTTTTAGAACCCGCTAACTACCCAGTCTGGAACTTCCACCTACATGTAGGTGACAGCTGGCAGGAACATACCAGGAACATAACTGAAAAACCAGATTCTTCCTCCTAGGGCTTCTGGAGGTTATTCTGATAATCCTAAATTATTTCAACCCACAAAGTTATAAGTATAAAATGCATGAGATAATTGTTTTTTTTTTCCCCCTTTGGCCACAGCGGTAGAGAAGAACGGATCAAATTAGAATATATTATGGGCCCCGTCCGTCGCGGCTTGTCTTGAGTGTAGGGCTATTTCCTCATAAAGGGTGAGCAGAAATGAAATATTCAAGGGGACAATGAATAACTTGAAAACTTTCTTCTGAAATAACGGAAGTGCCTGGTCTTCTGTCGGAGCTAGCGATTTCAACACAGATGACAGTAAAGACTTTTGAGTCGGCAGCGCGACTTTACCCCCGAAGATGGGACATTAGTTGAAAGTATACCTCAACTCCTTAGGACAGGGAAACTCCACATTTTTAGTCTGTGGCCCACGAAGAATTCACAGTCCAAGCTGTAGGAAGAACTCATTTTTGGTGATTTTCCTTCCTTTCCTGCTTCTGTATTGTAAGGTGGCCTTTGGGCTTTTGTTCACCTTCTGAAGAGGGAGCGGGGCTTTGCAATCATGAGTTTAACCTCAGGTGTTTATTTAGAAATTTTAATGAATTGTGTTACTTTTGTTTCTACATGGAAAAGAGTTAGCTGTGCTGGAGCCTTTCCATTTGTATAATAGTCCAATATGATGCTAAATTAAATAGAAATAGTTGTGGGCCAAATTCTGTTGGATTATTATTTTTAGCTTCCTCTTTTCTTTCTTTCAAACACTGCTTTAAAAATAACTATTAAAAAAAAAAAGCCACCCCTGAGTGCCATTTTCTTCCCTTAGCTTCACAGAGAGCTCCCTTTGAGTGGAACTGGTGTCAAAAAAGGTTCTGAATATATTGAAGGGTTCCTTGTCGTTTGCAGCTGCCATGGGGCATAATGGTTTATAATGGTTTGACGTTTGGCAGCAGGTCTCCAGCTTGAGTTTGCTAGAGTTCTTTGAAAGGCTTCTTAAGGGCATCTCATTCCCACACCTGAGTGGGGCTAAGAATTTGTATTATTGGGTTTGGAGGTGTAAATGAGGTGTAAGTGTTTGTCTCACAGGAAGGAGAATCTGAATATGATTACTGAAACCTACATGAAAAAAGAAAGACAGAAGGG
>NC_022032.1:21911268-21913770 GCF_000317375.1 Microtus ochrogaster | reverse complement strand
AGGGAGGGAGGGAGGGAGGGAGGGAGGGAGGGAGGGAGAATGTGCTGGCATGGGTTTGTAATCCCAGAACTGGAGAGTTAAAGGCAGGTAGATTCCTGGGGATTGCTGGCTCAGCTCACTGCCCAGGGCGACTTGGTGAGTTTAAGTCCAGTGAGAGACAATATTTCAAAGAAAGCCAGGAGGATGGTGTTTAAGGAAGGACCTTCAAGGTTCTCTGATCTCTACATGCATGGACGGACAAGTGCACGTGTGTTGTTGACACATATGCATCAGCACACATACATAACACACAGAGGGAGGGAAGGAGGGAGAGAGAGGGAGGAGGAGGGAAGAGAGAGATGGGAAGAGAGAGAGAGAGAGAGAGAGAGAGAGAGAGAGAGAGAGAGATTATTTTTCTCCTGAGTTTGTTTCCAGAAAGTTTTGAGATCCATTGCTTAATTTGTTCAAATGTAACATGTACATATGTTATTATGTGTTGTATACATGTATGTAGTCATCTCAGTGTTCTCATGCAGCTGTAGTTGATTCTGTGACCTTTGCTCCCATCACATCCCTCTGAATACCCAAAACTGAGCATGTTTAGATTCATATATATATACACACACATATATATATGACAACATAATATCTTCAAACTCCTTTTATTTTAAATTATTTTTGAATTATATATAAGCTCTATATCAAATATGATATATGCAACATATATAGACAGATATATAATATATTATACGTTTATAATAAATAATCTACACATATTATATATCCCATATTATAATACCTATGCAAATGGTTTCTTCAGTGTATTGTGTAGGAGGTGATGAAGAAAAAATGCCTGTCCATGTTTAGTAAAGATGAAAATCATTTCTAATAGTGTCTGTCCACACTGTGCGTGGATCTAGAGGGTTGCCTATCTATTTTTCATAGGCTGAACTGTGGTGCAATTCAAGCCAACCTCTGAATCACAGCTGTCCCTCAAACCTTCGAGGACACTATGGCCAATGACTCTGTAGAAAGGGCCATGCAAATGATATCTTTAAAGTGACCAGTCTCTTCGGAAACAGCAAGGTAATGGAAGCCAGTTCAGAGGACACAGCATTGAGGTGATAGGGTGTGCACATCTAGAGGACACGGTGTACTCTGCATCCTCACACTGCCCAAGGGCACATTCCTGTGGCATTAATGTAAAACGCTGGCTGAATATCTATGAAGGAAATTGACAGCACCAAACATTAGAAGGAACCACGGGTTACCGGTGGGTGTCATCTTGTTTAACTGAAGCCCAGTGACACACAAATGGCTGCCCTCCTCTTCTGATGAAAAATTTAGATCAGGAAGAAAAACAAAACACAAAAACCAGAACCATCCAATGTCATAAAACTATTATACGTGAGAGCTGAGATTCCAACCTGTTCAAGTGGTCCCCAGACTCATCGGTTCCGCGATGCTGCGCAACTGGGGAAGGAACACGTGTTTGCTGTTAATATTGTGATGTCTGTCACACCACACTACCAAGTGTTACAGTCAGTTTTGTCGCTCTTCCTATATTGATGATCTATCCATGTGTTGTACATATAAAATAGTCTTGCAGTTCAGGAGCATACGGTATAAATGTATAGAACAGACGGATGTCTGTTGGGATAACTCAGGTAAAAGTGCTTGCTGTTAAACCTGATGGCCTGAGTTTAAATTCTGGGATCTATGTGGTAGTGGAAAGAGAGGGAACTACGGCAGATCGCCTCTGACCATTGAACACTTACTGTGGTTGGAACATGAGATCTATCTATCTACCTACCCACCTACCGATTATCTATCTATCTATCTATCTATCTATCTATCTATCTATCTATCTATCTATCTATTATCTATCCACCTATTATCTATCTATCCATCCACCCACCGATTATCTATCTATCTATCTATCTATCTATCTATCTATCCATCCATCTATTATCTATCTATCCATCCACCCACCCACTGATCGATCGATCTATCTATCTATCTATCTATCTATCTATCTATCTATCTACTTACCAACCTACCTACCTATTATCTATGTATCCATCCACCCACCCATAGATAGATAGATAGATAGATAGATAGATAGATAGATAGATAGATAGATAGATCTCTCTATCACACACACTAAATATTTAAAAAAATAATCAAAGGGTACTTTGTGTACAGGCGTACTACATAAAATTTGTAGTCTATGCAGTAAGTATATAAAGAATATTGGAGGACACATAATGTGTACAGTATATGTTTCCAGTATTTCTATGCATTTATGGATTTGTATGCTTTTTAGTGTACATAAAACCCTGTTTTCCTGAGTTCTGAGCTGGTAAATAGGTTGTTGGCTAAATAAAACTCACCAAACAATTTACCTGAAATAGTTTACATGATTTCTGATGACCTCATTAAAGAATTAAATGGTCCAGCCTGGTCTACAGAGCTAGTTCCAGGACAGGCTCCAAAGCCACAGAGAAACCCTGTCTCGAAAAA
>NC_022032.1:21864992-21911168 GCF_000317375.1 Microtus ochrogaster | reverse complement strand
CCCTCTGAAGCGGTGCAGAAGTCACTGTGAGTATTCTGTGCCCTCTGAAGCGGTGCAGAAGTCACTGTGAGTATTCTGTATTCTTGCTTCACCTTTCACTGAGGCACACAAGGGTCACACATTTCCAATTGCTTTGTATCTGCAGGAGAGCCATTTTTTCCCTCCAAAAAAATAAATAAATAAAAATTTGGTGGGTAAAAAAAGGGAAAGTGGCTTAGGGCTTATTGCAATTCAAGGCATTTCTATATAGACCTCACAATACAATATTTCCATTGCTGTGTTTCAGCTTGTGATTGTGCGTGTGTGTTACACACTTGGTATAAAAAAGCTGATCCAAGTTTTAATAACCGTCTTATAAAATGGCGTCTGTAAAAAAAAAATGCCTATTAAACTAATGTTGGGATTTTGGAAAAGGAACCCACCCCTCCTCTTCTCAATCAGAATCTGTTACATAGAGGATCTGCTAAGGACAAAGCACTGGGTCTTTGGGAATGGCTCTGGAAACCCTGAGTTTAAAGGGCCGCCATCTGTACTGAAAAATCCATTTGGAGCTCGCAGTGGTTTTAACTTGATTGGTTTTGCACTTGGTTCTAGAGCATGACAAATTTCTTTTAAATGGTAAAGTAAGGACATAAGGTAGATCTCTTTGTCTAAAGCTTTTCCTAGTTTCCTTTTTTTTCTTTCTTTCTTTCTTTTTTTTTTTTTTTTTGTAGCACCCTAACCTAAAAAAGGGGAAAAAAAGAAATCAGTGAAAACATATGTAGAAGAATTCTTCTATGTCATGGATGTCATGGAGGGGCCATTCTGGGTAGATGTGTCTAGAGAACTTGCTTGAGGGTACAGTTACCCATGCAACCAGCCCTTTGAAGAAAATTCATTGGATCACTCTCAAACCTCAGAAGTTGTCTTCAGGAATGCTTAAGGAAGTTACTATCCAGTTTTCTTCCCAGGTATTGAGGAGCAGGGATGTGATGTGAGACAGGCAACCCCACAGAGTCAGCGGGTAACTTACTGGAGTGAACACATTGTCTCCTGAAGATTGTCAGACATAGGGAGAATGGTAGAATTGGAGAGAATCCACATTCCGTCTTCCTTTTATGATTTTGTTTGGGTTAGTTTGCCTTCAGTGCCCAAACGGATCTGCTCAAAACAATGTTTCTGCATAGTTTTCAAATAAATGGTTTTTGTGGATGGGTTACTGTGTAAGTTTAGCCTTCGCTAACAAGCAGGTAAATTCGTTGTATACGTTATTTGTAAACACTGAAACACAAGATACTTGAACTGAAATAGTGATAACACTAAAAAGAAATCAGTTACTAGGTTGTAATGATTATCTTGGTGCCAACGAATAGGTAATAAGAAGGGTATCAGGAGAATTCATTAGTTTTAAGATAGTTTCTCACCCAGTAAATATTTATAGAGTGCATGGTAAAGTTCTAGGCTTGAAAACAAATGTTTAGTATCGTGAGCTAGCGAGTTTGTCTTTCTAAAAGTTGCGTTAGTTTTCAAATAAAGCCTTCCACAAATCCAGCATTGCCGTGAGCATTGTCCCTCAGAGAGCGATCACCAGGAAGACTAGGGCTGTCCCATGTTGGGATGACTATGGTCTTCTCTGAGGCAGACAGGTGATGGACGTGTAGGAGGTGGGTACCATTCATCTCATTACTCAATATTTGAACCTCAGTGTTTCCAGTGAGAGACATGATTCATGTGTATTTTACTCTGAAATTGTAGCTATTCAAACTAGCAAGTTCTTTTTTACCCAGCAAGTTGAAGACAAGCTCTTTTTCACCCAGGACAATAGGGAAACTAAGAGAAAGTAAGAGGCGCATGGAAGACGACTTGCCAAGGTTTGTTCCAAAGAAGGTTGCAGGGAAGCATTATCCACACCATGGAAAGGCTTGTTCTTTTTACCTGGTTTGCAAGGGTCCCCCTATTTCACTTTGAAAGGTGCCAGCAGGTTGGTTTCAAAATGGGATGATCTCAGGTGTGATTCCATATTACGCAGTGCTTGCTGTCATGTTGTGACTGGACCTTACACACATCCAGGTTCTGGTGGTTTGGTTTATCTTGCTTTCCACCTGGCAAGGCCAAAGACCATTGGATCCCTCCGCCACTGAGTTTGAGGAGTCCCCAAAGTGCACTAATTGTTTAACCCTTTTCTTGAATAAATATCGCCAAGACTGTGTCTCAGCACTCTGAGACTGCTGTTTTGTAGTTGGGAGTCACTGCTAAGAAGCAGGCAGGGGTGATCTGCCTTTACTTGATGGAAAGGATACCTAGTGAAATTTTGACTTTTTTTTTTTTTTATAGCAACTCGGAGGTGCTTGATAAACACATGGCTATGTGGCATTTGTAGTAACTAAAAAACACAACTAAATGCAATTGTAAAGGCCTAATTAGGACATCATATTTAAATTGTCATCAACTATTTATGTGGATGTACTGAAGCTTCATTTGCTTTGAATCCGTGGTGGGTTCACAGTATTAAGGAAGAGGTCTCAGCCGATCATTCAGCCGTGACCATGTTAGTCCAGGTCCGAGGGATTTCTTCATCCCTTTGTTTCCGTGAATGCCTGCTAGTCTCTGTATTGATCCACAGCCATGTTTCTGTAAAGAACCAGGCTGCTGGGGAGCCAGGCACCATTGTATCAGTGTGTCACAGCTCAGTTCTGGATGGGGATCCAGACATCTGCAGAGGCGAAAAGGACAGGAAGGAAGGTACCAAGTGATTTATTTTTCACGAAACAGTGGCACAACAGCTCCAGGACGGTTGACTGGGGGAAACTGATGCCTGGCTGCCCTGAAGTCACTCTCTGAGGAAGGGATGAGCTGTCACCGGGGTGACAGGGAGCACGAACCTTGTCTTATATTCCTTTCCCCAATCTGTCCAGGTTCAGTCCCATGTTCTCTGAGTGCTGGCTCCCCGGCTGCCCCTTTGTTTCCTCAACTAACACTGAAAATAGAGGGAACTGAGAACCGGAATTAGAGGGAAGCTGAGAATTCTCTAAATATTCCCCTTTTAAAAAGAAAATAAATGAGTGTGAGCACAGGCAATCATCTTAGTTAAGAGAAAATAAGCAAGGAGAGGGACAGAAGCAAAAGGGCCACCCAAGGGACCCAAGCCTTATACCCAAATCACCGCTTTTTAAGAAATGTCCAGGTAGAACGTGGTTAATGAAATTCACCAGTGTATAACCTGGAGGACCGTTTAAGGACAGACCTGCTATACTCAGATAATATCATCCTCATCCTCATCCTCATCCTCATCCTCATCCTCATCCTCATCCTCAGCCTCATCATCACAGAGACAGAGCCTCTCTACATAGCCCTGGCTGTCCTAGAACTCATTATGCAAACCAAGCTGGCCTCAAACTCACAGAGCTCCCCCTGCCTCTGCCTCCAGAGTTCGGGGACTGCACCTGATTGAGATTCTATAACCAAGATATGCTTAATTTTTCCTTCTCTCGGCACTTCAGAATACCATCCCAGCAGAGTACAGCTGTGAAAGCCCCTCGGAAAATTTCGTGACATTGACCTTTAACCTAAGCATGCAGATCGTGCAGATCCTAGAGCTGATTGACAAGTCCATAAAAATACGTGTCACACAAACATTGGCAGTAAGCAGTGGTTTGCATCCTATGGCTGTTTTTATCTACAGCTGTTATTCTATGACTTCGTTGAGCCTTGCAGGGCCTGTCCTCTTAGCTCAGGCTGTGGTCGGGTCATGGAAAAACCTGTTTCTCGGGGATCCTCTAGCTTCTTATAGCTGATCATGTTTCCCTAGGGCAGGACTCCAACTTTATAAGCAATCAGTTATTGTCTTACAGCCGGGGTTATTCATCTTTCTGGAAAGTTCAATGTCTAACCATCCCTTTCTAAGAGTTACTGCGAAGACCTTCCCTTGAAATCTAGTCTGCAGGGCATCCATTGACTCAGACAGACCCTGGTTCAGGGTCAGGAGACCTGCAAAGGAGAAAAGCGAAGCTTGCAAATGAAGTCTCCCCAACCTTTTGTTATGCCCAGGTGAGGCAGGGTGCATTTGTGAACAGGTGTGACCGGTGGTGCTTTTCAACTCTTGCCACAAAAGAAAGGGACATGTCCTTGAAAACTGTCCTGTCTACTTTTTCTACTTTCCACCTGCCTGAGTTAAGAAGGAGGACACCACGCAAGAGGCAAACAGTAGGGATTTGGAGATGTTTTGATTTCTCTGCTATGTGTGATACCTTTGTCTTGGGACCTCAATCCTATAAGCAGTTGCAATATTTTTACAGGGCTTCCCATCTTCAATAAATTGTATAACAGTAATTAATTCTCACAGCATCCATTTGACTAAAGCATTATTATCCCTGTATTATAGAGAAGAAAACTGATTTCCAAACCCCACAAAGGAAGCCAGTGTCAGAATAAGGATTATCACACAGGAGGGTCTAAAACTCTAATCTCGGCTCCGAGATGCGGTTTTTTTAGTTTTAATTTTTTTTTTCCTGTTGGAACAAATGCAGTAGGGATTTGCCAGGTAAATTTACGAAGAGTGTGAACATAGAAGGTGGCTCTGCCCTCGCTGAGTCCCGGTGACCACTGTGCCAGTGTAAGCTGATTAACTGTGGTTCGTTTTCACAGGGTTCTCTTATAAACAGAACAACACGGGATGAATTATTCAGTGACTAGCTTAACCACAAGCTTGGGTCAGCTCTTCCTCCATAAACCTAGTCAGGAGACAAGGCAGAATGGTATAAAGGACAAGGTCTGATGTAGTTCATGAGGGCCTGAAACTATGTGACTATGGTCTTGAACTTCCGATGCTCCTGTCTCCAGTCCTCGGTATTCTGGTTACAAACATGAAACAGTCTGTATGATGTAAGGCACATACTCATGGCTCAGTGAGTGCGAGACAGGCATTCTACTAAATGAGCCACCTTCCCAGCCTTGAGTAGGCTTAGTTTTTGCAAATATTGAGTGAAAATATTTGTTGTGTGATCGTTTCCAAAATAATACCTCACTCAAATGAAGGTCATTCATCTCCTCCATTCTCTAGACTGTAACACAGCGAAAATGGAGAGATAAGCCAGAGAAATCCCCCTACAGTCTAAAAGTGTTGTTCCGTATTGTATAAACCAAAGCTGCATTGCCGGTATGCATTGCTCATGCATAAATGTCACCGAATTGATAATAAGCAAATAAATTGACAGTAAAGAAAGTCCGCTAGAGGCCACCACCCAGAAACCCAAAGCTGATTCTTTGGGAGTGGAGGGTGGAAGTAGAAAATTGTTAGTCAAGATTAACATATCCGAAAATCCTTCCAGGTGTGAAGCTGTACATCTGTAATCCCCCGCACTCAGGAACCCAAGTCAAGAGGATGCCATGTTTGAGGTCAGCAATGTGGAATTCTAGGCTCAAAAAGCAGCGTAATAAAACACACAACAGCAGAAACCAAAAAACTAAATGTCATGTCAATCTTAAACCAAGACTCTACTGTAGATGCAAGACACTTAAATACCATGGGAAGTTTTTAGATGCAACTATAATATTATAATTGGTTCAACAGTTGCCATTTGTGATCATGGCTGTGAGTCCTCTTTATCAGGTGAATATTTATTGAACAGAATAGATGGGATCCATGCTCTCAGAGAATCTAGGAAGGGCAAAAGCCGTTATGCATGGACAAAGTTACGCCATCTTGTGATAGGTACTAAGAGAGGAATGGGAAACAGTGTGACTGACTGGTATGTGGTCCCCGAGAGGCAGGAGCAAGATGACAGAGCCTGTGATGTGACTCCTATATGGCTTCCACAAATTTTAAATGGGTGAGTGATAGTTCTGTTTCAAATTTGTAAAAGACATCAATTTTTTTGAGGCGAGGAGATTAAAAAGAAGAGATGGCAAGGATGGGGAGGGAGGAAAGGGTTCAGTAACTGGTGATGGAAACAGAACCACCTTCTAGACAAGATAACTAACCCTCTGCATTCAGCCCTATGCCAGAGGTGCCCCCTACTCTTCACCCGCTACTCCTCACACTGCAGCTAAGCCAAGCAGAGGAGGCAGAGGGACTCCCGTGCCCAGAAATGGCATAGCCAGGGCACAACCCTAGGTGTACTCAGTTGACATTGTCAGGTTCATGAGGAATTTCCTAAGAGTGAGCTTTTCTCGCTCCACGCCTATACCTGACAGGCACAAAGGAAAGGGGGGCGTAAGCCCTAAGAAGTCTGATGGGGGCAGACACTTTCTCTTTCTTGAGAGCTAGCTGCCAACATGATATGGGTACAAGGCTCAGCTTTGTTTCCTTCTAACTAAATATTCTCTTAAACATCTTCCAGGAAGGTGTTGCAGATTGTACCACGTCTTAATAGTACATGCTGCTTCTAAGAGGAAGAAATGTGTACTCTCTGTTAGAAGGCAGGTGCAGAACAATTAAAGAGAAATCAGGACAAAAACAGTTGGAGAGCTCGGCTTTCCCCTATTCAGACTGGAGGAGCAGGCCACATTCAACATAAGGCAATTTCAGGTTCTGAATACCCTGCTTCCCCCTGACAAAGGGACTGTGTAAATTGAGAAATGCGAAGGAATGCCAATTCGGAAATTTGAGCTTTACAAAAATATTTTGGTTTAAGTTTAATTAAAGAGCTTTGTATTGTAGAGATTAAAGCCAGAACATAGTTATCTTTCTAGGAAGGATGTTTCTCCTGCTAATGCTTTAAATGAGAGTGGCATCTTCTCAAGAGTGTATTCAGGAGTTCTTTCTCCCACCCGTGGGCTTGTTAGAGCAAGAGCAGGAATCAACAATAGTGTGGAAGCAACGCATTGGGAACTGCCTTGCTGGAGGTCAGAGCGAATGAGAAGGGCAAAGCAAAGGTAAGGAAAGATGCAGGGACAGGCTCCCACGAATGCATAAGATGCTTAAAATAAAGCTCCTGGAGCCCAAGAAGAAACTTCTGGAGAGAGCTGGCTCAGAATATGTTTGAACTGATGGGTGTGTAATTTGCCTGAGCCAGGCTCGGTGTGTTGCTGCTGTTAAGGCTGGTGTTTGACTGCAATTCTCCGTCTATCTTTATTGAGGGTTTTATGAATGTGTTTGGGACAGTGTGTTGTCTTCCCAGAGGGCTAGGAGACACTCTGAGGAGGCCGGAGTCCTTGCTGGTGGCAATCCCTAAAGATGGAACTAGTGTTTGGCATGACCACCAACCAGTTGCTCCGGATGGGCCTGTCACCTCCAGTAGAGGTTGACAGAGGCCAAGTGAAAAGGGGACCTGTTTAGGTGCAGATAAGAAGCTGGGAAGAGTGGTGGGACTTGGGTGGTGTCTTTCATTCCTACCCTACTTGAGTTACATCAAAGCGAGCCTTCTAATCACTTATCTTCTGCTTTGTTTTTTGATACGTGTTTTCGCATACAGATACTCTACGTATTTAATGATAACTAGCTCATGTTTGATATAAGATGCTTGCAAAACAATTATTTTTTTTTACCATTTACATAGCAAGTAAGATAAATGGAAGTTAGATGGTAGACAGTTTCTGTTTTTTTTCTTTGTTGTTTGTTTTCAGACATTAAGCCAAGAGCACCAATATTTATTCATTGGTTTTAGTATTTTCCTTTCTTTTGACTCTTGATTGCTTCACTGGGTTCGTTGTCTCTTTGCATCATGGCAGTACATTTTCTCCAGACCCGGAGTGAGGACTGACCTTCCTTTGTCCACTCTCCAACAAGAAAAGCCAGAGAGGAGCAGAGAGAGAAAGGGAGGCATGTGGCTGAGCCCTGGGACTGAAGTGGAATAATCTCTGCTCTTAACACACTTGTTTTGCTGTGATGATTAACTAGGAAAGAGACTGAGGTATAGGTGGGTGGCAGTTGTGTGGTGGGCACCCCAGAAAAGGGGAGAGAGATGGAGAGCAGGGAAGGAGGGAGGGGGAGAGGAGGAGGAGGCAGTAGCAATATATAAGAGAACAAGATAATCCCAGAAGGCATTAAGTGCTCTATTTTTGTTTATATTTTTAAGCTGTTAGGGTATGAGAGTGCCAAGGATTCTCCTTAAATGGGCTGATGAAACCAGGCCTTTCTGAGGCATGAGTTTCACTGTGCCCCCAAATTACCGGGACTTACAAGGGGCACAGAGGTCTTTCCAGGGCACACTCACAATTCTAGATTGAGAGACATTGCCATACTTCTAAGACAGTGGACACACCATTTGCCATTTAGCACAGGACATGGCGGGTTTTGCCCTCCACAGTCAAAGTCAGGTGTCTCTCATTGACCTTGGATCAAGGGGTGGGCCTAGAAGCAAAGGGAGCTTGAGTAGTTATCAGGGAACCGTATTTGACGTCGTGTTTGAAGAGCAGAGCCCTCCTAGGGTGTTTGGCCCTCCAGCCCTCTCTGAGATGGACATTTGTGATAGTGCGTTGGGAAGCACAGCTTCAATCAGTCCTTTGCCTAGAAGGCTGTCCCCACCCAAAGGGACCTGCGGTGTATCACTTGTTGAAATGCCAAGAATCAGTAAATATTACTATAAATGAATTTTTAATAAAATCATCAAAGGTATTTTCCCCACCCAAAGTGAATTAATCACTGCCATATTTCCAAACACTGCTGTCCAATTGTTTTAAATAATGCACGGCATTTAACTTGGTTATTTGCCTGGAGGAAATAATGTTGCAATGAAAATTGTCAGTTAGATTTTCTTAGGCTATCTGATTTTCCATTGTTTATCTTATGCCTATTATCTTTCAAAGTGACATATTTAGTATATTTAGTCTGTGTATATATAGACTTTTCCGCTTGGCATATTTTGATATTCCTCCGATATGCGTAAAGTCTCCAAAATAAATTGTATGGCACTTTGTGTTATTTACAATCCTACCTTGTTAGACAGAAAGAGCCGTGTAAACTTTATTTTCACTCTCATGGGGAAGGAGTAAGAAGCAGTCACAGAGAGCTTGCTTGGTCTTTTATGCCTGTGTCTCGCTGTCCTGTCTTGACTTGCAAATGAAACAGGGGTCTTAATGCAGAGCTTTCCTGTAAGGTCAGCTCCTTTTACCTTGGGACAGTCTTAAAAGCAAGTACAAACGAGGCTGGGGGAGATTGAGGAATCCTGCAACGTGGTCAGAGGGAGATGGAGCTTGGTGGAATTAGTCGGTGTTGAATATTCACAGCAAGATTAGATAGCATCGCGAACCAAATCCACAGATTTTCCTGCGGTGAAAATATCTCATTTCAGAGAAACCTTATGTTAGGCAAGTATGTTCTTAGAGGTAGAGTTGGGGGGTTTTTCATGTTGGGTTTTTTTTTTTGCATTTTTTATTGTTTTTTTTCCATCTGTCGTGGGGAAATTGGGTATTTTCAAGCATTTTTTCAATATGACAACTGTTAAAAAGTAAAATTATACACTACATTTTGGGATGTGGGTTGCTCGAAGGTAGATGGAATAATAAGCTTCCTGTTCATAAAAAGGAATGTTGTTATTATTGTTTATTTTTATAGCTACTCTTTGCTTGTAATAGTAAAGACCTTTCTGGCTGAGTTATTTGGCTAGATGTCTCCCAGGGACCAGTGAGTTACAAGGCAGTGTGACACTGCCTTGCGAAGAGATGACAAAATAAAGGAGACCATGCTCTGGAACACGTCCTCCTGCTGAAAGCAAAACCGGACCTGGTGCCAACAAAGTGACTCCCTTTTTTTCTTTATTGTGCCATGTGGTCCATCTCCGTCAATAAATTTTACTCAGCAGGGGATGTTAAATTTTAGGCACCCGAGGAAAATTTCAAAGGGCTTCAATTTAAACAGTCATGAAATTTTGCATAGGCAATGTTCACAACTTCGGGCATAGGCCAGCATTTGGCCTGAAGGATCCCTCTCTGCTCTGGCTCTGCCATGACGACGCCACATTGCTTGGTGTCTTGTTCTGGTTGTCCTTTTATGTCACGTGTATTTTTCTGTGCAAACTGGAGACCAATCGAAACTCACTAGCCCGGTGACTTTGTGTGTGTGAGCATACAGTCTCTCTGCATTTCTCCTCCCTCCACTAAAAATGAAAACTATAGAAAGCGGATCTCTTGGAGCTGCCATGCGCATAGCATCGCATGCATCCTCATGTTATCTTTCGTTGCTCAGGTCAGGAAAGCGACCAGAGGATGCGTTAGAGAGACTGTGTTGCTACTCCGTCTGTAGCAGGGGCTTCTTATCTGACCTTTCTTGTTGTGGTAGGAGCAGCAGGGCTGCGTCCCCAGCACCCCGGCCGCCTCGCTAGCTTATGCCCCGAAATAACAACACACAAATTGTATTCTTTTAAACACTGCTTGCCCACTATATCTAGCCTCTTCTCGGCTAACTCCCGCACCTGGACTAGCCCATTTCTAATAATCTGTGTAGCTCACGAGGTGGCTTACCAGGGAGATTCTAGCCTACGTCCATCCTGGGTCGGAGCTTCATGGCGTGTGCCTCAGAGAGCAGAGCTCTCAAGTCCGCCCGGGAGAGGGGAGCATGGCGTCTCTCTGAGCTCACTTCCTCTTCCTCCCAGCATTCTGTTCTGTTTACCCCTCCCACCTATGTTTTAACCTATCAGGCCAAGCAGTTCCTTTATTACTTAACCAATGACCTTCCTCCATCACTTTCTCAGTGCCAGAAGTCCTTAGTGTGCAAGATGGAAGGAGCTGGACTAATACCTGCCTCTTGTGACATTTCGGGATTTGGTTAACTCCGTGTAACAAGCTGGTGCCATACAGTTGGGCTTTCCTCAGTAGAGAAGGAAGCTAGCTGAGTACTGTGTGCAGTGTGGTGAGAGAACAGGGTTGGGAATCACGGGAGATTCAAGTCGAACACCTATGCCAAGTGCTGAATGGTCCCTGGGTGTGTATTGGCGTGCCAGACAGGAAGAGGCCCTGGGAAGCCTTGTTAGGCTCCCTCAGCTTCAAGGCAGAAGAGGGATAGCTTATCCGGTCAGGGAGGGGCCAAGGCTCAGGTCTGAGACCAGAGAGTGAGGGAAACTTCTCACCACGTGGCACAAACCAAAATGTGAGGCTCCTTGGCTAGCCTGAAAAACCTTCCTCAGTGGCTAAAATCGCAGCCTCTCTCTCTGTAATGATCTACACTTCCCTGAGTTGATCAGACCCACATAGTTGTTTCTTTTTTCTCCTTTCCATGTGGGCTTTTAAAATATTTCTCTTAAACATGGCAGATTCAATACCCTTCTGCAGCTATATGTGTGGATATAGTTATTGCTTATACTATTATTTACAATTATTGTCAGTATCATCTTTGACATAAATTATGGACCAAACTCTTCACACCCCGGAAGTGCAGTAAAATGCATCGTGTGTGTTCTATTTTGACAACACTGCCTAACTCCCTATGGGCACCGTGCTGTGACCTAAGAATGAATGGGTACACCATGCCACCCATTCAGAAGGGAGTAGTGCAGTATCTGCAGCACTCTGGAGGCTGAAGCCAGGGGATCTCAGGCTCAGGACGTGCCTGGGTGACACAAGGAGATTCTGCCTCGACAGCCAAATGCTACTAAAATTTAAAAAAAAAAAAAAAACCTGCTCTAAGGAGCATATTTATTGAATGTATAAAATCAGGAGCTGTAATACCATCGATGTCGTCTGTCTCCTTACAAACATCCCTTTAAAGCCGTCTGCTTCACTCCAGCTCTCAGAGGCGATCTCTGTCTGTTGTAGAGAACTCACAGCAGTTGCTTCCTCCATTTGCTTTGTACGTGTTTTTCCTGCGCACTGCTCTTCAGCCTGAAGCCTGAGGACTCCAGCTGCCCGCGGAGTCCCCAGGGGAATGCTTTTGCTCGTGGTTCTGCTGGACCCTCTGCGTTTCCTAGATGTTTTGATTTTATCCTTCTATCAAAGGTTCACCAGGGTTGTGAAAACAGCTCTGACACCACACACGGCTGAGGCTCAGTATCTTCTCTTTCCCCACCATCAGCTTGAGTACCTCTTTGCCTAGACTGTGGGCCCGAAGGAAGTATCTCCACCCCCAGTCACTTTTTGAGAGTGGAACAGGTTCACACCAAGGACAAACTCAGCTTCCTCAGTTTAGGGAGCTAAAGTGGGTATGCAGAACCCCATCCCCAGCCTAATGATAGGCTTCTCAGACTTCAAGTCTTTTGGCAATCCGGATACTTCACTTAGGGCTTCCCCTTGTTTGTAGCCTACACCTTGGGGCTTCCATCTCAGGGATTTTTGTTGGGGCTTCCATCTCAGGGTTTTTTATTTTGTTTTGTTTTGTTTTGCTCCTTAGATAGGAATCGAACCCACAATCTTGTATGAACTCTATCATTGAGCTACACCTTAGGTCCCATATTTTTTTAATATTTGTGAAGATACTTTCAGCAACGAGTTGCTCAGCATGTCTATGGCTGTGGGTATCTGGAGGGCTCTCGTTCTCCTCGCGTTCACTGGCTCGCTCATGCACAGGGTTTCTTTCCTTGGGTGAGAGGAGCAAAGACGATTGACAGTTTTTCTCGTCCTTACACAGGATGGAAGTTTGTCCACAACATTTAGAATACTTCCTGTATTCTAATACAGGGGAAATAAATCTTCTTAACCAAACGTGAAGTTGAGTCTCTGAATAAGAACCAATCCCCCGTCTTTTTCTCCCCTTCGTGTTCTCTGTCATGACCCTTATTTCAGCACATTGGTCAGGCTTCAAGTCTTAAGGCAGAAATCACGGACTCTGAAAGTGGGGAGGTGGTGCATCGCATAGAAACACCTACCGAGCTAGTGTGGAAGCCCGATTGCGAGTCCGCAGAACCCACACAGACGCATCCCTCTGTGGAGATGGATGGGAGGAGGTCAGGGCCATCGCCAGAAGTTCCTGGGTCAGATAGCCCGAAACATGCAGCAGAAAGTAATTAAGAGATTGTCTCAAAACAAGATGGAAGGCGAGAACCGAAACCTGAGATTGTTCTTTGAATTCACGTGTGCGCAGCGGCATGTGGGTACCCACACTGACACACATAAATGCGTGCACGCGCATGCACGGAGCCCTGCCTAGATACCTTGGTACAGCTTCTAACTAGGCTGTAAACCAGATGGAGAGTGTATTTGCTGTTAAAATCCTTTGGGGGATCATCTATGAAAAGGGAGTCCTCAATCCCTTTTAACCTTTGGGAAAGGATGGTAGAGTTCTCTTGATGTCTGGGAGAGGTCTCCATGGCACCGTCACAACCTTACCAGGATCAGAGTTTGCAAACCAGTGGACTCGGTGCCTCTCTTGGGTCTAAGATGTGATAGGAAGTCAGGGTTAGAGAGCTCTAGCCGAGGAGTGTCTGCTGCTCTTCCGTCTTGGGGACTTTCTGCTATAAACTCTTGCTAGCCATCTTGAAGGAAGTAAAAAAATCTCATTGAGTAAGAGATTAGTGTCAGTCTCTTCCACAGCTTTAAGTATTGAAGCTTTAAGTACAAAGAAAAATATCTTTTTCTTTAATAGGAACCATTCTGAGTAAACTGGGACAGGGTATAGCAAGCACTCTTCAATGGTTAAGGGAAGTAATTTAGATAGAGTTTCTTGCAATTTAGAAATATTTAATATTATATAAGCATACCTCTTTTCAATTGTCATTTTAATAACAGATACCATTCAAAGATAGTCCCATAGAATGGACAGGAACAAAAACTTAAGGCTCTATTCTTGGGAATGTATTTTGGCCATTATACACTGTCTCCCTCTGAATTTGACGGAATATAGCCAAGACTGAATCAGTCAAGACAATGCTACTACCAGAGTGTACTTTTTTTTAACCTTTAACAGAGAAAGAGAATCTTATATTTAACTACAGCTCTGACATGCCAAGGGCCCAAGATGATACCATAATTGTTGCTATATAACAATCAGTTCTAATTCAAAGGGTGTTAATTAGAATCTAATACTATCTTTGTTGATACTGTCGTTCAAAAAATCTCTAAGGAAAATGTTTTTTTCTTTTTTTAAGATGGCATTTAGAAATTGTAGTTTGTTGGTGCATGGCTTGTGGTGGCAAGGAGTGAACCCGCGCTTTGGCTTGTTAGGTCAGCATCCTATCTTAAGCTGTGCACATACCGTTTGCTTTTTGAGACAGGATCTCTCTAAAGCCTAGACTGACTTGAAATTGGTAATCCCCCTGCCTCTGCCTAAAGACCGAGGTTTTTATAGGACTCTGAATGAACTCTTCCACACGTGGTTATAAAGATGCTTCAACTAGTCCACAGTAGCTTTGGATGAGACCTCGGGAGTTCTTAGGGCACTGCCAGCCGTCTTCCCGCTGGCATGTAGAGCCCTAAACTCTGAGGAGTGGCGTGTCTGCGGGGTCACTGCCAGGTTATCGCGAGAGCTTGGGATTTTATATGGAGGTGTTTTGTTGTTGGTTGACTGGTTCTCATTTCTACTTCTTTATGGCAATCTCCCTTTGTCTTCATAGCCTAGTTACAAAATAAAGATAAAATTTCCAGGAGCCCTCTTTCCAGAGGTCTGCATTGTTTCCAACAGATTCAGTTCAGATAATATGCAAAAATGATAATTGAGAAGTATGAATCTGTCATCAGTAAGGGAAGGCAGGAGTAGGCTTCCAGTATTTTTTTTCCTTACTATAAAATCTAAAATTTTGTCGTTAAACTGGAGAAGAAACTGCATAAAATTGTAATCTCACATTTTTTCTCCATGCTCATATCGACAGTACGGCTCACGCGCTATTATTTTAATAAAGAGTAAACTAGAGCTGTCATTACCATAGTCCATTGCCAGTTTTAAACAATGAAAGTTCTGCCCAGTATTGGGATCTACAAAAAGCTGAGACTCCCCAGGTTGAATAGTTTGAAAACGTTTGCACTTTAGAAAATTGACCTCAGCTGAACTAGCGATAGCATTTCCCCCACCTTCCCATCCCTCCCCCAAAATCCTTCAATTTTAGGAGTCATAATGGAACCCAACTATAGTGACTGCCTGAGCCCACAGTCCAATTTTTAGTCCCTAGCACCTTGTAGAGCATGCATGGTGGAGCAAAAAAAACCTGTAATCCCAGCGTGCAGGATGGAGAAGCAGAAGGACCTCAAGTTTAGGGCCATTGTTAGCTACCTCATGAGTTGAGGCCAGCCTAGGGTACTTGAGACCATATCTCAGAACAAAGCAACCACCCAACGGTATAATAATAAAAAGTTTACTTTTAATTTTGCAACACTTAATAGCAGCAATTCTTATATAGCTAAAGATAACGCACATTTATTGTATAGTACTGTTCTTCATACCAAATTGAAGACATTTAAGATAATGGTCATAAGGGTCCTTGTCTTTTCAACCCAGTGTGCACTTTGCACAACTATTTGTCACTGTGGTTCCTCTAGAGACCCCAACTCCACATTCTTTCTGGTCTCAGGAGATGGCATCTGTTGGGAGCAATGAGACCCCAGATCCTGAATTTCTTGTAATCCCCTGATCTGAGTGCCTACAGCTGCTCTGAGCAGGAGACCTTCAGGAGTTCCTGATGGCAGGAGAGTGGTTTCTGGTGGGTTTGGCTGGGGCGTGGCTATCTCTATATAATCTGCCCCTGAACACAATAAAGGGGGCATTCTTGGGGAATTCAAGGATGACCCGTGTCGCTGTCTCTCTGTCTGTGTGTGTCTGTGTATTTTAACCTCCAGCCCCCTTGCCTGAAGCTCGCAAACTGGGTGTCAGTGCACAGAGTGCAGACATGGGGACGCGGTGCGCGGCAATTGGAGGTCTCCACCGAGATTGCAGCAGGCATCAAAACAATGAAAGGTGTAAACAGACTTTTGAGATCAATATAGATGCAGTAAAATGGTTTTACCAGGTCAGTTTTCAATACAGTCTCCAGGATTAAGTAACTTTTATCGTGTTAGTGAGTCCTTTTTGCTTCGGAAGTGGGGTGCTAGAATTAACCAATTGTGTTTTCTCTTAACTCTAGGCTTTTGATGAATTAGCTTACTTGTTTACTGGGGCAAAGTCTCTCTATGTCATCTGGGTGTGCGTAGAACTCACAGCCCTGCCTCAGCCTCCAAAGAACTGGGATTGCAGGTGTGTTCCATCTTACCCAGTACAGGGAAGTTTGAAATCAGAAACCTCCTTAGCCGATTTGGATTCTCCAAAATTGGCACGAATCAAGAAAAGCAAATAAATACTTTGATAGATAGTGGCGTGAGAAGCCATCTGAGACTTCGTTTGTAAAATTTCCAAGGATAAAACAAAAAGAAGAAGCTGATAGGGTAGTGATGTATGAGGTGACAATAGATATAGGGGGGTTATTGTCTTTTTTCCCCATAATATATAAGAATACTGAAAAATAAACCAGTATGGGAAGCGTTAAACCCCCACACACATCTGGCTTCTTGCTTTTGGTGGTTTGTGGGACCATGGTCCTGATACATCCTCTGTGTATCACTTCAACTTTGCACCAGGATTTTTCGGCCTAAAGAAAGTGTCCATTCTGTGGTTTCTCACCTTCTAAAAACAGTAAAAAAAAAAAATCCTTTATAAAACCGGAGCTTTGAAGAGAGGAGAGAGTTTAATTAAAGTGAAAAGATCTATACAGAAAGCTAAGGTAAGAGTTGTATTTCAGGTTACAGAAGCCTGTCTCTCTCCACTGGCCAGGATCACTTTCAGGTGGAAATGAATGAGTGAAATTGGAGCCCTGCCTGCTGGGTAGCTTTCTTTCTACTCTGAGATTTATGGGCTGTAGGATTCTGTTTGCAGATTTCCCAGATGACCCCAGAGAGGGGCATATTAACAGGTGTTAATCTTCCATAAATTGCTTATTACAATTTTTGTTTTTTAAAAAATGTGGCCTATACACAAAACGCCATTGGTACCTAAGCAGTCCAGTATTTTCAGTCTACTTCCTGGTTGATAGCAGTATTACACTGTCAGGTGAAGCTGAGGTATGTTCAGTGCCCAGGGGTAAAGGGAAAAGGGACATGCCGAGCCTGTGTTTATTACTGTGGAGGAAGTATGGGACTCCATGGTAACCTTATTATTTTCCAAACCCTGAGCTAAATAGACTGACGGCTATTGGGGAGCTGTCAGGGGAAGCGTGTCAAATACCAGGTATATCATGCCACCAGATAAGTATCGGGTTGGAGGAGTCAGTAGTAGTGGAAGGAAAAATAAGTGACCTTGTCGTCGGCACATTGTCTTTACGCTGAGTAGAACAGATGAAGCTGAATTATTCAGAGCACCAAGAGCTTATAATTGTTAGCAGTGGTGGCAGCGATAGAGGCGAGAGCCTGGGCTGCTTTAGTCCATGTGTCTGATTCTATTAAACATCAAAGGAATCTTTTCTTAAAACCATCTTTGGGAATTGCGGGGCTGTGGACCCCGTGAAGAATCCTTTCCCCAGTTTGATACCTTTTCGGGAAACTGGGTCAAAGAGGCACGAGTTAATATTTAGCATAGCTCCTTCTTCTTCTTTTTTCTTTTTAATGCAGAGTCAAGGAACAAAGACGTTCTACTAGGGAGAGGATTTGCTGTTTCAGCAGATAATTGTCTAGAGTCACTTCTCCACGTGACAAAATATTACCTCTGAACTCCGAGGGGGTGGACAGTTTATGTAAATGATCTTATCTTATTAATAGCATGTTGGGTAGGAGTTTAGACTGCAGAGGAAGCCTTGTCCACATGGCTATTCATTGCATTTACAAAAACCACTGAGCTCTGTGAGAGAATGGTCAAGGGGCATTCTTAGCAGTATTACATGAGAGCGAGCCTTCTTTGGTCATATCTTCGTGTGTGTGTTTGGTGTGCATACGCCTGGGATCTAATGCATGGCCTCACTATGCGTGGTCTCGCTATGTGTGGCCTTGCTTGGTTCTATTCTCTTGGCCTGTGTTTTGCCAAACTTTTATATGTTTATCCAGAGTTCATGGAAGTAGCTTTGTTGTAAAAGTACTTTCAATATAGAGATTTTTATTATTTTAATTTTAACATGGCTTTTGCTTTACAACTTTCAGGAATTTTTCTAAAGTTCTTTTGATTTTTTTTTCATTTTCCCCCAAAGTAAAAAATATTTGTATTTCTCTTTCTCAAAAATCATAATATTGATGGCATTTCGAAATTTCCATGACATATCTAAAGAACTATGTGGGGCTTGTGTGTAGAATTAAAATTTAACATCAGAATTACTTTTAAATGTCAAGACTTTGAGATAGACATTTTAATAATATTTACTGCATAATATAAAATGTCATTTTTTTCTATTTTGAGGCATTTCATAAAGATTGACTTATAATGTCAAAAATCATTTTACTTATGGAGTTAATGGCTAAAGATACTGATGCCTGGCCTGAGCATCTCCCCAAATATTCTCATTTAGTTTGGTCCCAAGTCTCATCTCTCTAGCAATAATAATCAGATGAGCACATAGTCACCATGCTCTGGACACTCCTCCATGTTTAGAATTGGCATGTTCATTGTGCAAATTTTCCTCTAAAACACACATCCTTATCTCTGTAGCCTCTTTCACTAGCAGGGTTAGATCAGGCTCTGGATGCTGGTGCTTGGTGGAGCGTAGATGAGACATTTTCTTTAGTGTAATCATTTTTTTTCTTTTTCTTTTTTTTTTTGAATTTTCAAGATAGGGTTTCTCTGTAGTTTTTGGTACCTGTCCTGGAACTAGCTCTTACAGACCAGGCTGGCCTTGAACTCACAGAGATCCACCTGCCTCTGCCTCCCGAGTGCTGGGATTAAAGGTGTGGACCACCACTGCCCGGTGCCTTCAATGTAATCATGATCAACACGTCATTGCTTCAGAATAATTATCTCCTCGTTCTCAGGATGTAACATGCGTCCTGTACAATTTACACAGTATAGCCACTAATTAGATTTAGCGTTCCCAACAGTAGAGAAGCGAGTATCTCCTGTTCCTCAGAGAGGGCACTTTCTAACCCCAAGCCAGCAGAACAACAGACGCTCCCGTCAGTGTACTGAATTGTGTGGTTCATTTTTATAATGAGGGGCATGGGTGAAGGACAGCTTGTTCTGTGCTCTGGTTTCAGGGTGTGTCAGCTGCTGGCTTTGCCACTTACCTGATGCTAGTGGCGGCATTGTCATTCAGCGACACGACTTGCAGACTTGAGCGGTATAGTTTCCTTTTAATGGCCGAAACCGTTTTCAAGCAGCGTGTGATTATGGGTTAGTATACAGAACAGAACGCGAATCCTCCTAAGGTTAATGGTGTGACTGGTTGTTTTAGGCCAAAATTGGGAAAGGGTAATAATGGAGATCAGGGTGTTTGAGATGAGAAGATTTGAGTAGGTGAAGGGGAATGCAGTACAAAAATGGGCAGATGCACACATGGGATTGTGGTAAGACCTGGCTGCATGGAGGAGCCCCACCTCTTTGCCTGGGGAACAATGATATTTTGTGAAATAAACCAATGTTAGGTTGTGTATGTGTGTGAGAGACATTAAATAATTTTCAGAGATAAAAATTGATCATTGAGAGTTAAAATGGGTTGTGGACCATTGGCAATCATTTTGTAGCAGGTGTCACTCTGGGGGACACTTCATGTGGCTTTCCTGGCTTCTGCTCTTAGCATAGCCTCCTGGCAGGAAGCACCGTTCTGGCCACATTCAATGCTACAACTTAGCTCTTTGGACTGGCAGTATGCCTTAACCTTATGCTTCTGGGGCTGTGGTGTCTCCTAAATGGAGAAGAAATTTGTTGTTTGTTTTGCTTATTTTTTTTTAAGTAGGCATTGTCAAGGGTGTAGACAAGATATAGCTTGGGTCAGCCATCTTCTCTCACAGTCCAGGGTGCAAGATGGTCATATCCTAACCCCAGAGGCTTGCAGCCTGATGCATGACTCTGCCCAGCACCCCGCCTACTTCTCTAGCTCCCTCGTGCTATCTGAGACAGCTTCCGAGTGAAGAAATGAATTTTCTCGCGTCTTCAGGAGCTGCTCAAGCAGAGACTTGAACGCCCCTTTCCATCTTGTGCCCACACCACTATGTCTGCCTCCCCCCCCCGCCTTGGTTTTCAGTGGGGAGGAGAAAGTTTTGCCCACGCTGCCATGAGGGTGATGGGGACCACATTCCTCTCTCTCCCCTACCCAGCCTTCCTAGTAGATGTTGAAGTATGTGGCGGACAGGACTACCTCCTGCCAAGTCCTGGAAGCGGCGCTTAGCCCCAATCATGGACGGTTCTCAGAGCACGCAGCATTCAATGCTTTGTTCTCAGCTTTGCTCACGCGTGATAAATTCCGGGCAAACTCGCCAATTCATTTGGCTGAAGAATGTCTCCCACCTTGGTTATCTCAAAGGCTCCTAGTCTCCCTGTTTCCAGACTGGCCAGCTCTACTTCCCTCCACTTTGCATCCAAGGAGTTGCGGGAACACAGATCCGATCTCGTCCGTCCCACCTAAACCTCTCCAGATGCTTTCTGGTGATGGTCAGGTGAAATTGGAGCTTTAACCCAGTATACTATCTGAGCCCCGCCGCCTGCCCCTTTCTTCTCGGCGCCCCTTCACACGTTACTTCATCCTTCATCAGCTGCCCAGGCTGTCTGCTGGTGTCTGCAATGCGTTAAGCTGGTGCTCAGACAATTCCCTTCCCGTGTGCTTCTTTTCTCAAAATTCCCTTTCTCCAGACCTCCCTGTCTCCGCCTTCTTTTTCACTCCCAGCGAGTGCATCTGTTTATAAGTTCAACTGTCGCTTTCCAAGAAATGATTTCCTGACCATTGAAGGAAAGAAAATGTTCCTCCTCTGGAGAGTCTCTTTGTTTTTTGACCCTTCGTTTTCTCAAAGTACTTATTTTCTGAAACGTGTAGACTCTTATTTACGTGTGTACGTATGTGTTGTCATGTAAGTTCCATGGATTTTGCATATTTCATTGTTCCAGACCCAACATCCAGAAATGTACCTGTCAGGGAGTGAGCGCTCATTCTCAGTTACCGGCTGTCTAACGCGCAGGAACATGGAGTGATTCAATGGTTAGCTCTCATCCTACATGGCAAGCCTTGCGCAGAATGATTGAACACAGCGCATGGTTTTCCATGGTTTGAGTGGGTAAGCCACCTTCAGAGCGGTATTATGCATCCAACTGCCTGGTAGGGAAATCATAAATCGTTAGCAACTGCAGTTCAATCTGACCCTGAAGAACTAACTATAGTTTCCGCCGTCAGTCTGGAACATCTCATGGAGTATGGGGCCTACATCCCCAAGCGCAGAGCCATTTTCTCAGGGCTCACACACATAGTCAAAGGCAGAAAAACAAACAAAAAAAAACGAGAAGAGTCAGTCCATAAATGCATTAAATAAGCCAGTAGCAACTGGTTTTCAGGGATCCATTTTCAACTACACGTAGATGTTTTGAGGAAAGCGAGAGATGAAAACTTTGCTGAATCTTCTTTGACTAAATTTCAAGGCCATTGTTTATAAGAACTTGTGTCTGTCTCTGTCCTCTGGAATGCCCCGTCACACCACCTACGAGGCGTTGGCCATTGGCCCCCCATAAACACACATGTCAGAACTGTCTTGTGCAGCCTGGCCACGAAACGAACAGTCAAGTTTCGATTTAAACAGTACAAATGGCTTCTAACTCTCAATGGCTTGGCTTAGAATGGTTTTGCCTATGTGAGGGCAGAAAGACAATCCTACTGTGCAAAAACCCTGTTTGTTTCAGATGCTGAATCTTGCTCTTTTCCTGGGCTAGCAATGATGCTAGACAGTGACATGAAGCCACTGCGTCCAGTTAGTCCCGTGAGGGGAAACACGCAAGCTCCCAGGTGGACTGCTTGCTCAGCTGCCGGGCCAGTGGGGTGCAGGAAGTTTATTTTCAGCTTATGGCCTTTTCGGTGGGTGATGGGTTTATGAGGACATAGACCAGTGCACGTGTGTGTGTGTGTGTGTATTTTCACAAAGCTTCCTTGAGGGGAGTGTTGATGGAGGTGTAAAAATCTCAGGAAAAGTGAAGTCACAGAGAGACGATCCTTTTTCTGAGTCAATGAGATTTATTTAGAAACAAACCCGTTCACAGTTTAGCTGTAAAAAAAAAAAAGAATTATGTATATAAGGCTCAGAGGTGTACAAAAAGGCAAGGCAGAATTCTGGTCTGGCAGGAGTTAAATTTACGGAGACAATTGAGTTTTGTTTTCAGACTGCTGTCCAGGTTCCCTATATGACGAGCGAATCACATCAGCGTCTGTCTGTGCAATCACCCTTGAGTCCATATCTCTACGTTATAGGTTAGACTTCAGGATACCACATTATGTGCCCCCAACTTGCTTCTTCCTCTACTCGCCTCCCCCCCCCCCAACTCCGGAGTACTCCCAATCAGCTGAATTCCTATCTATACTGCATAAGACATCCAGGGCTCGTTGCTTCTGAAGACACTTCTCTGTTCCCTCATTCCTCTTTGGATTCCTAAGTCTAACTGGCTCCTTGGTCCCCACCCCCCTGAATGGACTGGGCACTGAACTAGAGGGGCAGTGTCTCATTCTATGAATCCCTCATCAACGTGGAGAGCCTGGCGTATGTGAATGTTCAGTAAGTGCTTGGTGACTGGCCTGGTGGTACAAGAACGAGTAAAGGAGATGCCTTGGGTACTTTTTCCTGTGCCACTGCTTCCCAAAGGCAGTCCCAGAAGCCTGATTCCGGGAGTGAAAGCCTTATTTCTGAGCCCTAAAGCTGCAATTCGCTTGTCACTGGAGTTCGCAGAACTGTTTTCAGAGCTAACGTAGTAGTCCACCAGAGGGATTCCCCTACTGCTTTTACATCTTTGAAAGCCTTGTGGAGAAGAGGTTAATTTCTCAGAACCTTAGATTGTGTGTACAAAGGTGAATGAATATATGATCCTTCTAACTGCTTAGGATAATTTGCATATGCTGACTAACTCTCTGACAGACTCCACACAGATGACACACTCGCGAGCATGTGTGTCCCTGGCCTCGTTCATCTCTGACTCTAGGTTATCATACAGAGCTACCTTAAAGACTGTCTCTTTAAGTTAGAGTCTAACTGGAAGTTAGAGGCCAGGAGACACAGCACGGAAAAGCCTTGTCATGTTGTAATGCCAGCCACATCAGTTAGAGGAACTACGGTAGAACAGAGTTAGATGCCAGAAGGGCATACGAAGCAGAAGACAAGGGCTAGAAGTAACCATGTGTCGTGGTTTGAATAACAGTGGACCCTCTGGGCCACGGTGGCACAGTCAGGTGGTGGGGTGGTGGAGCACGCCTTTAATCTCAGCACTTGGGAGGCAGAGGCTGACAGACTGGCCCCAAATGCTTAGTCATCGGGGAGTGGCATTATTTGAGAAGGATTAGGAGGTGTGGCCTTTTGGAGTAGGTGTGACTTTGTTGGAGAAAATGGAGGTGGACTTTGAGGTCTCAAAAGCCTATGCGAGGCCCATTTCTCCCTCCTCCACTCTCTATAAATTAGGAGGTAGCTCTCAGCTACTTCTCCAGCACCATGCATGCCTGCTGCCATGTTCCCAGCCGTGATGATAATGGACTAAGCTTCTGAAATTGTAAGCAAGCCTACAACTAAATGCTTTTCAGTGTAAGAGCTGCCTGCCTTTGGTTTGGTGTCTTTTCCTAGGAATAGACCAGCAATGAAGACACCATAGACTTGAATTCTGTTATGTGTCAGACCTAGTCCAGAAGGATTATACGTCACTTCATTACAGAATCCCCAGAGGCTGCTGACTGAGAGGTGGTATGCCAGACCACAAGCCAGACGGCAAAGAAAGTGTTAGAGCTACAATCAAACCCAGATTACTTTAGGACATGCATCCCACTCCTTTCCCTGTTTCTTTCCCAAGACTGTGATGGGTGAACACAGACACAGAGATGGAGAAGCAGGCCAGAGGACCCATTGGTACACACGCAGAGTCCACCCAGCGATGTCCCCTTCACAGAAAGCCTTCTCTGCAAGCATGCCCTGGGCACAGACTCGGCTGTTCCTTTGGGGCTCAGAGAAGGTGGAGAGACACTTAATTATATTTCATAAGTCTGGTTATATTATTGTTCCCCAGAATGGTTTTCTTAGTAATCTTATTAAAACTTGGACATATGCAATAAAAACCCATAAAAAAGGTTCCCCCCAAACAATTTTTTTTTTCATGCTTATCTTTTTTCCCCTTTTTCAGCCTATGAAAAAGCTGTTTGGGCCATGCGAGTGCCTGCTGTTGTTTATGGAACAAGCTACAATCTAAGGAACAATTTGGCATTGCTGTATTTCTTTTAATGAGAAAAATGTGAGGCTATAAAGATTTATTATTGTAATATAGGAGACTTGAAGGTGGCCATGCATTATGATACCTGCGTCTCAACTAAGAGACAAACAAACCCCGTGATTTCCGAGAGTCACCTTGGGGCAGGGGAGGCATCTCACAGACCTACTGTGCACGTATTTGGGGATGTTTTCTATGTAAAACTCACCTTGTGCAAAGTGAACCATGCATAACTCGGTGCTAGAATTGTTTATCCCACTGAATTAGATTTTGATCCCTTAGGATCCATCTGAGCACTAGGAACGGTTCTCTAAAATATTGTTTTTACATTGGTACAAAATGTTCTCATTCGGGAACTTTTTTACCTGTATTGCTAGAAACAAGCTGTGTCAACATCTGCCTCCAATTCAAAAGGACTACATTCTTTGCTCGCAGCACCTTTAAGATCTCCCGTCTCAATGGCCCTGTGGGTACACACTCAGGCTTTGATCTTTTCCCCTTCTCCACTCTCTGAACACAGGCACGGAGCACTCACTGCATACTACATGTGGAGAATACAGTATGCCAAAGATTTGTTCTTTGTCCTCAAAGAACTTGCCACAAGCCATGGGGCTGGGGAGGGGTGGTTCATGGCCAAATCCCAACTCTGGAAGGATGAGGCAGGGGGATTGTAAATTTGAGTGTAGCAAGCTGCATTCACAGAGCAACCGTGAATATGAAGCTGGATAGATGAGGGCCACGCGGAGCGTGCTGATATAAAATGCTAAGGGGTTGCGAAGGATTCTGCTCACCGTTTCCCCTATGACAGGTTATTACAGCTAAGAGATGAGGGATGAAGAGGTGTTTACACAGAATACAATTTAGGTGTGAGAGACTCAAGTAGGGGCAAGCACTGTAGGATCTGCGGTTTGAATTTACCATTATGAACACGCGCGCGCGCGTGCGCACACATGCGCGCGCGCACACACACACATCAATACAGGCGCACACACGCCTGTTACCTTTCTTGTGCTGGCTTGCGCTGAGCGAATACCTCCCTGCTTCACCACCTTGTCTCACTGCAGCTTTGCTATAACCCTGTATGGTAAGCATTTAATCCCCTGCTTTTTAGCCTAGCTGGATGCGATCACTCCAAGTGAATTCCATGGTCAGGATATGAACTTGATGGGCTACTAGGTCATACTTTCCTGTCCTAATCACATCTTTCGGGATACTCCGCCTGGGAATTCAAAATGAGCTCTCTCCAAACCAGGCTTGATAAACAGCGGCAGCCATAAGGAGAGCTGTCAGTTATCAGAGCCCAGGTGTCTCGGGTAACTGTGTGGAAGAAACGTAGTCTTCCATGCAGAGGAATCTGGAGACCTGCGTACGGGACCCATTCACAGTAAAGAGCGTGGAATGATGTATCTGTCTTCCTCTTTCTTAGCCTCCTACGCCTTCTTCCTTTCTTAAAATAGGAACGTTGGCCCAATGAGTATGAACTGAGAACAGTGTAACTTGTAGCCTGGGCATGAATCCTTGTATCCTAACTTGCCGTGATGCTGGTGAGTCTAGCTTCATTGTCACAAGCGAGAGTCTCCAGGGAAGAGAACACACAGACTTGCCTGCAGGTCAATCTGACTGGAGGCATTTTCTCTATTCCCTTTTGATGTGGGAGTATCCAGCCCACTGTGGGTGGCCAGGTGGGCCCATTAAAAAAAAAAAAAGGCAAGGAGTGATCGAGCCTGGGAGAGCAAGCCTGAAAACAGTTCTCCTCCATGATCTGTTTCGGTTCCTGCTTCCCGGTTCCTGTCTGAGCTCCTGCCCTGACTTCCCTTCAGGATGGACCTGTAAGCCAAATAAACCACTTTCTCCCCAAGTTACTTTTGGTCATGGTGTTTACTGCAATGATGGAATGCCTTCCGGTACAGATGCCTTAAGATCCTGGACAAAACAATGGAACAGCCAGCGTTTACCTCATACACCCTTGCTCCTTCTGGGTCTTTCCAGCACCCTCCAAACCACTGTCCTCACGCCTCCTCCACATTCTTCACAAGCTCCCTGGAATCCCTCCTAAAGTTTCCCTCCCTTAGGCCCACCTCAATCAAAACTCTCTTTCCCTGAGCCCTCAATTAATTAGATCTGATTATCTAATTAAACTAATTCGCACTGAGGTATGAATGAGGTTCAACTCTCCCTGGGGATATTTGCATTTGAAAAGAGGGGCTTGTTAACCCAAATGCTTTGACTGTGGTGATTAGCAGGGATGTGGAGGGAAATGTTGAGGGGGCTTTCCTGGGCTCCATGTTGTCTGGTCCTTCACAGGCCTGGGTTAACCTCAAGATCCCCTCTTCCAGGGTCAAACATTTTGGAGTCAGAAATTTACAACTGTTACTGGGTGTGCCCCATCTTGTTTGCTTTGGACAATTGGATGTTTTGTTTGGTTTTCTTTTAAGTTGTGATTTTTGAGGGGTTTCTGCTAGGACCATGAAGCTCGAGTTGTGATTATGAAGTCTTAGGACCAGCCTGGTGACTGATAAAATCTTTCATCACAATTTTTATCATTCTCCACTCTTTTATCGGTTTTCCTCTTGCGTGTGAGCTCTGCTTTCTGAACTGGGCACCGTTAATGCTGATGGTTGGTTTTTTTGGGTTTTTTGTTTTTGTTTTTGTTTTTTGTTGTTGTTGTTGTTGTGTTCTTGCTATATGGTTAGTGGAGGTCCAAGGACTCTAGTAGCAAACATTGAAGAGTCACCGTTGCGGAGTTCTCTTCGCGGCCACCCTGGAATAGTCAACATTCACTAGCTCTGAACCCCTGGACAGATGCCACTCTCTTCTTGGAAGGATGACGTGTTTGTAGTCCAGCCTTGAATTGACATGGGCCAGATGTTGACCACAGCAAGAGCATCTGGGAAGAGGCAGCTTTGAAAGTCCTCAGGCTGGGTGTGCCTGTGGCCCTTTCAGTGAAGAGCTATAAAGGCAGTTTTGTTCCCCCAAGGCCAGGGAGGCGGATGTGAAGTAGGATGTTGTAGCAAGATCCAAATGAAAAAAAAATAGCTTTTGGGATCCTTCCTAGAGGCTGCACTGCTGCTGACCACAGCCCCACATTAACCAAGACAGCCAAATGCTCCCATTTCCCATCAGGCTCCTGATTCCCAGGTATAGACACAACCTGAAAATGTATGGGCTGTTCTTTTTTAAGACAAGACTTGGACTTCCTGCAAGTCAGAATCTGGCCAAGCATAAATTGTATGCCCATTATCGATTATTGGTTCCTTAAAGTCCCTGAATGCAACACTTATTTTTATTATGCATTATATTTGCATCATCGCTTGTTTTTAAATAACTCCAATGGCTCTCTGTTCTTAAAATGTTTAGAGGTGGAGGGAGGTCATTGACTACCGTGTGATGTGATTGACAAAAATTGGGCGGTATCGAGTAAAAGAATTATTTTGTGAATGCTAAATAGTTTTATGTGATTCCTTTCTGTTATAGTAAATTAATTAGATTTCCTGGCATGATAAGAAAAAATTATGTATATTCTTAATGATGCAAGATATAGTATCTTATTCACTTGGGAATATATCTGGAAACCAGTGTTCTGTGTGGACTTTTAGACTTTACTATTGCAACAAATTCATGCAGCAAAAGCAGCAATATTAATACTGTAGGGCTTCAAAGAGCAGAACTCATATGCAAGAGCAAAACAAATAATATAAACGGGAAACAGTAAAAATTGTGATTAAACCTTTCATCCGATGATTTTTTTATTTCCTATACACCTTGGATTTTTTTTTGGTTTGCTTCATGGAAGAAATAAGGATGACATCTGGACTAGGAGGGCGTAGCTGTTTACAATGGATGTTTTAGCTGTCGGGGTCTGAAAATTAAAGTGGGGAACTCACCAGCTGGGGACCAGCGACATTGAGTCAGGCCTCAGTACTTGGATCCATGAAAGAATGCAGTCATCTTTTAAATTGCTGTGAAATCATTCGCTATCTTAATATGTTTTATACCAGATATGTGTTTCCCTCTCAAATGCAGGGAAACTCTGTTGGACTATTTGAGCAAAGGCGTTTTTTTTTCTTGAAAAGGATGCAGAATAAATCATAAAAGGATAAAGGCGATGAGTGATCTGGATTTAGCCGCAAGTTATCCATCATAAAAGAAGTTTCCAAACCAGAGATGTTTAGAGTCAGACCAGTCCTTGATCGACCAAAAGATTGTCTGGAAGTTAATGAGCTGTAACTAGTGAAGGTTTTCCCATGGGTGGAGGACATTATAGACCTTCAGTTCAAGTGTGAAACCTCTCTTTTGGATCCCTTCGTTCATTCTATGCCCCTTCTGTGCTTACAAAATGAGCCCACTGCCCTTGATAGTGATGTCTTACTTAGCACCAAAGCACTTTTAAATATTATGGAATTGAGACAAAGTACGATTTTTTGCTTGCAACACTGTGGCTCACACCCAGGACCTATGCATGTTCTAGAAGCACGCTATCACCAAGAGGCACGAGGCTTTGTTCCTTATTTATCTAATTTTGGGGTGCTAAGGATTGAAGCCAAGGTCTTGTATGTACTAAGTACCTGCTCTACTGCTCTATCATTGATCTATACCCCGACCCCAATATCTCATTTTAAAAAGGACACATTGCTTGTGATATCTTTCCTCTCAACTTTCTGAGCTGTTTGGCAATTCTGATTCTGATAGAAGAGTTTCCTCAAAAAGAGAATGTATATTTCTTTTTGAATACGAGAAAGACAATGCTAGGAAAATAAGGGTGGATCCTCAAGTAAGCAGGGAAGAAACATTAAATGCTACTCTCCTTTTGTACAGTTTTCTGAAGTTAATCTCTTAAGAGCACCAGTTTCTTATCTGTAAGGTGCCAGTTGTGATATCACATGTAACATGTTACCTCATGCCATACATGTGCAAACATGTAACATGTCGTCACATGTTATACATGTGTATGGAAAACTTTTGGCCGTCATATGTCAGTCACTGGGAAGCGATGCACTCTAGACTCCTTTTTGTCCTCCCTTCTCGTGGTGAAGAATTTAAATCTAGATGACTTAATTGCGGTCGGGAAGAGAGCCAGTCCATTCTTCCCAAAGATCAGCTCTTTGGATCAGTTGTGCATTTGCTAAGCTGTGTGACATTTCCACCCTTGCTGACAAAAAAAAAATAGGAAATTGGTAAGTTCGTATGGTTTGTTCCCACATCCAAATAACTAACTGCTTTATACAATTATTGGGTAAGTTAGGAAGCAGGATAAATTCATTTTCTGAATTCTTCTGCTTTCTGAAGCGAAGGTGCTCCTTAAAATGGAAGTGTTGGTTTACTCTGGCCTTACTTTCTACAGCACAGAATGAAAATGGTGGCCTCTGACTGTTTCTTCATTACCTCTTAGACTAAAAGCTTCCTTTTGTCTTCAAGGCTCTAGTCTATCAAGGTGCCTAGCATCAAGACACTTTCCCCTGGATTTCTTAGAGCTGTGTGTCCGCCTTCGAGCTGAGAATAGCTCCTTGTATTAGCCAGCCACTCATCATAGCTCCTTGTGGGGTTGACATTCCCTACGTTTCTCATTTAGGCTCTTTGAGGTGGCGAGGCCAGAGAGAGGGGACTGCTTCATGGTAGAAACAAAGGGAGAATACAAAGCAGCCTGCCAGCATTGGCCGCAGAGGATGTGTGACTGGGCCGTTTGTGGGTAACGAGGGTTCAGTACAACTGTGGTTCTTCTGTCCCGGGGCAGGGACTCAATGACAGAAGGAGTGACTCAGTTCCTCCCTCAGGAGCTATGGTTTCTTCTACTCAGACATAAGGCTTCCTCTGGCCTCCTCTCTGCTCCATAGCCCACGCAGTTCCCATGCCTATTCTATGTCTACATTTTTGGGCTGCCCCGTCGTGCTCTTGACATGCCATCTCTCAGGCTTTGACCAAGGGGTCCATCTGTCTTACCTTGGTTTCAGAGAGAACCATCCACCCCCTCACATGTGCTCACTTTAGTGGTCCTCCTTCCTGATCTGAGCTCATAGCCAGGTGTAACTCTCACGTGCATTTCCTTACTAATTTGCTTGTCTATTTGCACTGAACTATTAGGTATATGAGGACACGGTACTTGCCCACCCTTCAAGGCCAGGTGTATAACACAGACCTCGGCACCTAGGAGGTCTTAGATAAAAATTTAAATAATTAATAAATATGTAAATATACAAGAAACTCCTCAAGAGAGCTTGCTGTGACATGAGAGAAATCCCAGGCCTCCCAAGGGAGCAAAAGGAGCCAGCAGATTCTCTTTTCAGCTACTGCTATTTGGACTATGGTTATACTAGAAGCTGCCTCAGAGGTGGGCACAGATGGCAAAACTCTGGGATTTTGTGTGTGCTTCTCCGTGTTGGCCTGTAAACTGTTATTTGAAGAACAGGAAGCAGAAAAGAAACTTTAGTCAAAAACAAAAGTTCACTTGCAAGGTTTACGGACAGTTCAAGAAGGTGTGGTCTCAGAAATACCAATATAGAATGAGATACTATGGATTCTAAATTATCCAATATTCTGTACAAGATTTTCAGTCGCTCTAGCTTCTCCTCGTTATTAACATCTACTTTGTTGAAATTTGAGAAAAGGTCGAAGCAAAGCCATTTGCAGATCTGTAGGTTTGCAAGTCAAAGAGTCTTAATTGGCTACTTTCTGAACTGCTAACATAAAACTTGACAAACTCTTCATGACTTGATTGAACCAATACAGAACAAAGGAAAAGGGAGCTGGGGCCCCTGTTGCTCTCACTGAAGAATATGGATTTGGAATTCATTTATTTCCGCCAATGAGATCACGACGCCACAGCATCCTTTTCTGAGGCGCACAGAAGATGGTACACCATGTGGCTTTTCTTTGTTCATGTTACAGAGGAACACAGACGCTTTGCTGCAGATCAAGGTCATGGAAATTAGGAAAGAATACGCTGTCTTTGAGAAATCTCTAAATTATAGATCCTCCAGTTAACAGGCAACTTGGGATAATTTAAACCTAGCCGCTCCTTCCAAAAAGGCACGGTGTTATTATCCTCTGTTGTAGAAATGAGAGAAGTAAATTAAATTACCTGCTGTGGTCACGTGACTGAAAATGACTGATGGCTGAGCGTGCGGAGGATAGGAGGACACGGCAGGCCAGGTTGGAGGAAGCCAGGCCCACCGTGCTATTAGGGTGTGTTCTCCATCCCACGACAGGCAGGGTGACTACTGCCCGTTTTGATGCGAGCGCTGAGAAAGCCCCACTGTACTCAAGGAGCTCCTTTGTCCAGACAGTTTCCTTGCTTTCCTGGCCAAAAATAAATAAATAAATAAATAGGAGGAAAGAAAAGAAAAAAGGAAAAAGAGGAAGAAAGAGCAGAGAAGGAAAGGAGGGAAAGAAAGAAGGGAGGGAGGAAGGGAGGGAAGAAAGAGGGCAAAGAGAGAAGAAAACAAGGGAGCAGGAAGAGGAGACCTCTAGGAAAGTGATCCTTCTAAGTCCAGACATTGGCAAAGAGGACAGAAATAACTTTTATTTATTCTTTTCTGTGTTTTGGGTTATGAGATCTGAAGCCTTGCCTCTTAACAAATACAGACATCAAGCTACAGGGCTCATATTGCTGGGTCATAACCTGACCCTTGTGCTAAGCTGACAGTGACATCTTATGTCCGTTTCCATTTCAGAGGTGACAGGTCTGCCTCACTGCTAGGGCGGTTCAGTTCTTTCCCTGCCTTACGTTTGCTAGTGTTAATTGTGGTATTTTGATTGGTCTGCACAGCTGAAGAGAATGTAGTTTACTTTCAAAGCCATAAATATTTCCACCTAGCTGTACGTGTGTGCGTGGGTGCATACGTGCATGCGTGTGTGCGCGTGCTCCTGTGCACATGCCACAGCATATACGTGGAAGTCAGAAGAACACTTGCAGGAATCGGTTTCTTCGACCACGTAGATTCTGAAGACTGAATTGGAGTCTCCAGGCTTGGTAATCAGTGCTTTTACCTGAGGAGTCCTCTTGCCCGCCCTCACCATGACATGCAGCAGACGGGGCCTCTGCTACAGTTCATTGGCTCTACCTGAACTTCAGCAACGTAGTGAAATTTAAAAAGACATGATAGACATGAGTTGATAGTCTTCTGGTTTCATGAACAATCCAATTTAATGATTTATTTCAAAATAAGTGATTTCATTTTGTCCTGAAGTGACCTTTGAGCTCTTCTCTTAACCTGGCCTTTCCAGTCTGCTCATGATGTCTGGGAGGGGGAGGTGTATTCTTTGTAATTCATTGTTTTTGCTGTTGCTTTTGAATTCTGAAGCTATCCTTCATACAGAGAAAATAATGTCCAGGAATGGTGGCTCATGTCTATAATTCCAGAACCTGTAAGAAAAGATAGGATCAACTCAAGTTGAAAGTGAGCCTGGGCTACATATAGCAAGACCCTTTCTCAAACAAATACAACAGAAACCATTGTGTGTGTGTGCGTGTGTGTGTGTGTGTGTGTACGAAAGCATTTGTGTCCATGAGTATGCATTTCAAAGAAAATTAAAAAGAGCCGCCTCTTGAACACTTGTACATGGTTAAGCTTTAATAGCAAAGATAAGTGTATGTGTGTTTATCATTTCCCATATTTCCTTTGACTTCCTTAAAAACTCTCCCTGTAGACAGGATGTTTCTAGCAGGTAGAGATTTATTGTGGGCCAACCATAGCTTACACAGTTCTTCAACCCCACAGTGGGTTTGCCAAATTTCCTCCTTTCCTTTGCTTAAGGTTACAATCAAGCTTGGAATTTGTCTGAGCTTGCCTGTATAAGATTGTTTGTATTTTTAAATAATATCTACAAGCACAACACATCCCTCCTTCTGTTATTGTCTTTCTGTCACCTTAGTTTTCAGCACAAGATGCAGTTCTGACAAGAAACACAGTAGGAGTTGGAGGAGGGGCTGAAGGGAATTAAGGTGCACAAGAAAAATACTATTGTCAATTTCAAATTTTTTCTTTAATTATTTTCAACTCATGAATAATCAATTGAACAAAGAAGAAATATACACTTAAAACTGTCTTTGAAAGTCTTACTTATGAAAGCATTCGAGACAAGGAAGAGTCCCCTGTGACTCCACTCACAATAGGACACAGCACAGAATTTTGGGGGGAGTGTTTCGAGACAGGGTTTCTCTGTATCTTTGGAGCCTAACCTGGAACTGGCTCTTGTAGACCAGGCTGGCCTTGAACTCACAGAGATCCACGTGCCTCTGCCTCCCGAGTGCTGGGATTAAAGGCATGTGCCACCAGCACCCGGCAACATACCACTGACTTTTTATAGGTGACAGAGTGGTTTTATTTTATTATTTTTTATTTTCCTTCTTTCGAAGTTTCACAATGAATACACTAGAGTGTTGAGAGTTTTGTTTGTTTTTGTTTTTGTCAACTCTAAGTTTTGTCAAACTTAGACGTACTTGGAATGAGGGAATCTCAACTGAGGGATTGCCTCTCTTGCACCTGCCATTTCCATGAAGTATTTTCATTATTGCATATTGATGTAGGAGTGGACCCTACATCACTGCTCACTGCAGGTTGCTTCGCCTCTGGGCAGGTGGACTGAGCTGTATCAAGAAGGTAACTGAGCAACCCAAGGGAAAGCAAGCCAGGAAGCAGCTTTCCTCCATGGTTTCTCAAACCCCCATCCCGTGCCTCCAGGTTCCTGTCTTGAGTTCCTGCTTCACCTCCCTTGATGGACTGTGAGCTGTAAGCTAAATGACAATTTGGTTACACAAGAGCACCTGGAATAAAGTCAGCATCCAACTAAAGGAGCAGGGAGGGGGCATTCTCTGAACTTAATAACTGTTGGGTATTTCTTCCCTGGTGTCTCGTTGATGGCTTTTGAATTCCAGGGAAAGATGGAAAGCAAGAGGGAGAAGGAAGGAGGAAGGGGAAATGGTAAAGATAAGAAAAGCGTCAGGCCCAAAGGACTCTTGATGAATAACACAATTAATTTATTATTACTGTCATTTATTATCATTATTAATTTTGGTCTTTCAAGACAGGGTTTCTCTGTGTTTTAGTCCTGGCTGTCCCAGAAATCACTCTGTAGACCAGGCTGGCCTTGAACTCACTGAGATCTGCCTGCCTCTGCCTCCCAAGGGATAGGATTAAAGACATGTGCCACCATGGTTTCACAACATATTTTGTTTTTAAACAGTAGTTTCAGTTGTTTTAGCAAACCCCTAGCCAGTTACCTTAGAGGATCAGGGGGAAAGATAATTTTTCCAGATTTTGTTGTTATTGTTGTTTGCTTGTTTTTATTTTATTTTTTTCTAGTACTGAGTACTGAATGTTGGTCTTTATATATGCTAGACACCTGTGCTCTATTGCTGAGGTATGGCCCCAACTCTGCCAATTTTTCTTCCTTTTTTCCTTCCTTCCTTCCCTTCCCTTCCCTTCCCTTCCCTTCCCTTCCCCTTTTTTTTGTTGTTTGTTCGTTTATTAGTTTTTGTTTATTTTGAGACAGTGTCTCACAATGTAGCTCTGGCTGTCCTGGAACTCACTATGGAGACCAGACTGGCAGAGTTCTGCCTACCTCTGCCTCCAGAGCACTGGTATTTAAGCCGTGAGACACTATGCTCAGCTTTGTCTTTTGCCCTTGAGAGTAGCCTAGGCTTGCCTGGAACTCAGTCCAGGCTGGCCTTAAACTTACCACTCTCTGGCCTTCAACTCCCTATGTGCTGGTATTACAGGCACACATCACCACCTATGGGATGCAAGCTGTGGTTCAGTCAATAGAATCCTTGAGGGCATGAGGAGCTAAATTCACACCCCCGCATTCACACAGGAAGCTGAGTTAGAGTTGCATGTCTGTAACCTCATCACTGGAGAGGGACTGATACCAAAGCTCATTGGCCAAGGGCAGAGGGACTGATAACTGGCAGGGGGAGCTCAGTGGCCAAGGGACTTAGCTGAACCCATGAGCTCTGGATTCACTGACAGGCTTCGTCTCAGAAAGTAAGTTGAGTCTGACTGGGAAAGACACCCTACGTCTCATAGAGCTTCTGGCCTTCACACATGTAGGCATGTGTTTCCACACACCTGAATACACACATGCTTCTGGGGGCTGAGGGTACAGTCCTGGGTTCAATTCCCAGAGCTGTAAAAGAGGAGGAGCTGCTTCTGTGATCTGGACACAGTAGCTCTAGCATCGCCATGGGCCGTTATTTGTGGGTCATTGTTCACCTGAGTGTTTTTATTCTGCAAACTTTTTTGGAGCGTCTTTGGGTGCCGAGGAGGCAGTGCTTCTTTACCAACGGTCCCCGGATTAGCAGTTCTGAAACTAAGATGCGTGGCGGAAGGATGTTTGGTAGTCTGTGATATGTAGTTTTCCTCTTTGTATCTGTAGTATTTTCCCCTCTAACAAAGTGAAATGTGTTTTTTTTTCTTTAAAAAAGCTAAATAGAAAGGCATCTTAGTTATGATTGGCTAAAAACAACGGTCAAAATAAGCTCAAAAGCCAGACACTGGTGCGGAAGTCAATATTAAAGAAACCCAGGCTAAATCGGCATTTTATTTACTTCTAAAATGGAAAGGTAGCCAGGGCTTTCTTAGGGTGTGGGTTGAGAGCTACCCATCCGACAGGTGGGTACAGATCTGGAGACATTCCTCCTCATTTCCATCTGAGGATCCAGACTTCTGGGCTTCTGGGTATGAAGACCTGAGTATCCGTGGAAGGGAGTCACCCCTTTAACTAATGGAGGACCCCAAGCACACCCACTCTAAGCAGCTCTTCACGGCATGTCATTTTTCCAGCTCAGTGGACTTTTGATACATCTCGCTCTATCAGCAACCGGGCTGGAAATCTCATCACTCTGGTATGCCTTGTGAGTTTTTCTTAGTGTCTGTTAGTAATCATTTTTATGGGCGATTAGTTATGTGAATTTCAACGTTCTTGGTGGATGGGAGCCTATCTTCATTTTGCTCATGAGACCCGGTTTCTTTCATGAACCACGCCATAAAACACAGGTCGAATTTGATTTTTGGCTTAAACCCTACCTTAACCAAATTAGGATAGGTGCTTTTCATTTCTGTTTAGTGCGGAAAAAAATAATCACGGAAATTATTTGCATTGGCTCCAGTGTTTGAGCGGAAGCCTGTCCACCTGTGCCTGGACATTCTGGTTACTATGCTGGGACACGTGACTGTCTGATAGCTATCAGATGTCAAGACTTTACCAAAGCCCCCACTGAACACTGCTTGCTTATATCATTTTACCTTAAAAGCTTTCACAGTCGAGAACAAGAGTTGGTGTTACCTGCATCTGATTTTACCTAGTTTGCATGTATGCACCCTCTCTGGTAGGCAAATGTCCAGGACAAATACACTGAGTTGATAGAATGCAGATCTGGTGGCTAGCCTGTGCCGTGCTATGTAGGAGCTGTGTGGCCTTGAATACGATACTTAATTCTTGAGTCAGAGTTGCCTTCTGTGTAAACAAGGGTTAATAAAATAGCCAACATGTGTTTTCTCTAGAAATTAAATGAAGTGATGCGTGTAAAACACACATTATTGAGTTCTTATTATGATTTTAGTTCTAACATTACAGTTTTTTGGTGCTTGGTTATATACTTGTTTTGTGCTGGAAATTGAACCTTGGCTCTTATGATGCTACAAAAAAAAAAAAAATCTCTACCACTGAGCAACATCCCCAACCCTTTTCGTGGCACTTTTTTGGGGGCACAGGTTCTCTCTGAGATGCTCATGATGGTTTTGAATACATTGGATAGTCCAGGCAGGCACTAACCTTTCCATCTTCCTCTTCCTACCACATAGTTGCTGGGATAACAGGCTTTCACTACCGGACCCAACTTAAGCTTTCTCTAGTCTCCATTCAGAAAACATTTCACACTTCCCTGCAAGGATACAAGAATCATCATATTAACCGGACATGGTGATTTTAATAGCTAATATTTAACTCAAAGGTTTCTCCTCCTGTTATTATATTGCATGTTTATCATAGAATATTTTGCTCTGCCATGACTTTTTGGACCCATACAAATTTGACCACGATAAAAGTCATAGAGATGAGTAAATACAGCATGCTTTTCATGTCCTAGGTTCCTTGCTATTATCACTCCATTCCCACAATCAGGAGGACATAGTGAAATAGAATATAAAAATTCTGTATTATATTGACAAGTGGAAAAAATTCATAGAACCCTTTGAACCAAATCTAGAAGTAGTGGAAGGAGATAACCTGCAAACCATAATTTTACTTTCAAGGAAGTTAAATTTTCTATTAAAATCATTTGTACTGTATCACTAGGGTTTATTTGACACCAAACCATACATAAATCAGAAAACATTATTAAAAACCTATTATATGGAAGATATTTTTTAAAAAAAAACAGTATTTTGTCTGTGTTCTGTGGCATACACCTTTGTTACAAGGGCTGTTGAGGCAGAGGCAGGTAGATCTCTGTGAGTTCCAGGCCAGCCCAATCTATATGTTAACTTCTAGAACTAAAGGGAACCTGTCTCAAAGATCAAACAAACAAAAAAATAGCATTGGAGTATAATCTTCCATTGAGGTGACTGAAATTTGAAGTAGAGAAGGACCATGGTAATTGGGTAAAAATGTGGTCCTATGGGGAAATTTTTAGTTAGCTTCCGTCCTTCCTCTTCCCACCCATTATACCCCAAATGGGGTTCAGCCGGACACAACGATGCGGCTGAAGACTGTGTTGAGGCGACACACACCAGAGATGCGTGAGATTGGTTAGCGGCACCATGGCTCTGGAACACTTTGAGCCACTGACACTGGGCTCATCCCTAAGCCGTGCGCGAGGGAGCACAGCTGGTTGGTGAGATCCCATCCCTCAGCCGACCTTGCCCCATCTTAGCCCATTCCATGTGGGAGACCCATGTCGGTGGTGGGGTCTAGCCTACCGAAAGTTCACCTGTGCTGGTGGAGAACATGGTCCATGTAGCATGGTCCGTGTGGCTACCGCTGAGCATCACACAGCCAAGCCAGTTGCAGGATATTTTTTTTTTTTACGTGCTTACTGACACACAGTCATTCTCCCTTGAACGTAGGGAAGAGGAGATAATGAAGGCGACGAGCCACTCTACTTAAAAAGAAAGCACTAGATTGTTAACAAGTAACAAGCCTTGAAGACCAGGGAGCGGAGGAATGAGGCTGCTTTTATTCTTTATTGAAACTGTAAGGCATTGATTTACTATAGAAATAATTGCATTATAATTGCGTGAGACTTTTCAATGCTGTTTGGAATCTTTTATTCCTTTCAGCGTGCCACCAAAATGTTTAGTGCTTCAAAGTATGCCATAAACACTCTTGCGGAGCATTTGTTGAACTAGAAAATTAGGTGTGATTAGACTAATAAACCATTCTCGCAGGGAGCTATTCACAGGATGCGAGTTTCTTCAGAATCCATTTTGTTGGCATTCACTTTCGTGACGTTTTAGCCATAACTCGTCTTTTTAACCAGATGCTTTCAGGTACGTCCCATTCCTGTTTGCCTCTTCTATGCCTTTTGCTTCTGCCAAGTGCTGGCTTCTGCTTCTGTGTCTTGACCTTTCCTGGGAGGATGACCCCCACAGGAGGTAACGCCATTCAACTGCCGTCCTGCATACACACCTGGGTACCCAACGGCAGTGTGATGTGTGGTGCTTTCTGTCACCAAAGCCAGTTCCATGCTCTTGGTGGTGGTGCCCCTAGGAAAACCATGCTTGCATATGGTTTAAAGATGGTGGCGAGGACCAGAGTTCCAGTAACATTGTCGTTAGCGTCCTTAATTCTGCAGATCTTACAGGAAGGGGTGATCCAAGCTATGCAGGAGAAGGGTAAGGTGGTGTTGGGCTCCATCTGGTTTGACAACAGAGTGTGTTAGTGTGTGTTAATCACACTGATCTGTACTTCACTCACTTAAAAAAAAGAAGTGCCCCCCCCATCCGTTCTCTCACAGGGCAGGAAGGCACATTTATGATTGAAATATGTTTTCTGATCTGGGTTAATGAAGCTAACTCATGAGAGCATAAATGGACACGTTTATGAATTCGATTATGTTTGTAAACATGTTATAAATTAATCTAGGCATTCACTGCTGGACTCTCTGAGTTAGTTGGATCCCTTGCTCGCGGAACATTTATCACAAAATATTCCAACAAAAATTCAATTATAATAATTGAGCGTTTCTATTTATTTTTCACTATTATTATCATGACAAGTTTTTTGATACTCATAGCCTCATGAACGCCATCAAAGAGAAGCCCCGCAGGCCCTAAGGAGTTACGCTCATGGCATATCGGTAAGTCATGTCAAGTGTAATACTTCATCGGCCTGTGTTCTGAGGTTTTCATGTTGTGTCTACTAGGAAGCTTCTGCAGATAAAGGATGAAAGGAAAAGGCATTAGGTACATTAGTTGAAATTGGCATCATGTTGCCAAACTGTAATAAGCCTTAGGGGAGCTCACTGTTGAATCTACTCAATTGAATGCTGCAATTTCCCATAACAATTTAAAAGGCCTGCAGGCATGCTAAAGTCATAGCTGGATCTTTCAGTTAACACTCTGTAACATGACCCCAAAGCCTCATTTACATCACAGCAATTAAAATAGATTCCACATTACATACTTACCACCATGTACCAGAAAAATCATCCAATGAAATGCGGCGTTTCCCAAAACTGATCATGCGAATCAGAAAATTCACAGTTTCTCCTTTGCCAAGTGATACTATCATAACATCCATAGTTACCGGAGACCTCGCTGGTTCCGAAAGGGCAGAGGGCAGAGCAGAGGAAGAGGAGGCAGTTTGGACTCTTACTAACTAAATAGTCAGGACAATTTGGTGACCCACATGAAATTAGGTTAGTGGTCTCGGTCTGCTCCGTAGGTGACAGGTGTCCATTATACAAAATAATTACTGTAATCAGTGCTAATTGGCCCCCTACTAGTAACTAGAATGAGGAGAGACCAAAAATTAAATGAGTACTAAAATAAGACACCTCCTACCTGCAGAAAGGGGAGTCTTGGGGTAGCCACCGCCAGCCACCATGCCTAGCTGAGAAGCTTACCGAAGAGCTCCGTAGCGCTTACACTGGAAGGGTTTGCACAAACTGGATTCCGTTGCTAGTGCTACAGTCAAATTGAATTAAAAAAATCCTTCTGGCAATCGGACTATCACTGTTAACTGTGATAGCACACCTATTTTCAATGAGGCGAAAGAAGGGCAAATGAAACTGCCTTCCGGGGAAGCCCCAGTAGCCAGAATGAGATCCGACCTTCTCAGCAATGGCGGCTGCCTTTCGGTAGCGCCTTTCTAACTGAAGAAACACAGACCCAAATTGACTTCCTTCAGATCGCTGCTGTGGTTTCATATTTATCGAGTAGTCACCATTTACTAGCTTACCTTGAAAGTGTGGGTTTTTTTTTAGCAATTGCCTGAGCACATCACCATGGCATAAAACAGTGGCAGAAGTCCAGCTTCCACGCTTGGCAGTCAGTCCGCGGCGGGGGAGTGGGAGGCTACAGTCCGTCACTGTGTGTGTACTGGAACGCTCTCGCTTGCACCGCCCTTTAGCGGTCAGGAAGAGCGTCGAAAGAATCCTGCTTCAGCAGACATCTGAGAAGACAGCACCTTTATCTGCTGTTCAGCTCCACTTTAATTCCCTGCCTTGCGTTAGAACTCCCATTCGGGAACGCAGAAGGAAGAAGAAGAGCTGCTTCTGAGAACCTCTTGCTCACCCCCGAAAGGGACTTCCTGTGTGCCCACTCTGTCCTCACCTAAGCACTGACCTGAGCCACAGCGGGTGCCCCCTGACTCGAGATGAGCCATGTCTACCGGACTTTGAAAGTTTTATAATTATACACTTCCCATCTTTATGATGAGACATCAAGTAAATCCAGGGCTGAGTAACTGAGTGCAAATTTCCTATCTCTGCTTAACTAATAGGCAGCATTTCTTTGACACCGTAGTATTTGAGTGTGCCGCGCATATGCACTTTGTGGTGTGTGACTAAACTTAAGATGTCAAAACATTGAATTAGGTGAGTCTACACCGCGGGAAGCCTATTTATATTCCTTACGATCCTGTTGCATTTCAGTCTGTTTAAAAACAAATAGTAAACACTGATGATGAGAATATTAAGGGAACTTCAAGCCTTCTAGAGCGAATGCACTGTCAGCATCACAGGCTGGCTGTAACAGCCTTGGCCCCAGTTCCCACGATGTGAGATACTGCATCTAGACCCAACCAGCCTGCACACTCTCCACAGTGCACTAAGAGGGTTTGTTTCTCAACCAGTGCAACTGTGTGTGTGTGTGTGTGTGTGTGTGTGTGTGTGTGTGTGTATGGGTATCTATGCTGATGTGTGTGCAGGTTCATATTTGTGTGTGGTGTATATGTTTATCTGTGTGCATGCGTGTAGAGCCCAGACCGCAATCTCAGGCGTCATCTTTAGGGATGCTTCCTACTTCCTTTGAGAGAAGATCTCTCACTAAACTTTTAGCCCAGACCCCCACTGGTTAACAAGTCCTCTAGGTCCAATTGGCCTCACTTCCCTGCACTGGGCTGACCAGCTTGTGCCACAACACCGTGCATTTTTGTGTGAGCCCTGGGAATCGAACTCAAGCAAGCACTTCACTGGGCAATCTCCTGAACTCCCGGGAGCATTTCTTCAGCTTTTCAAACAATTCGGGCTCCCAACGTCATTTTGAAACCTTGAAGCCACTCTGTAACTGGCCTATCCATCCCCTAGAGCAAACTCACGTCAAGGAGGAAGTGGGATTTGGGGATGTGTTCATACTTTTCTCTTTGCTCCACTGGGCAACGTTACATTGAGCGATGACACTCCCCTCCAACACTGGACCCCCGTCTCTAGAGCTCTCTCCGGGAATCTGTGAAGGTGCCATTTGGCTGGGCTAGCACTTTTCAGAGTGCGATGAAAACTGTCTGGTGGGCAGTAGAGAGAGAGAGGATACGTGTTTATTATAGCAATTTTGCCTGTGGGTTACGGAAGCTTGACTAACTGCGGTTATACCTTATTCTCCAAGTACTTGGGGGTAGTTATCAGGTGTCCACCCAGCTGTTACTAAATAAACCTACCACAGCTCTTTCAACCTAGAGCCTCTTAACCAGGTTCATTGCCACCCTTGAAAGCCCTTCCAGTGTTTGCCTCCTGCTTCCTGCAACCACGACGTAAATATTTGGATAACGTTATACGTGAAATCGTTTCTGAAATTATTGGTGTGGGAGCTGTGTTTTCCACCTCCTTCAGTGACAGAATTTCTTTGAATAAGCTCATAAAAATTCAAAACCAAAATTCCATTCAAACATCTCAGGGAAAATACCAGTTTCCTTTTGCATGTCTAATTTCTTATGCTCTCCCTCCCATGACTGATCCATTTTGAACCCCCTGAGCATTCTCAGATGATTGAGGTGTGAGCCTAGTGGTTATGGACATTATTCTTGGACAGGGGACAAAGTTCTTGACTTAATGATAGTAGCTGGCTTTTACCAACTTTGCATGTGCCAACCACCACGCTAAACACCTTAAATTTATTTTAATTTCGTCTGATCTCCGCAGTCTCTCTGTAAGAAAGTTATTATGATATGCCTGCTAGAAAATTAAGTGCAGGAAAGAAAGCCGTAAAGACTTTACGTAACCACTCAAGGTCGCATGTCTCGTCAATGTAAATAGTACGAGCTAGGCTTTACACGTGGGTTTGTGTGATGGAAGCCACTGCGCTCTCCTGTTCTCCACACTTGTATCAGCAGAGATATTTTTAGTTGAAAATTCGGGGTAGGAACATATTGTTTCCGAATCTGTTTCTAAATCGTATTTCTGTCTCTGAGGTCTGTTTCATCTTTATAGACTGCAATGGCAGGCAGTCTTGCTCCAGAAACGTAAACAAGCTCCAAGTTTACAGCCTCCCAGATTAGTAACAACAAGGAAAGGAGTAGGCTCCTAGCCAGTGGCTTTATCAGATGTCCGGGGACTGACCTCATAGGCATGAATTAGGTCACAGGTCCACTCTGCACCAATCACTGACATTCAGTGGAGGAGGTTCCTGGACTATGGGGTTTGGAGTCTGCTTCCCATGAGCCTGCTTCCTCATGTTCACTGAGGGGAAACATGGGTTTATAAGGAAGATTCCAATTGCCAGTATGACCCTATTGAGAGAAGCCTATCTCTACGGGTGACTGGACCACATGGGGTAGAAGACAAAGGGAATTGGGCTCCTGCCCCCATCTGAAACATATAATATCATCAGTATCCTTTCCCTGCTAGTGTCAGAGAAACATCTTGGAAGTGTTGTCAGTATATTCAAGTGTTTTGTTGGCCCTGAATTACCTTTCTTCCTCCTCAGTTAAGTTGCATTTGGTTTTCGTTTTTGTTTTCCCAATACTGGAATCTCAGCATATTTAAATATTACGGTATTTTCAATACGACAACCTCTTGATTGTTAGCAGTGGGTCTCTTGATAATCCAATACAGTTTGTTAAAATTCTTTGCTATTCCGTGTCCTCCCGTTTTCTATTTCTTTGGTTTTGTTGTTTGTTTTGTTGCTGTATTTCATTGATTTGTTTTGTTTTGTTTTTGAAACAGGGCCTCCTTATATAGCTAAGGCTTTCCTGGAAATTTCTGTGTAGACTAGGCTCACCTTGAACTAAACATTTTCCTACCTCAGCCTACTGAGTAGTTGGATTATTAGTGAAGTTTTTTTTAATGTTTAATTCTTCAAGATTTTGTTGTGAAGTCTACTTAAGGGTACAGATTTGGAGAGTTGGAATAAAAATTAGTAAAGTGGTCTCCAGAAGACTTGAGTTTGATCCCCAGACCCTACACACACACACACACACACACACACACACACACACACACACACACACAAAGCCTGGTGTGGTAATATGTGTTTGTCGTCCTGTCCCTAGGGAGGCACAGGCAGGGGAATAGCTGTGTGTCCCTGCCAGCTAGAGTAGCTGACATGACAAGTCCCAGGCAAATGAGAGACCCTGTCTCAAAACAAAAGAGGGAATAGCACCAAGGGACCAATCATGTTGTCCTCTGGTCTCCATACACATACACACATACACATATGCATCAACACATACATACTTACGCACACACAAGCATACATATACACACATACACCAGCACATACATATTCTCTCTCTCTCTCTCTCTCTCTCTCACACACACACACACACACACACACACGCACGCGCGCACTTATACACAGAGACACAAAAAAAGAGGGATTTGGAATAGACAGGAACGGGTTCAAAATCTGATCAATTGCTTTCTATATGACCTTGAGTAAGTCAATTATTCCCTTGGGCCTTAGTTCTCGTATGTGAAATGGGGTTTATAATTCTTACTTAGCAAGATTCTAATAAGGATTAAGTGAGGGCATATATGTAAAGGACCTGGCATATTTCAAGCACTCGATAAATAATCAAGATAGAAATTAATAATTCACCAGGAGCTTTTCTGGCCACTCTTAAGGAGAGGACTGGATGCAGCACTTAAGGAAATGACATCAACTCTTTCTCTCAGAAGCTCTTCCCAGCTGTCACCGGGATCATCATACAGGACTTGAAGTCACGCACAGGGTAGCAAACATAGCTGTTTAAACCATCTGGAAAGCTAGCTCGGCTTCTGGTCCTGTGGTTTATCAGCAGCAAAGAAATACAAGGAAGAGCAGGTCCTTGAGTGTGAGCCCCAGCGTGGCCCCGAAGGTGGCTGGACTTGAGACTTAATGTTAGATCTATTAGTTTTCTTTCCTCTTCCGTAAAATTGGTAAGTAATTCACAAACATCACCAGCAAAACACCCAGCGTGGTACAGTGTTTCGTGAGCGGTTGTTGCTGTTATCAACTCGTGTCTTGACTGCAGCCAACACCCCTAACTAGATAGGCTCATCCCTTTGAAGATGGAGGGGCCACCTTCTACCAGAACACAGCAGCTGGAACAGGATCCAGATGGTCTCTCTGGGTTTTGCTTTACCCGGGGAACATTTGAGGCCATTTTCATAGCACAGTGTTCCACAAATGACACATAACTGTGCTCTTCTCTCATCCCTTTAGACCAGATGCCATTAGGAAGTAGCGGGCGCTGTACGGGCAGCTGTGGCTTAAACCGTGGTAGGAATTGCATAGATGGGGGTGATGGGATCGGTTGGTCCAGGCAAGCAGAAACTTTCAGAAGTATTTTTGAATTTTACTCTAAACGTCTCCAAGCTGGGAAGGCTCCATTTGGTTCAGCTCGATGGGATTCTTGAATGCATTTCCCATTTGTTCTGAGTGTGGCAATCATGGCCTCCCTGCAGCCACAGTTTTGTAGCCATGCGTAACTATCAACATGTTGACAAAGCCTATTAAGTATTCCTTTCTATAGCTTCTATCAGAAAAAAAGTCACTTACATACCCAATCATGCCAAAAAAAAAAAAAACCCTTTAAATTGTTTTGAAATCATAGAGCAAAACATTCCCATTTTACATTCCTTAGTAAATAATCTTTATTATCTGTGTTTTTTTTTCTTTTCTGGCCGTTTCTGTTTCCATTTACTTATAAATATTTTGGAGAGGGTTTTTCTTTTTTTTTTTACAATTTGATAAGAATTAAGCCATTTTTATTGCCTAAGGCACTGTTCTATATATTTTCCAATTAAAAAATTTTCCCATATTCACTTCTGTTCTGAAGCTATTTTAGTACACTGTTCCTATTTATTTCATTACCTGCATTTATGTATTTGCTGTCTTTGTGCAGAAACATGAAGGCTGGCTTTGAGTTTTAAAACAGTAAGCTTCCGACGTATTGTTTTTAAAATAAAGGCATGAATCATGTACACACTTATGCACTTATTTCACACATGTATGGATTCATAGTAAAAACAAATGGTACAATGTTATTGGGGGGCATTCTTTTCTTGGTTTGTTTGTATGTCTTAGTTTTTGTTTGTTTGATTGATTGGTTTGGTTTATTCAAGACAGGGTTTCTCTGTAGCTTTGGTGCCTGTCCTGGAACTAGCTCTT
>NC_022032.1:21851278-21864782 GCF_000317375.1 Microtus ochrogaster | reverse complement strand
GCCCTCCGAGTGCTGGGATTAAAGGTGTGAGCCACCACCTCCCAGCTTGTGTGTTTTGATTTCTAGAAGAGACACATTTTATGTTCCTAGTGAAAGAAAAGCAAACACAGAGAGGATGCTGAGCAGAGCTAGGGATGGCCTTCTCTGCTCTGTTCCTGGAGGAGACCCTTGTGCAGGTGTTCTAGCATAGATCCTGGTTCCCATCCCGGCTCTCTCCTTTTCTTCTCTCTAATGTCAAGTCAGCATCCCCGCTGACCGCGTCTCCAACCTGGCCACTTCTCCACACCCACACTGCCGTTTTTAGGCACATTTCAGGTTGACTCCTTCCTTACCTGGACTTCTACATGAAGCGCAGTCCCCAGGCTTTCCTGTTTCCTCCCCCTGTCCCCGATACTCCACCTAATGAGGGTTTTTGAAACTGAAAACCTGCTAGTAATATCATTTGCTTATCACAACTCCACAATGGTCACGTGACATGGGTCAAGCTGTGTGAACCCACTTAGCCTGCCCTTTGATGCCTGCTTTTCACTTTTGGGGTCCCTCCACACTCACCTCAGACCTCCCCACTCACTTGGTCCCATTGGTGTCTGTCTGTGAAACCCTCCCTGGCTCAGTGTCTTCTGAGTGTTATTCTCTTCATCTGCCCCGTTCTAGCTCAATCCTCCCACTGTGACTGGCGTTCTTGTGCTCACGTTAAATCTTGCGTCTCTTGTGGGCCTTACCTAAATGTCAATTATTTATGCGTTCATTTTTTTATTCATTCATTCATTCATTCCTTTTGTTTATTTTAGAAAAGTCTGGTTTGGGACCTCCATCTCAGTTTGATCGCCTCCTCTAATCTCTCTCAGTAGAATAACTTTTTCAAGGCTTCATGGGATTGTTAACTGTTTTTATTTGTGTCACTTATCCTTTGACTTGCTTCTCCTGTACCAGAAGGAGAGAATGAAAGTCCTTCATCTTGTGTCTCCATCCCCAGGGCTTCTTGCCATGCCTTGCAAGTGCTAGGCATTCTCTATATGTATAATGAATCGGTAAACAAATCAGCGATCATCAGACCCGTGTCCATCTGGGTCAGACGTAGATCCACTTCTACGTCTTTTAAATTGCTCCGGTCCATTGCTCTGTGTAGTTTTGCTTTGCCTTTTCAACTGACTTGACACTCTCTAGTGAGTGTCGTGGTAAGATCATTGTAATCAGATGTGGTTGTTGATACTTTTAGATTAGGTTTTTCCTTTTATGTCCTTTGATTTTCAACATTTTTGTTTGTTTTTAACAGTGCTGGGACTTTATCCTGGTCAACGTATTTGCTTTTAGCCTCTTTAGTGTTTCAGAATGTGTTACCTGGGGACAGCATCAGATGGCACCCTGCTTTGAAAATGCAATGTGAAGACCTTTGCGTGTTGTGGACTCTGTAGATGATTTTTGGTTAATATGGTTATTGACTTAGCTACATTTAGGTCTGTCATACTGACTCAGGTTTAAACCTGAGTTCCACCATTGCTTTGTTCTTATCTTCCTATTCTGCTGTCTTCTTTATTACTTAAATTTTATTTCTTTTATCAACTCAACAATCGTTTCCTGGCTCATGAGGTGTAACTTTTTGCCTTGTTACGTCAGACGTTTAGAACGTACAGTGCATGACTTAACAGATTACCTTTAGGTGCTATTTTGTCGTTTTGTGTGCAGTATAAACAGCTTACCATAGCATGCTTCTTACTCCCTTCCTTTATGGTATTATGGTAGTAGGAGCTGCGGCTAGCTTATGCCCCGAAATAACAACACACAAATTGTATTCATTTAAACACTGCTTGGCCCATTAGCTCTAGCCCTTACTAGCTAATTCTGATATCCCGATCAACCCATCTCTAATAATCTGTGTAGCACCAGTCTTACCGGGAAAGACTCAGCATGTCTGATCTGGCAGCTTGCTCCATCGCATCTGCCCCAGAGAGCAGAGGTAAGGTGTATGAGCTCACTTCCTCTTCCTCCCAGCATTCTGTTCTGTTTTCTCCACCCACCTAAAGGCTGGCCTATCAAATGGGTCAAGGCAGTTTCTTTATTAGCCAATGACCTTCCTCCATCAGGTATTGTTGCGGCTTATTTTGCTCACACGCACTGTGAACCCAGAAATACATTGCTTTGATTTTTCACTGTGCTTTTAAAGATTTAAACATTTTCCTACGTATTTCTCCACATCCTCACCATTGCCAAGTGCTGCGCTTTGCTTAGCACATATCTAGGTGACTGTGCCTCCTTCTCATTGGGTGGCTTCCTTCCCATTTTCACGTCATAGAGTCTGCTGCTGATTTAGCTATGGCATATATGAAAACGCATTGATTCAAGCTTAATTTTTGAAGTACTGATGTATTTTCCTTAGGTATGGTGTTTCAGATGATTTTTTTCTTTCCATGCTTTAAAATGTATTGCCCTCCTCTCTGTATGCTTACATTATTTCTGTTTAGATGCTCTCAAAATAGCACACTCTTTTCTCTGTTCTTAAGAGTACTTCTTTACCACTGCATTGGACAGTTTTCATCACAACTAAATGTGTTGGTATTCATTTCTTCACACTTCTACTTGGGACTTGAGTTTCTGGGATCAAATTTGCAGTGCTCCTCAAATTTGAAATATTCACACTTACTTTTTTCTTCAACTCCTCTCTGCCCTCTCTTTATCCTATCATGGTGAGGAACTGTGGTGGCGGGCAGGCAGCCATGCTGACTGGAGCTGGTAGCTGAGAGCAGAGGACTCACATCTCCAGCCACAAGCAGGAACCAGAAAGGGAGCACTTGGAACTGGACTTTGGGAACCTTAAAGTCCAGCCCCGGTGACACAGTTCCTCCAGCAAGGCCCACTCAAGCAATGCCACTAACTGGGGACCAAGTATTCAAATGCCCAGTGATATAGGGACATCTCATTCAAACTACCCAGTCATGGCCACCTTCACACCCACGTCCAATAACTCTAGCAACTGTGTCCCTTCTACATCCAGGCTTGATTAGCTGTCTTTTCCCTTCATTATTTTCCTGCTTTATTGTATACCTGGATATGGATAAGAAGCATTGTGGATTTACTCTTCTTCAATGATGAATGCTTTTATTTATTTATTTTTGTACAATATTCATTAGCCTTGTGAAAGTGCAGTTAAGTTACTTGGAATCGGCCGTTCACACGTGGCCTTGTAGTAGGTGGGGCCAGGAGTATCTTCATTTCAGGCCTCCATTCCACACAGAACTGAAACATTATTTCCCTAAGTACATGGCCCAGTGCAGTCTCGGGCTCTTGCAGAACGGCTGGTGTAAGGATGGCACACTTAGGTGAGCCCTGGATACTTTCTCCCCAATATAGGGTCCGGAATGGGGGTAGTTTTGCTCTTAGAACATATGTTATTGTGTAGAAATATGTCTGTCATGAACTGCTACTACAAACACTTAGAAGGTAGAGACTAGAATATATTATTAAACATCACCCTACAGTGTAGCACCTCAGAAAAGGAATTTTTTTTTTCTTTCTAAGATGTCAGTGGTCCTGAGGTTGGGAATGCTGTCATCATCACCAGCTAGACACTGAACCCAGGTCCTCTGCATGAGCACCATGCAGGGCTGTCTTAACCACTGAACTTTATCTCCAGTTTCCCACCTTTGTTCTTCTAGACAAGAAGATAAACTTAGCTCCTGTGACTTGTCTTGCAAGTAAGAAAAAGTTGACTTTATATGCATAGCTTTTGTCTACTGTTGTCTCTATTAACTGTCATGTTTAAAGAAAACACCTTGCATAGTGCAGATCTTCTCAGCCACTGATACTCACTACCTTAGTTTCCTAGTTTTGTTCCACGCCTGTACCCTCTCAGCAAGCATCACTTCTGTGACTTTAGCAGTGACAACCCTTTTCTTGGAAAGTCTTTCATATTTACTTGTGTTTTCAATGAATCATTGTTTTTCTTGTTGGAAACTGGAAATCCAAATTATAGGTACACATAAACTTAGCATTACCAAGGAAGTTACCATAATATGATTTTATTTGTATACTTAATTATTTCAATTCTTTGGTTTACAAGTTTGCCTCAGAAAATGCAATTTTCTCTAAAAGGAACAATAGCAATTGATTTGCTCTTGTGTTCAATTGCTGTTAATCTATTCAATAAAAGAAATACTTTGAAATGTGCACAATACAGGAAGTTATGTTTACTGTTTGATTAACATAACTGGCAATAATTCATAAACACTAATTTATTAAGGAAAAGTGACTTGTAACGAAAAGGTGAATATTTTCTTGCTATTGAGTATGAATGACTTACTTTACTTCTTTAATCTAAACTGTTAGGGTGATAAATTAATGTTTCTCCTACGTCTACTTATTCTTTGGGGTAAGTCTTTCCATTATAACATGAGTCGGAGTGAATTCTGTCCTCAGAGGTCTTCAAGGTAATGCTAAAAGACATGCTGTTCTTACAGAAATCAGATATCAGGGAAAGCATGAGTGACTTTGACCAGCAGGTTCTTTCTCTTTGGGTTTCACATGTTCGTTCTTTATCTCAACTCTTGGAATTTTAGAAGTACATTTGATTTTAGAATGTCAATGATAGGTCAAAAATTAGAATCTTTGGCATCAAGAGTTTTAAAAATACATGAACTACAATTAAAAATCAGGTTAGTTTAGCTGGGTGGTGGTGGTGCACACCTTTTATTCCCAGCACTCTGGAGGCAGAGGCAGGCAGATTTCTGTGAGTTCAAGGCCAGCCCAGACTACAGTACAGAGTGCCAGGACAGGCAAGCTCCAAATCTACACAGAGAACCCTGTATTGAAAAAAATAAAATCAAGTTAGTTTGTAAGTGTAGAATTTCTAAGGTTGGTATTTGGAGGATTTATTGTTTTTATTTTTATTTTTGTTGTTGTTGAGTTCCTTTTTCTGTCAGGTTCAAGGTAGATTTAAATGCTATATCTGGGGGCTGGAGAAATATTCAAGTGGTTAGAGACATTTGCTGCTCTTGCAGATGGCTGGAGTTTGGTTCACAACACCCACATTGGGCAGCTCTCAACAGCCTGTAACTCCAGCTCCAGGAAATCTGATGCCTTCCATCTTCTGTGTCTGTGATCTCCTCCATGCGTGTGCACGTATTCACATAGACATGCACAGCATAAACAAACAGTTAAATCTTTAAATACTGAAGCTACCGTTGAAGTTAGGGTGAACCCATCCCAGTTATAAAGCTGAAACTGCCTGCCTGTTCGTTTATTCATTTGTTTGGTCTCATCTCTCAAGGTCCACAAACTCACTCACTGCTCTTTGCATTGTACCCCAAAAAAACCAGTGTGAGCCAGAACTATCATGCGTCATAATACTCTGCGTACATTAAACCCATTGAGCCTCATGCAGTATCTCTTCCTCACCTCTGTGACTGTAAGGAGTTGTGACTCATCGTCATTCCCCGGAATCACAAGATTCATTGTTCCACAAGTCACTAACCATCGAAAAGATCAAAATTCAGAGTATAGCATCTCCTGAATGCACACTGCCTTCCCATCATCATGTATGTGCAGTCAGGAAATTGAGTGGATCCATTCCATCAGGACATCTGCATTGTGAAGCAACAAATAACATAGCGATACAAATGCTTTAAGTCCAGCTGTGATTTTCAAAGTACTATGATGTTTAACTGACCTGTTTTTTCAAGGGGTTAAGGGAAATAACTGTGTCCGAATGGCCGTACAATGTTGTTCTAATGTCAACTCAAACAGCCCATTTTTGGTTAACTTGCTTTGCAGGACTTTTGTTTCCCAAAGGCTGCACTGCCCGCCCCATTTGTTAGGTTCTTTATGTGGGGTCTGCGCATGAGCACCTTGTCCAGTGTGAGAAACCAGAAGTCGCTGTCAAAAGATGTCAATGGTCTAGCACTTCCCAAGCAGTCACAGTTCTTAATCTGCCCCCTTCTCGGCCTTGAGTGGAGGAGATAACCCAGAAGACCGCCTTTGAAATCACAGTGAACTCATTGACTCCCATCAGAAGCGTGTCAGTGGTTGCAAGCATTGCAGTGTAGATTAAATCCTCAAAGAGTCTGAACTGTGTACAAAAACTGGAATGATAGATAGAGAACTTCTTGTTGTTTTGAGGGCCCAAGATCAAATTGCCTCTGTCTTTGATATTATATTCCATTGATCTTGATTTATCACAGCCACTTAGAATTGCTTCGCAAACAAAACTTAGTTATCTGGTGTTATAAATGTCCTAGAATATTAGAGTGCTCGGTGGACATGGGTGGTGTACTGTCGTAGGGTCAGCATCCACAAAGCTGACACACGGGATCACAGGTCCAAGGACATCCCGTCCTGTGTAGCATAACAGAACCCCTCTTCCCCCACAAACTTAACTGGAGAAAAAGTTCAAGACTACTCTGTCCATTAAAGGAAAAACAGACAAAGAGACATTCCAAAGTGAGGCGGAGGAACAGCTAACTCAGCGGTGTGGTATGTCCCTGCCATGCCCAAGGCCCTGAGTTGCTTCCCAGCACCATAAAACAAAACTAATGTTATCTTCAATACCAGTGTCTTAACATTTAATGAATATGACAGTACCACAGTGTCCCTTCTTTCCTGTGGTAATACACTCATGTTACTGTATCAAAGAACTACGTGAGTACATAGCTTACAAGAATACAAAATTGAATCATGAAAATTAGAAAAAGTTTTTGTTTTTACATTTTAAAGTGAATTGCACAGAGTGCCAAAGATTCGTTCTTTGGGGTATGGTTTGCCTGATTCTCTTCATCAGGAATGCTTGTTTTAAAACACATATCAACTTAAAATGCAATTTGAAGTTCTGCAACGCCTTGGAATTCCAAATGTCTCTTACTGGGAATGCTTAATATTTTTTCTGTGCAATTAAAAGACTTTTTGATGACTATTTAATTTTGAGATTCTATATAGACTTTCCTCCAAAGAGCCAAATGCTGGTTTCGAAAGGAAATTTGTTTTGAACTTAAGACATATTTATTAGTGTGTCAAAGGAGAAATTATAACAATGTAATTGAAAGATCATTTAGGCCAATTAGTGTCTTTTTCTTCAGATTCTGGAATCGGGCCACTGATCACTCTGTAACACAGAGTCAGTATTTTAATAGGTTCAGCAGACAGGTGAGTTTTTATAAGCAGAGCAGGACTGTTAAAAACAAAAAACCGCAGAAGCAAAAAGCAGGGACCAATTGTTTGGAAACCACACTTCCTGTAAGGTGAGAACAGAAGGAGGAACTAGCTGGCTGGAAGTTTCTTTCAGGTTCGTTTTCATAAGAAATAAAGCATGAGACCATGGTTACCATATTGATTGACACCGCCCCCTTTAGCGAAGTTGATTGAATCTCTTGCTCGGGCTGGTTAAAGGATAATCCCACGGTTTTTCCTCTGAACCTTAGCATGCATGACCCACTAGGCTCCTACTGTAGGAGCCTAGTCCCCATTCCAAGCTCCTCTAATTTCTATTTACCACTCCCGTTGGAAAGTATGTTACTAGCTCACTAACCAAATGGAGGGTCCATTTAAGCACTAGCATTCCTGATCCATTCCTGGGTCTTCAGCACTCATGGAGGCCCTCGGTAAATATTCACCTGAAATAATCTCTGTTTGGTTAGAATAATTAAAATAAGGAGACTCATTAATTTTATGATAGTCTCTGTCATATTACCAGAAGTTATTCTTTATTGTAAGCTAAAAGGAAAACTACAATAAAAAAACTCAGGTTTTATTAAGAACTTTTAGAAGAATTTGTAAGAGAAGAGCAAATTCGTGAATCAGAGCCAGTAAAAAATATTACGTTAGAATACAGTTGCAATAAAGGAAAAAATGATGGAGAAATGAAGATTCTCTTTGAACAATCTGAAATATTAATCACTACTTTGAATGACCTAGTTCAATTCAAAAGTAGGGGAATGTGGAAACCCATTTGAAGAAAGCCTTGATTGGTCGTTCAGGTAGTGGAGTGTGCGATTTGGCTGAAGATGCAGCTTGGAGAGTATCCCAAATGTTTATAAGTAAACACAGTAGAGTCTGTTAATGCGCGAAACAATCCCACACCAGTTAGGATTTAAAGGGGTATTTATTTTGGGGGGTAAAACTCACAAAGCACCAACCATCAGGAAAGGAGCCTAGTCCCTGGAGCAGGAACCAGAACCAAGCACTGGAACCAAGAGAGCTGGCAGAGGCTTGCAGCTCTTTTTTTTTTTTTTAAAAGATAAACAGACCACACCCCAGTGGGCTGGTATTTCAACAGCTATTGGCTGAAGGAGCTGCAGCACAGTGGGCTTGTACTTCAGTGGCTATTGGCTGAAGGAGCGGTAGATCCTTCCGCAGCACCTCCCCCTTTTCTTTAAGTAAGAGCGGAAGGCGCTCCCACAGAGCAGTGGACTCCTACCTCAGCGGCTACTGAGCGGAAGTCCTCCCGCAGCCATCTGTGACTGTCCCAGCCCGGAGTTTTGCCCCACTTTGAGTAGCAGAAGCTGATAGTCCTAGTTGTCTGGTCAAGCTGGAGGAAGGAGACTTGTTGACACCCTCAATGTAAGCGGTATCAATGTAGGAGAATCAGAGGCTACAAGACTCCGCATCAGAAGCACGCCAAAGAGCGGTATGATGGATCTAATGATAGACAGTGGAGAAGGGGCAAGAGCCTCTTTTGCATGGGGAATCTGCATGGAAGAAAATACCTAAATGGAAATCACAGCCCTGCAGATTCAGAAGCAAGGCGAGGAACAGGGGCTGGCCCGGAGTCTATTTCAGGTGGATTGTGGAATCCCTGGGATAAAAAGTAGATTTTGGAAGGTGGGATTGGAGTGGAGCAACACACCGAGGGTTAAGAGGAGCTCCTGGGAACCTTCAGGTTAAAATGAAGGACAGAATGAGAAACAATACAGACAAAAGAGGATCACAAAATGCAGATTAGCCTTGGGCAACTTTCCTTCTTCCAGCTAGCAGCAGACTCTGAGCCCTGTCCGCTGTCAGTTCAGCAAACTCAGGAAAAAGACAGTTGCTAAGCAAAGAAACACAATTTGCTCTGTTCCTTCTAACATATTCTTGCTATCAGCAGTTCCAAAAAAAAAAAAAAAAAAAAAAAAAGAAAAAAAAAAGTGCCCCCATCGAATTAGCCACTTGAATTGCCTTAAATATCAGGGTACAACTGATTAAGTTCACATGCTAGAAAGGAAAATAAGCGCTTTTCAAGAAGGGGGTTAGAAGAGAGGAACAGCTCTTTCCATAGTTCAAGACATTTAGGGCCTTAACACATGAAAATTGCCCTCTGAAGCAAAAGTCTTTGTTTAAAAAAATTGAATACACTATTCAATACATTTGATGACGTTCCTGCTATAAGAGTCTCCCAATTTGTTCCTTTGCTTTAAAAAGGTGAAAAAAATTAATAACATGCTTTTTTTTTTTGGAAGGAAAAGAAAGGAAATTTTTTTTACACTAAAAGTAAATACTGTGGGAGAAAACCGTTCCACTATGGGATATTGAACAAACTATTGCAGCCAATTTTTAACTGGCTTCTATAATGATATTCAAGCTTGAGTTTAATTCGTATTTTGTGTGATCATGGTGGTGGGCAATCATGTAACATGCTTCATACAAATGTCCAGAGCAGAAAGTGTGCCACACTTGTTGTCATTACAGACTGTGTTATGAGAATCTTACAGATATCAGTTCGATATTAAAAATGGCATTCTGCCATTGACTGAGATGGCCAGCAAGGCGTCAGGCTGTGGACGACGATTACGCTGACGTCATGCCAACCTTTTATCTTTGCAGAAAGGCCAGTGAGACTTGAACTCTGAGCGGGCCGTTCGAACAAGCGGGACCGATGTGCCCAGAGAAGGAATGAAGTATGGATGTAAAGGAACGTCGGCCTTACTGCTCCTTGACCAAGAGCAGACGAGAAAAGGAACGGCGGTATACGAACTCGTCCGCAGACAATGAGGAGTGTCGGGTCCCCACGCAGAAGTCTTACAGCTCCAGCGAAACCTTGAAAGCTTTTGACCATGATTCCTCGCGGCTGCTTTACGGAAACAGAGTAAAGGATCTGGTCCACAGAGAAGCCGACGAGTATACTAGACAAGGTAGGTACACACTCTAGTCAAGCACAAGGCATGCGGGTGTGTTCCTAACTTCGGGGTGCCCCTGGGTTTCAAGCCCTAGATGGTGAAACGACTATTTTTTTTTTTTTGTCCTGGCTGATGGTTTCAATTTTGAAATACCTAGTGGGTCACACAGTATATCAGATGAGAGATAGAAAGTCATCTCTGACACCTGGGTCCTCACAGATGTGGATTAGAACTCCTCAGCCTCACATCTGTGCACGTATGTAGTTGAGGGTTTCTACACTCACAAACACTGCAATTGGAGATGGTGAAGGAAAACAGGGATTGAGAAAGAAAATCTCACAAGCACCCATAAGAGTAGAGTTAGGGGGTCTAGCTAACCTCACATTCCATCCAGCCCGTCCATCCACTAGTGTCTGTATTACACAAGATAGGGGCATGAAAGGAGTCTCTGTTCTTTCTCCCCTGCAACCTCATACTTAACACAGCCTACATTTCCCAGACACAGCCTACATTTCCCAGAGGGCCCCGGGACTTGGTCATTTGCACACATTTCCTGCCCATTTTCTCACTCTGTTTTCCTGCTCCCTGCCTTGCCATTCGAATGGTGACACTTGTAACTCTAGTACGGCATCCTAGAATGACCGATTCTCGTACTTCTAAACAAGTCGCGTGTTTTAAGGAGGGCACACAGTTAACTTGGTCTTGTACAAGAATGAGGTGCGAGCAAGGTTTCGCCAGTGAAAATAAAACCCTCTTGCATGAGCGTTTCAAAGTCCGTAGACCTAGTGCCCCTTGGTTAATTGAATCGGGAAACGAGAAGATAGGGAACTTAAGAGCAGCAGCGATCTGCATGTTTTCAGACGTCTCACTGACTGAGTGACTGAGAACTTGACATTCACCGCGAGCAAATCTAGGAACCTTTAAAAAGGGATGACACAGAAGGAACATTCATGCCGGGCAGTGGTGGCGCACGCCTTTAATCCCAGCACTCGGGAGGCAGAGGCAGGCGGATCTCTGTGAGTTCGAGGCCAGCCTGGTCTACAAGAGCTAGTTCCAGGACAGGATCCAAAACCACAGAGAAACCCTGTCTCAAAAAAAAAAAAAAAAAAAAAAGAGGGAACATTCATTCATTCATAAGTCATTCATGAGGCTCTCATTTGCTTACCCATGATGCCTTTCTCCTCTGCGTTACCGGAGAAGTCATGCTAAACAGAGTGAAAGGGTATTCATTTGTCAAAATCCGTTTATATTGTAAAATAAATTTACCTAATTTCCTGGAGAGCGATTCCCCCCCTCAAAAGCACTCCTTACTATATACTGAAATTTCATGAAGAGGAACAAGATAGCTTCAAATTTTGTTAATTCTGTTTAAAAGAGATACAGAGCGCACTTGGCCGTGTACCCTTGGGAAGTCAGCAAACACTCATAAGATCCTTACACTGTATGCTGAACCTATTTTCCCTCTCATATTGTCTCCACAGCTGAAAAACATTATCAACATACATTTTTCACTATTTTTGTAAAGTCGGCAATGCATGCCATCTGAACCCTACATGAAGTCTTGCTTTTCTCTAACAAAAATAACTGGTTAGTGCCACGTCGTGGGAAGAGTAGGAGAACGGCCCTGCTTTTTCAAGCACTATTAGGAGAAAACTCCGTCGCACATGTGGCAAAAAGCACCGGGGAGGCTCATCCCCACCCCAAGCAAGCATTTTAGTTTTGGCAGAGAGGAGGATGCTTAAACCAGGTTAAAAATAGCTCACTTAGATTTTCACCTCCTAGGCAGTGCCAAGCCAGCGCAGGCTGTTGTGAACGACAGTGGCGACACCATCTGTGGAAACCGTGGAACCCGAGTTCTTAGGGGACCAAAGAGTACTATTACTCAGCTCCTTGCAAGCCAGGGACTAGGGAAGGAGAAAGTGAGCCAGGCGGCAGATGGTGGCCTCTCATCTGGATCCTAATGGAGGAATGGAGGGCGGGGCAGAGTTATGAGCGGAAAGGAAGGGAAAAGCCAAGGTACGGTGCTCAGAGGTACAAGCACTCCGTCTCAGGCCCCTGCATTGGATTCATTAAACAATGGGACATATGGCTAATTCTTGCTAAGGTGTGCCTGTGGGGACTGTGCCCAGGCGCTGAGTGGGCTGGGTGTGGTCACGTGATGGAGGCTGCGCAGCCGACTCGTCAGCAGATTGAGACAGTGAGACTTGGAGATGCCATGGTTAGCTCTCCCAGAGAGGTGACTTGTATGGCGGACCGTTGAACCCCCAGCTCTTAGCGCTTAGCCCCAAAGCTCTGTGCGGGTGCCAAAGAAGAGAACAAGTATTAAAACCTGTCACGTGCTTTATGGCAGTAAATTGTCTGTGATTCCCTATCAACATGTAATGGTTTGGATAGTGAAAAGCGAGCACATCCAAGTCACATACAGGAAGTAAAACTGATCTGAATTGCTAGTGGGTAGATGAGGATTTAGCACCAGAAAAATCGTGTGAATTCTCTCTCTCTCTCTCTCTCTCTCTCTCTCTCTCTCTCTCTCTCTGTGTGTGTGTGTGTGTGTGTGTGTGTGTGTGTGTGTGTGTGGAGTATGTTCCTGTGACAGCCAGAGGTTGACATCCAGCCTACTGCTTTTTCCATGGGTGCTGGAATCTGAACTCATGTCCTAATGCTTGAACAGCAAGTGCCACTTTCCCAGCCCAAACTTCTCCTTTGTCCTCCTTGTTAGAACAGGATTGGCAGGCATAGCAGAGAAGCAAATAAGCAAGCTTGCTATCAAACCATGTTTTTCTTGAGCAAGCATAATGGAAAATTCTCCCGGGCTTTCTTTTGCTTTGAACCTGACAAATGTCAATTTTTTTTTCCTTACTGACTATTATGCTGTGGGATTAATTATTTAATTGACAAAATGTGCTTCCTGCCACAGTTCCTGACATCATACACACAATAAAAATGAAAGATTAACAGTATTAACAGTAGCCAGAGATCTTTGAAACAGTTCCAAAGAATCGTGCTAATTTAGCTAAAGAGTTTTAAAACAGGTTGTTCCCTGCATCCGGCATCCCTCTGTTCCTTAAGTGACACGAGAAAATGCCATTTCACCTGCAGGAAGGGATAAAGAGAGGCCCTGTTGATGCAATTATATGGGGACCTCAAATGGAGAAATACAAGGTTTTCATTTTTATCAACAGATTCTTCTGGCCTGTCATCACATTTGATTTTAATCAGATTTTTATGGCTTCACTGACTGGCAGGTGACTCCTGCTAATTACATGTTATATTTAGATCCTCTAAAGCTGGGATGGTTTCAATCTCACAGTTATGGGCAAGTGGACTGGATCTCACACAGATCTCTCTCTCCCTCCTTCTCTCTCCCTCTTTCCTCTTTCCCTGTCTCTCTCTCTCTCTCTCTCTCTCTCTCTCTCTCTCTCTCT
>NC_022032.1:21814780-21851118 GCF_000317375.1 Microtus ochrogaster | reverse complement strand
TGCTCTTTCTGCAGTCCTGTTGCTGTCTGTATGTGTAAGGGTTTACCCGTGACAGTGACATGTTCTGCATTCTTGGGTACTATTTTCTTTGATTCCGCTTTGAAGAGAACTTATCTCATCAGGTCAGAGACACATTTCTTACAAAACAGCTGCCAACCATCAGCCCACAGTTTGGGAGAAGGGATAAAATGAAAGGTGTTTTTTTTTTTTTTCCTGTGTTAGAGCTGTCCATGCTAATGTGTCCCTGAAATTCCTGAGGAAACAAGAATAGATATAAAGCCCAACATGAAATATTGGTTTGAGGGTTGAAATTTGAAAGGCAGTTTCTCTAAGAATAAGAAAACTTTCATTTCTCTGAACTGCAAGCCTACAAAAATCCCCCCACCCCAAATAGTCCAAAACCTAAGTGTGTTTAAATCTAGTCTTCTGTGTGAGGGTAATGAACTTCAGAGTTTTAAAACACACACACACACACACACACACACACACACACACACGTTACTGGCCACAGATAGGAAGGTTATCACTGTCAGCATCGTATCTATGCTGATGTATCAACGAAATCAAAGTAAGAACTATCTTTGTATAGAAGGGGAAAAGGGAAGGCGGATCCAAGACAGGCTCCTGATGGCTGCTGCGCATGACTCATCTCTGGTCTTCACCAGCTGTGTGGCCTCACCCTCAAAAACGCATCCCTTTGGGGCTTGCTTTCTCTTTATTCCTAGCAGAATACAGTTTCCAGAAGCCCTGCTCCCACAAATGTGCCTCGTGACCTCATCCGTGGTTAGTTCAGGTTCAGTTCATATGTGGTTTGTGGAGTTCTGTGGTGAGCCGTGAGAAGGAGCAGAGGGAAAGAGAAAGGTACCCATGTGGGCCACCTCCTAAGCTAAGTCTCTTTGACTGCTGAGCTGGTGCAAATTTGCATGGTAAACAAACACTATGCCGCCTGGCTACATCCCCAGCCCTACTTCATCTTTTGCATATAATTCTGTCCCTTGTTAAAGAAGAAACAAAAGAACACTAGGTGAGCAGTTTGGGCTCTCTGTAAATGTATTCCAAGGATTCTGGCATAATAGTGGCTTGAATGATTTCCCCTTCCGCCCTCCTCCTAGCTGACCAAGCTGAGTGATAATCAGCACCGCAGATGAGATGAGGAGCTACCAGGGGCCTGAAGGGCTGAGTGAAGGCAGGTGTGTTTTCATTTGTACGCCATGAGAGCTCAGAGCAGGCAAAGACCAGAAAGAATGCTGCCGTAGTTTCAGGTTTCCAGACAGAGGCTGGCCGGTCTCTGAAATGAAACTTACATGTAAGTGGATGTCCTCTTCCAGGGACACCTGCTTCCTCATCCCCTCTGGCTGGAGGGAGGCTTAAACAGATGCTCTTTCCCATCCTTGGTATCATGCGAATGCCAGTTCGGAGATCTGTTTCAGGAACTAGGCAGTCCTGTTCTGAGGGAGTAGTAGGACTTCCTGTGGTTTCTCACAGAACCCCAAGAAAACAGCGTGCTTAATGGCATCGAGCAAGCAGTGAGCAGAATAGGAAGCAAAGAAACGGAACAGATGGCTTCCAAGGAAAAGGGACAGTAGAGATGAGAGAGGATGATCTTAAGTAGAAAAATATGGGAGCCAGAGAGGTGGCTCAGCAGTGAAGAGCAGATACCGCATTTGCAGTGGAGCTGAGTTCGATTCCCAGCACCCACACTGGGTGGCTTACAACCTCCTATAACTCCAGTTGGGGTCCCACAACTCTGGCCTCCTCGGGTACCTAACCCACACACAGACACACAGACAGATACACAATTAAGTATACAGAATAAAAACACCTAAAGGAATCAAACAAAGTTTAAGTAAAAACAAAACTTAAAAGCAATGATAATCAGTTACTTGAAGAAAAAAAAAATAACTTACAAACCAAAAAATAAAAAAAGACTGGGGATGTAGCTTAGTAATAGAACACATGCTTTGACCCTGAATTAAATTCTGAATGCCAAAATAAAAATGAAAACAGGTAAGATAAAGTAAATAATTTGTTGAAGAAAGTAGTATCGTTTTAGCTGAAATCCAAATTAATGATTTTTGAATGACAAATAAAATGAATACCCAAAACAGAAAGCAAAATTCACATGGGTGTGCGTACACATATGAACACAATACCGAAATGTACATGTAGCACACATTCACTATACACATATACACATACTCAGTATACACTAAGATCCGCCAAGAAAAAATGCTTTAAGAATAAAGCTATCTTATTATTTTCTAGCAAGACAAACAAGTTGAGTTTCTTCTCATTTACAAAATTAAGATTATATGGATGTCTAAATGTGCAAAGTAGAATTGCAAAGTTGTGAAATAGCGGGTATTGGGATAGAGAAGGACAGCCCCAGGATCCTCACAAATAGAAGACAATGTGAAAAGGAAGGGCACTCTTCTCACCAGTCACTAAGTTCGTAAGTACGACCATTCTAACAAAAGACTGGCCACACAAGAGCATACACATGTATTGTCATGGGACCCTATATAAAGAAATGAGAATTCAGGATCCACATGAATGTGTATGTTTATGCTCAGATTTGATGAGGTAGTAGAAAATATGGAAACGTATGGGCAGATGTGTAGGAGGAGGGAGGCCGCTTGTTGGTTCCTGGCTGCCCAACTAGCTTAGACCTGAAATAATCACACAAAAACTGTATTAATTAAATCACTGCTTGGCCCATTAGCTCTAGCTTTGTATTGGCTACTCTTACATATTAATTTAACCAATTTCTATTAATCTGTGTATGGCGATGTGACAGTGGCTTACCGGCTAAAGTTCCCAGCATCTGTCTCTGACAGCTCCATAGCTTCTCTCTTAACCCCGCCCTTTTTTCTCCCAGCATTCAGCCTAGCTTTCCCCACCAAGTTCTGTTCTTCCCTGCCATAGGCTCAAAGAAGTTCTTTATTCATTAACCAATTAAAGCAATACACAGACAGAAGGACCTCCCACATCACAGATGGGATATTATTCGATACTGATCTAGAAATAAAAATCTTCTGTTTTAATATTTTGAAGTTTTGACACTTTGAATCCTTAAAACAGACAATAAACAGACCACCAATAGGAAAGGCCCATTTGGTGTATTGACACGCCAGCGTGGGAGTCACATGGTAGATGAGCTGTGGAGAAGAGCCAGGTGGCTGGTTTACACTGCATTCTAAGCTTCAGAATGAAGTGCAGCGCAGCCTTGATCCTCTGGAGAAAGGTGTGACCCAATGACCTGCTTCACAGAAGCGGGCTAAGGGGACAGTGACCTTTGTTCCAGTCATTAAGGGGAACTGATGGTCTGGGGTCCCAAAAGTCTAGGCTTGATTATCTGTCTCAATATAACAGCTAAAGAAATAATGTAATAATGTAAAGTAATAATGTCTCAATATAACAGCTAAAGAAATAATGTAATAATGTAAAGTAATAATGAAAACCAGGAAAAAAGACATTTAATCTATGTGCATGTTAGAAAGAAGAACGGGAAAAGGGGATTCTCATGAACCCCTAAGTCCGTCTTTGGGGAACTGATATGAACTTTAGTTTTAAAGAGAGAAAGAACATGAAGGAGAATCAGTAGGGATGTGTGAGTGAGTCCTGCTGGTCTACCTGTCCTCTGGAGAGGGGATCAGTAGGGATGTGTGAGTGAGTCCTGCTGGTCTACCTGTCCTCTGGAGAGGGGATCAGTAGGGATGTGTGAGTGAGTCCTGCTGGTCTACCTGTCCTCTGGAGAGGGGATCAGTAGGGATGTGTGAGTGAGTCCTGTTGGTCTACCTGAGCTCTGGTTGGTCACTGTCTTGGTTCTACTTCAGCAAGGTGTCCTTTGCTGGAGTGGACATCCTGTTTCTTAGGAGATTCCTTCTGCTCCATGGCATGGCCTCATCACCATGGAGGATCACCCTCATCTTGTGAGGGGTTTTCTTCTGTTCCTGGGGGAGCTCTGCTGTTTCTGGATTCCAGGGTAACTGGCAGATTTTGAGCAGTGATTGTTACTGGAATCTCTCTCTGGAAGTTTCTCCCTTATCTGGTCCTTGTGATGTCCCCCAAAAGAATGCCGATGAGAAATAGTGTAGCTTGGAAGATGGAGTTTGCTACTGAAAAATACAAGGCACTCTTAAGGGTACAAGTGGACAGTAGCTAAGGAGATCATTGAGATAAAAATATTCTCATGGCTTCAGCATAGCCATCCCTTCTTCCCAAAAAACAACCTAAAACAAAAATAAAAGACCACTGTCATGGGGTGAGAGTGGACAACAGCCAAGGGGACCACCCTGTTGACTTACATTTTAGGCAGACTTTATGCTGTTTCTTTAAGTCTTAAATAGCTTTCTTGGGGGGCATTTTTCTGTCCACGTGATTGACAGTGTTCATTTGAATTAAATCTTATTGGAGAGGGCCACAGTATGCCTTTGTTCTTTTTCAGAGAGTCTCTTGCTAGATATTAATCTTCTATTCTTCATGACAATTTAGAAAGTCCTAGCTCAGCCCAGGGGCAGAGACACAATTCAGACCTTATTCTTTTGAGCAGTAGCCCAAGTCCTTCAGTTTTCGCTCCTGTTTTTGTAAGGATTTGTGGATTTTAATGCAAGAGTCCACCTTCAGTGACCCTGATGAGTTTAGGAGTTCAGAACTGGACTCAGACATCTTGTAAAGATGCCAGGATAAGAAGCCTAGGGATACCCTTCCTTATCTCTGTGCCTTCAGCCATGAGGGAATGAACTAGTCCAGGGGTTGCGAACTCCTAGGGAGACAATCCTTGAGTGATTAGGATGACTGTATGCAGAGATAAGCAGTTGTCCAAAGCAAAGGATACACACACAAAATAAAGACGACTGCCCCGCGTTCATCCTGCTTTGAGTTGCCTTATTGACCCAAGTAAATAGTAAATGCTTTCTCAAAAACACAGTTCTTAGCTGCCAATCATATCTGTGTTTGCTTCCACCATTTTCTCAAATGCCAAAGGGCCATATCCGAGGTAGCACATCCTGAGACCCATCATACATCTTAACCGGATGTGGAGGCTTATGCCTGTAATCCCAGCCCTTGGGAGGCTGAAGCAAGAGGAGCCCTGGACTTTTAAAGCAGACTTGAGGTGCATATCATTTGTCTGTCCGCAAAACGGATACCCATTTAGGGCAGGTAAAGATCCGATCCAGAGACTGTGTCAACACTGTGGGTCATAGTATTCGAGAAGAGACAGCAACTAAGTAAGATTAAAGGGCCAGGAGCGGGCAAGAAGATAGCAAAAACTTACATGGTGATGGTGGAGCAACAGGCAGTATAGAAGGGTCATGGAGATGGGCAGGTTCACAGGAGGGTGAGGCTGGAACTAAAGGTGTTCAGGAATTGCTGCCAGCTTCAGTGGTTGTGGGAAAGTTGCTGAAAGTCAATGAGTTCCTCCCCAAATCACGTCTCATCTGAAGGGAAGGAGGGGAAACCCTTAAGAAATAGAGCTTTCTCTGAGCGAAATAATTGCTATCTTGCATTCATGTAATAATGAAAAACATGTATTTGAATATGAATGTCAGGAAAGGAAGGTGATCATTAGGGGAAGGGAAAAGCACAATAGACCTACCTAATTAGCAGGGGGAAAGGGGAATGAATAGCAATCTGGCCAAATTAGCAAAAACAGCTCCCAGGAAAAGGAGGAAACAAGGAAAATCATGAATAATCATAAAGCAAGATGGAAGGAGTCACGTCTATAACACGCATTGTATGAAATATAAATGTTCAGAACTTTGACATAAGCTATTCACGTGGTTCATAAAAGTTATTGGTATTCATAAGGAACATGCTTAAAATGCCTTCTAAAAAGGTGGAAAATAAAGAGATGCCGAGTAAGTGCGTGCAATAAACAAAATAAGGGTCACTTTATTAATATCTATAAAGATAGAAGTTATTATTAAAAAAATTTAATAGGAATGGAAGGGTAGCTCTGAGATAGAGTACTTATGTATAGCTCACGTGAGGCCCAGAGTTTCAAATTCAACCATGCAACAAAGGCAGACTCTTCAACTCTACCCATTAAAAGGCGTAGTAGTTAAAGAATCTAAAGCAAAAGGTATTAGAAAAAAGCAACCCCATTAAAACAATTTATAATATGTCATTTTAAGTTGCCCTCTTCAGCCAGATCTAAAAGAAGAAATAAGAGAGTCAGCGGATAAGCATGGTGGTGTATAGGGGTAACCCTCGAACCAGGGAGCTGAGCCAGGCAGATGATGAGTTTGAGGCCAGACTGGGCTAAGTACACAGTGAGATTCTCTCTTTAGCTATAACCTGTGCGTGTCCAGAGAGTATAACGCTGAATAGAAAATGATACATTTGAAGCATTATGGAATAATTTCAGAAACCACTTAGGTATATGATCACAAAAATGAAACAAAATATTCATGAGATTTTATAATCGAAATGTGATCATACAATATAGAAACATCAAACGACAGAAAGATAAACCAAAATGATCTTACTCCCCACAGTTTATTTATATGTTCATTGATTTGAGAAGAAACGATGGAAAATAAAAATAAAATTCTACTTCTAGAATTAATAGGAGATGTCAAAAGCCACACTAATAAGAAAAATATATTAACAAGGAGTATATTTAAAGAATAAAAAATCAACAATGACAGAATTTGCCATACATCTTAAGAAATGAATAAATGGCAGGAAATGAGAAATGAGAATTAGGTGACCAACATAAAACTGGAGTTAAAAACAAAGAAAGACGTTAACTCTTTTAAAAAGACTAGGGCCGGGCATGCTACTACAAACTCGCCTTCTACTTAGAGACTGAGGCAGGAAGATCGCATGTTCAAGACCCTGTCTCTAAGTTAAAAGGGGAGGAAGGGGAAGGCTAAGAACATCGCTGCATAGTAGAGCGGGTGCCTAGAATGTGTAGCCTCTGGGCTCTCTCTCTACGAGTACAAAAAAATTTAAATAAGGCCTCCTAAATATGAAAGTCCATGTTAAGAACTAAGGAGAGATGACGGAGGGGTTGAAACAGCTAAATAGTACTGAGGTAGGAACGTGAAAACCCCAGAGGAAATGTTCCTTCTCGGAAATGATGATTAATCTAGAATGTTTCAGAACATGAAGAAAGACTTGTTTTAAAAAATTAGCCTTGAGTATATTAAATCCAGTATTAAAAAAGCTGTCTGACACAGTCCTCAGGTAATGCGGGTAAGAGTTGTGTAGACTACATTGTTTCTCAGTACTGTGTGAAATTTTAAGTTACTTTCCTCATGTCAAAACCCACCAACCTATAAAGCAAAGAGTCCAGTAGATCAAATTAATAACCAAGTATTTATTAATCTTACAGACAATGGAAGCAGAAAATCTGTTAGCATAATAAGGCTAATCAATCAAAATTTAAACACATGATCTTATCAGGAGATGATGGAAAATTTTAGATAAAATTTAGAAGACATTCTTTTTAAAATATACTAAATAAAACCAAAAAAGAACCCATGAAATGCATATACATAAATACCTTATATTGAAGATGATAGATATAAATGTAGCATATTTAAGATGATACATATACATAAATATGTTATATTTAAGATGATCTTTGAAAGATCCAAACATCCCACTAAATAGTGAGATACTAGGGTCTTTCATTTAAAATCAACAGCATATAATTGATTCACCTACTCTCACAATTACTAATCAAAATTATTTTGATAGTTTGATATCTGCAAAAAGAGAAGGAAAAACAGTGGATATATTACTTGGAAAATGTCAAATCAGCAATTTTTTCCAGTATGTGATTATATGCACAGAAAAACCATGTGCTGCAGAGGATAAAGATAGAATCTGAAGTGCATGGTATGTAAATTAATGCAAGATTAACATATAAACAACACAAGTATTATAATATGCAAGTTAAAAGTGTAGATTTGAGATCCTGATAACATGTGTTTGTATCCCAGCTTGGCCATTCATTAGCTGTGTGGTAGTTTTGGCTGAGCCAGAGAGAGTTTGCTTGGAACATGTTTATTTTATGGGGATGGAGATGACATGGAACCTTCATAAAGTATCGCTGGATGCCACATAGGATCTGAGTGACCAGGAAGACAGTGATTTGGGGACAAGGAAATGGCAGTCTACAAAAAGCAGGTCTCCCAACCTGGATACACAAAAGGGTACATTGAATGGTACCCCAGTGTGTTGGGATTATTTTCAATGCCAGTAAGTGATTTAAAATTCATTTGGAGGAATGGGAGTCTAAAATTAGATCTAAAAAAATATATAAAAGGTCAATAGTGAGGCTGAAGCCGCCTTGTGTACTCTGTGTGCTATAGTCTGAAGCGCTGTACCACATCCATGTGGTATTGGTACAAATACTAAGAAGTAGTTTAGTGTCATGGAATAGCATTTAGAAATAGATCATAGTATATAGTGAAACTTAACACAAAACAAAAAAAAATTGAATTCAGTGGGATTTGATAAATGGTGCTGGCACAACTGGTTATCCATCTGGAAGAATGTAAAATTGGACCCATATCTCTCAACATATTCAAAAATAAATTAAGATGGATTAAAGACAAATGTTGGGGGAAAAGCAATAAGAATTCGAGAAGTTTCAGAATAGCACACGGACAACTTGGGCCGTGGGTATCAGGAAGCTCAAACACAGTGGCCGCAGCACCTCAAGGACTTATTTTCTCACAAATAATCTGAACAGTGATCAAAGCTGCCACCCAGGAGGCAGGGCACTTCCATGTGTTCTGTTCGGCCACCCTTACTGTGTGGCTTTTATTCTGTGGCTCCCTGAGTGGTTGCTGCCCTCCGTATTCCTGATGAAAAGGGAAGGAGCAAATGCACACGTGCGTGGCCCCCTCTACATGTTGAACCATTTCTCTTGACTCCCCTGAGACTTCTAGCAACTCCCCTTTACAGAGCTACAGGAAAGAAAGGAACACACTATTTTTGTTCCGTGGCTCTTATAGCAGAGGTGGCCAGAAGAATGTGGTTGTGAATCCATATAGTCTGTTTCAGGGGCTACATACACACCCCAAAACTAGAGAGGACTTTCACTGGAAGCAGAAACCTTAAAAGGATTAAAATTTTTAAATGATGATTTTTATTTAAAACCATTTTATATAAACTATAATACCCCCAAATAAAACCACTATAATAAAGAAAACGTATTTCTAACTTGTGTACGTACAGAAGATATGTACAATAGACTTAGAGAAGTTCTCAGTGTGAAGAGAGCATTCCTTCTTGCAGAGGACCTGGATTTAATTCCCGTCATTCACGTGGGAGCTCACAACCATCAGCTCCAGTTCCTGGGGATCCAGCTCTCTCTTCTGACCTCAGGGGACACCAGGCAAACAAGCAGTGCACAGACATACATGCAGGCAAAATACTCATGCTCATTAAAATATGAATCTTTAACACACACACACACACACATACACACACACACGAGCAACTTTTACAAATTGAAAACAGCTATTGTGGTTGGAAAGAAACTGACCCTCAGAGGAAGTGTTATCATTAGGAGGTGTGGCCTCACTGGAGGAAGTTTGTCACTGTGTGTGTGGGAGGCTTTGAGGTCCCTTTTGCTCAGGCTTCCCTCAGTGTGACTATTAGACCACTTCCTATTGCCTGCCTATGATGATGTAAGGACTCTCAGCTCCAGCACCCCATCTGCCTGCATGCCACCATACTGCCCTCCACGATGAGAGTGGACTGGACCTCTGGACCGTGAGCGAGCCACCACAATTCAATGCTTGTCCTCTTTAAGAGTTGCCATGGTCACGGTGTCTTTTCACAGCAATAAAACCCAAACTAAGACAGGTAGCAGTTTAGTGGATAATTGGCAGGAATGCATCGTTCAGAATGGGGAGCTAGGTACGCTGTTCTTCCTCTGATTCTGCGAAAGATAGCTGATTCCACAACTCTGCTCTCAGACTCTCCACCATCACTGGCCTTCATTGTCCTTCTGTGGATCACTTTGCATCTGAGAGTTCCTCGGTGACTTACCCAGGGCACATCCTCCCAGCATGGCCAGCAGACAACTCACCAAAGTTGTTGGTGAAGAAGAAGAGGTGTTTCCTGGCTGGAATGAAGAGCTCAAGTTTCCAAAGAAGCAGTCTCGGGTCTCAGGTGTGACTGATGGAGTCCTTCCTATATAAACAACCTTCGTGTTCCATCCTGGCATTCTCTGTGTCATTTTCACAGGGGGACACAGCCGATCCTCACCAGCCTCTGCCTACAGTACACTCCTGAAGTGAGGACTTTCTGTGCTCTTACTAAATGGGGAACTAAAGAAGAAACGGAAAGAAACAATATCAACAAAGAAGCAACTCACAATTGGGTCTTTCAAAACTGTTTTCAAAGGCATGTGTAAAAGTATGAAGTATATATACAGCAGTTTTGGAGACTTACAGAGTCTCCAACAGCAAAATTGGGATTTTGAGAATCCCTGGGAGAGAAGAGACAGCAAAATATATTGACACTGGCTGAATTAGTAGAGTGGGTCTTTGAGGGGGAAGACCTCCAATTTTAAATCACCAATGAAAAAAGGCAAAAAATAATCTCTGCTTTGGGAACCCAGCATGTTTGTCATTCAGGGTCGGGGACAAAAACCATCTCCCAGGTCAACCAGACCTAGAGTTAAACATGACTTTAGTGGCAGGAGCCAAACCAAAAGATGATACAGTTCAATACACACCCACACACTCTGTTCACATACATCTTTCCCATTCCTCTCCTTTCTATGTCTGTGTGTTTTTGAGACAAGGTCCACACTGTAGCCCAGGCTGTCTTGGAATTAACTGGATAGCCCAGGCTAGCCTCAAGCCCTCATTACTAGGTTTACAGGCATTCACCACCAAGCTTGGCTTGTGGTGTTTTTGTTTGTTTGTTTTGTTTTGTAAGCTCTTTAGATATAGCTTAAAGATGAAGTATAAACCAGTCTCTGGTGAGGAAGGAAATTTAGCCCTTTAGATATATAATTCTCTCCAAAGACTTTTTCTTCAGTTCCTTCTTTTGGACTTCGTAGTCTCAAGTTCCATCGCCTGCCATTTCCTGTTGCTTCAGACTTTCACAGTGAAGGAAGCTTTGCCATGCAGTAAATCTTTCAGATAGGTGAGGAGACATGAGGCTGAGACTTGTCCTGGTGCTCACGTAGACAGTGGCTGGTCAGTTCCAGGAAAGAGTAAAATCATTTCAAACCATTTTTCTTGCCTGCCCTTTCTTTTTAATTTCTAATACAAAACAGCATAAAAGGCTGGATGTGTTCTAGGATATATTGGAATAGGCAAAATGTGGTAGGTTGCAAAAAGACTAAATATTAAAGAAAGCTTGATGAATTAGACTCCACCAAACTTAAATCATTCTGCTTACATACTGAAAATGTAACTGAAAATGCAAATGGTGGTCTATGAAAAAATACTTCTGTGTGCATGTGTGTATGTATGTGTTCAAAATGCTTGTATATAGAATATATGGTATATTCTATACACTACATATAGTATATATTATAGTATATAGAATACTATACATAAAGTATAGTATATAGAATAATACATAATATCTATAAATGATATAGTATATAATAAATTTATAAGAAAACTTCTGAAAGAAATGTTGCCTAAAATGTACAGAGATGTTTAATACAGATGAGAGGAAGTACATGGCATCATTAGCCACCAAAGAGATGAAGATTGCAGGCGCCGTGGGATACTTTAGCTCATCCACTACAATTGCTGGGATTAAAAAGAACAGCTCTGCTTGTAGTAGACATTCAGTTATTTGGTGAGTCTCAGACTTGGGAGGCGGAGGCAAGATCATCAAAAGTTAGCCTGAGAGACATAGTGAGAACCTGTATCCACAAAGCAAATAGACAAACAGAAAACACCAGAAAAACAAGTCTGTCAAAACGTCTTGAATGGTCAAAAGAGCTTGCCTCCAAGCCTGATAAATGAGAGTTCAATCCCAGGTGTTGTAACGTGGAGGAGAACCAGCACCAGCAAGGTGTCCTCTGACGTGTGCGCTGTGGCATGCTTGTGCCTGCATTTGCACAAACACACACAAATAAATAAACACAGCACACCATGACCACTTAGAACGGGCCATGACTGGAAGGGTGAATTTGGAACAATGGAGCGCTCATACATGGCGGAGGGAAAGTGAAATGTAAATTGGCACAACCGCTTTGGAAAGTGGCGATTTCTTATAGGCAGTTCAAAATAACACCCCGCTCCCCGGTCCAGGAATTCATTTCCCAAGTATTTACTTGAAACAAATGAAAACATATGTTCATTGCCACCATGGTCATAATCGGCAAGGTGGAGGATAGTCATTCAATTAAACGTGACCCAACAGTACCAAAGTCACGTGACATTGACATGTGGCAACAAGGAAGGATCTCAGAAACATTCCACCAATCCAAAAGATCCCAAATCCAGACCACATACCTCCATTAACATGGCTCAAAGAGCAGACAGGGCTGATTTGTCTGAAGCAGGCGAGTGCTTGCCCATTAGTGGTGGGGGTGTGAAAGAACTTAGCGAGTTCGGTGCAGGGGTGCCATGTCTGATTGGGCTGGTGGTGGCTGCATTTCTTGCACTGCATAAAGTGTCTGCTTTGGGTTTGGGAGCTTTGCTGTATATAAAACATTCTTAAACAGTAATCCCCAAACCGCACCAAAAGTAGACATGGTCAAACATGGGTAATGGAATGTGGCACATTTGGGGTTTGTAGTTTTTCTCTCCTAGTTCAGTCAGGGTGAGATTCCATTTGGTGTCATGGGCAGTCACAGTCTCCACTGAGCTACAGCCACAGATGGCAATTAAAAACAACCTCAGATGCCGGTGTACCGAAAGGCTCTGCTGAGTGAAAACATTTGGCACGTAATAATGATACACATGGCATATGTAAGAATTGGGAGGCTGTGGCACGTCAGTGGGAACTTGCCTTTCTAGTATTTCCTCAGTTTCCTAATAGAAAAAGTCTATTAAACACTAAGAAATTGATTACGAGTGGGTGAAGGCCGTTGACTTATTAACAAAAATGACAATATTTAAATGCTTCTGCATAGTGTATGTTCCAAAGAGATGAAAAGAATCGGATTCTTATTCCTTAAAATGTAGGACATGAGGGCTATACACATAATTTTAGAGTGTCACAAATAGCATTGGGCAGATATAAAAATAGTATTTGTAACTCCTTTGATTAAAATATTAATTATGTGGGACTGCCAAGATGGCACTTGCTGCCAAGTCTGCAGCTCCGAGTTTGGTCATGGGAGCCCACATGGCAGGAGGAGAGAAGTGACACCTGTAGGCTGTCTTCTGGTCTCCACATGCCCGCCCACACTGGCACTGTGACATGCGCACACTGGCGTGCACACTCGTGTGTGCAAACCACACCAATAAATAAAGAAAAGTAGTTAAGAGTGATATGTGTTTCTGTACCCTTTTTACCCTGGCTTTGGGGATGAAGTAGAAAAAAATTTACTTCTCTTATTCCTCTTATTTATATTTTGTTTATTTGTAGATTTCGAGAGTCTGAAAATTTATTGAACTTTCAGACATGTTGGCAATTGTCAGAGGAAGATTCAAGAGCCAAGAGGAAAACGCTTTTAATTTTAAAGACTTGAGATTTGGTTTAGTCTTGGATGCCATTATAGTGAATAATGAGGCCTGATCCTAGACTTCAAAAGAAATATGAGCATATGAATTGTGCCATTTAGCACTTAATGCTGCTATGAATTTCCAGTTAGACCCCAAACTTTTCCTTTCTCCCGTGGTCTCCCCCCCCCCCCGCCCCGTCATCATGCAAAAATGAAAGGAATCCCAGGCCCACTCTTGTGTTTTCTGTGATATCGGCTTTTTGTGTGTGTCTCGAAAATTGGGTTTTATAAAAGAGACAAAAACCTGAGGCATTAATCAGATCTAGGAGGCTAATTACTGCAACTCCAAAGTTTATTACTTTTAAATATTAACTGCTTAAAATGATTCATTTGGAGATCAAATGATTAATCCCTCTCCATCGCTGTAAATGTCAGCAGTGGGATTAAAGGATTTAGATGGGCATGTTTACTCAACCTTAAATTTCTCTACTAAAGACGCGAGTTAAGTAGCCTCGGTTTATCGCCATTTCATGTTAGTGTTTCTCTCTTCTCTCCTTCCTTTAGCTCCCCTACCTAACTGATTGTTAACTCATTTTGGCTAAGAAGGCAAGCTCTTCTTTCAGGCTTGGCGGTCAGGCAGCTTTGTAGATTACCTACCAGAAGGTGTAAGGAGATAGATGTAGCTTAGAGCCCTCCTCTGGACACAGTGGGAGTAATCCAGTCCCCTGTCTTGGCCTTTATGGGTCTCATGTCCTGAGCCCACAGCTTACTGCTAAACTGGTATCCAGTTCCTTGACACGTTGCCAATTTCGGATGCACATTGCGAAGCTCCATGGTGCCGCTTCAGTCCCAATGATTAAACTCCTGCTGCTTCATGCCAAACCATATGCATATTGAGACCAACACCTCCCACAGTCTGCCTATCAGATGCCAGCAGATACGTCGTAGGGGTATTATCATCTCCGGGTCTTGGCTTGTTCTAATGGCATAATTAGTAAGTAAAAAGCAAACTCATTTTCAGAATGCCTTTTCAATAAATGTTTTAGCATTACTGTAATTGCAAATGGTTGCTAAAATCAGATTTTTCGTGGCTGGGTGTATAAAACCTTGGGTGAGCATTAAGACTTGTTCTTATTTTACATGTCGGTAGACTCACAACCTAGGTTTTCTCATTCGCTCCACAAACCTTCATGCAGGTATCCATATGAGTTCCCTGCCACGGAAGCCTGACAAATCTAATTGGGGGGAGTGATACCCCACAACATTGATTTTGTATCTGCTTCTTCTCCTTGACGACATACCTGGAGCTTTCCCCTTCTGACCCACATCATCAAATCCACTTGGTGAGCACTTTGAATTTCCGTGGACTGGGGGACCCTCCATAGCTGCACTCTGGATGACTGTGGGGGACATCCTACCTCTCTCCATTAGACTTGTGATTGTAGTAATGAGCTCATTGTCACCATCCTCTGGAAAGTCAAGGTTATCGCTGTGGAGCTGGAAAATATGCTCTTTTTTCTCACCTGCAGTAACATATAAAATACTCCCCCCATTCACATGGCAGAGTTGGATGGTTAACGTTCAATGCCAACTTGCCCGCTTTGAAAATCACATAGGATGTTGGTGAAGTATACCCATGGTGTATCTGCAAGGACATTTCCAGAGGAGAATAACAGAGAGGAAGACACGCCTTGGGTGGGCAGAACCATTCCCTAGTCTGATGGCCCAGTGGAATTAAACTAGAAAGAGAAGGAAGTGGGCTGTTGGCATTCGCCTTTGGTCTCTTTCCTGGTTCTACCTGGCATAAACTGCTCTCTTCCCTCCTGAGAGACTGATTACTCTGAACCCATGAGCTAAAATAAATAAATTAACTAAGTTTTATTCTTTAAGTTGTTTCTCTCAGGTATGCTATTGTGATGATAAGATATTGAAAAACAGGAGATGTTTCAGTGGTGAAGAGCATGCATTATTCCTGTGGGGTACCTGATTCGGTTCACTACACCCTTAAGGGATGCTCAAAATTACTTCGAATATAAGCTTCTATATATCCAACACCCCCTTCTTGATACTGTAGCCACTCGCACACACATAACGCTCACACTGAAAATAAAAATAAATAAATCAAAGCTGGAAACACCGGGGCTATACATCAGTGACAGAGCACTTGCCAAATTTGTTTGAAGCTCCAGGGACTCGCCTCCTGGTACCAAAGTAAAAGTCTATCGCATATTTGAGGATAAGCATTCTGCTTAACAAGTGGCAAGTGTTAATTAAGAAAGTTAAAGTAGGAAAAAAACAATGTGTGTGTGTGTGCTTCTATTATAGACTGTGCTATTGTTGTACATTTTGTGAACACGCCCAAAAGTGGAGCCATAGTTAGCAGGCAAGCATGCTGCTTCCGCCAGCACCTAACAGAAGCCTGGTGTTTTGGACCCCTGAAGAAAGAATGTCATCCTATGCCCAAGAACAAATAATGTCATTCAAGCTCACAGAAACTAAGGGGAATAGCACAAGACAGTGGTAGATTAATTTGGTTTTGTTGTATTTATGCTGATCGATTTATCCATTTTCCTTATTTGGATTATGGTTGTTTTTTGGAACAATGGGTTTTTATTCCCTTTTAAGACGACCCACATATGAAGAAGGAAATCACGTCCAAGGTCATTTCTTCAGAGCAAGGAGGATTGGGGGCACAGCTTATTCAAGAGGAGGTGGCTTTGAATGAGAACTATTAAAGAGCAGATCGACAAAATTCATTTTTAAAGTATTTTTTTTTTATTTTTACTTACTAAGATAGTATCATGGAAAAAAAACAACCCTTCAAGCCTATTCTGTTCCGTTGTTTCCTTTGCAGCCAATCCCTTCTAAATGGACCATCATACGTTATTTATACTTCCCGCTCTTTATTCAGGCTTAGAACACAGGCACATTTATATCTGTTTGTTCTCTCTCCCTTAGTTGCCCGAAGGGTGATCATACCATACACTCTGTTGGTAACTGACACTTTCAACTTTAAAAAATGTGTGTGTGTGTGTGCACGCACACACGTGTGTATGCGCGCCTGTATGTGTGCGTGCGCGCGTGTGTGCATGTGTGTGTGGCTCTCCTCCAGATCTGAAGATCTGAGTCCAAATTTCTGCTTTAAGTTAGCCGTGCATTGTTCCTTAGTGAACATACGCATCTCACCCAGGCAGCCACTCTCTGGTAAACGTTTGGGTTGTTTCAATTTTTGCATGGACGCTATAGTAAATGTTTCTTGCCCGTGTACATTTGGGATCTTCGTATAGCATGTAGCTATTAAGATAAACTATCGGGCTGAGTTTCAGTGGGAAGGCATCTCCTAAGGAAGAAAAGGGTGCATTAGAAGACAAAGGAATAGAGAGAGGAAGCACAAATAGAGTCTCCTAGCATGCCCATGGAACGAACAGCTTTCGCAAAGAGCAGTGATTCCGGTTTCCCCCTTGAAGTCAATACACTGCAGTGACCTAAATTCCAAAGACACACAGCAAATTCTAGACTCTGTTTCCAGTGTGATATCCTAGGGAAGGAGCTGATAGTAACGAGTGGAGGTGAGAACATGAACTTGGGACCATCCTGCACTGACAAAGGGAATTAAGCAGTGCTTCTCTGTGGAGAGCCTCCAGCTGGAGAATGCCAAGTCTCTACCTCTGCTGTGGCTCAGCAGCGCCTCTCCTAGTGTAAACCCAGGAGAGAAGAAGACATACACACACCAGTCCTGTGTGCCAATATACCTCGTGGTATTTTTCCTGGTAGTGCCAAATAGAAACAACCCAAATGCCCACAGTCTCTTGAATGCATATGTGAAAGACAACCTATCCATACATTGTAATACTCAGATATGAAAAAGTATATTTCTGATACAGACTAAAATGTTTTCCATTTTTAATTTTTTTCAGATTTTGCATGCTGTCTGTGTCTGTGTGTCTCTGTGTATCTGTATGGGCACACATGTACTAAGGTCTGAATGTGGCGGTCAGGACAACTTTCAGGGATTGGTTCTCTTCTCTGCACCATTGGGGTACACTGATGGAACACAGGTCAAGCCTGGGCAAAGGCCTTTACCTACAGAGCCATCTCACGCCTGTGTTTGAACTTGAAAATTATGGTGGTCAGTGAACCAAGCCATAGAAGAGCACATACTGTAGGATCATCTCTGAAATCTCTCAGATCACCATCTGTACGGATAGAAGTTGATTGGTGGTGACCAAGGGACAGGAAGAGGGAGGATGCTAGCAGAAACTGTGAGATGGCTGATAATTATGGAGTCTTTTCTGGGGATAGGAAAGGTATTCAAAAATTGATTTGGTCATAGTTGCAGAAATCTGTGAATCTCCTCAAATGCATCAAGTTGTACACAATGCCTGCACTGGGAATTAGATCTGCCTGGAGTTCCTTACCACATGTCGCTCAATTGGCTGATTGCTTATCTAGCAGGCATGAAGCCCTGAGTTCAGTCCTCATCACCACCCAAAACTCAATGGTGCTGCATACCTATAATGCCAGCATTTGGGAAGAGTCAGGGCAGGGGGATCAAAGTTCGAGGTTATACTTGGTGTGAAACTGTGACGAGTTCCAGGCTAACCTAGGCTGCTGATACCCTGTTTTAAATCATACACACACACACACACACACACACACACACAGAGAGAGAGAGAGAGAGAGAGAGAGAGAGAGAGAGAGAGAGAGAGAGAGAGAGAATCACCCATATGCCACTTGTTCTCTTACATAGTATTTTCAAGCGTCATTCTAGGGAAAGTCCCTACCTCCTTTAATTAGGTTCCAGGTATTTCAGAAGGTAGGAACACAGGCTGTGTAGCTAACCCATTTTCCTGATCCCCCTCCTTTACTTAGGGCATAAGTGCTATGCTGCCATGTTTGAAGTGTTTGGTCTTATACCATTCTGTCTGCTTTGTCACATATCCCAATTCCTATTTAAAAAAAAAAATTTATTTTAAAGTGATGCAGCCTGCCTTGGCTATATTTATTCAATCTTTCCTGTATAGATTTTTCAGTTTATGAGTATCATAAAACAGAATTGGCTAATCTAATCCAAGCTAATGTTGCATTTTAATCACCATGCATTCCACCCTCAGGTATACTTTGTTCTTGCTATAATTTATTGTTTTGGTCCTGTTTCAAATTATAATGGGAAGATCTGCTGTTGGCCCCGATGACCAAGGCTACCGAAATTCAAAGTGCAACAGATAAAAATAAACACTATTTTGGACAAACAGTTAATCTAAAGACTGTGAAAGGCAAAAAGATGAGTTAAATTTAATAGTGTTAGAACTACTGCAAAGAACATAAGTCCTTGACACACAAACCTGGAGCTTATTCTCACGCACCTTCCAAGTGCTTATACTCCACGGAATTGTCCTTAGTGGCTTCTTACACACCTACCTCTCTGTATTGCCCTCAGCCCTTCTCTGAGACAAACCAAGCTCAACCCTACTGGCTCAGCTCTTATGTCCCTGCCAGCTGTCTCTTCTCCCAGGCATGAACCTTTCTCCTCTCCGTCTGCTCTATATTTGTTAAAATTGCCTGTGTTCATTATTATTAGTATCAGTATTAAGAATAGCAGATCTTACAAACAGCACTAGATGGTGGGAAACGATTTGATAAACTAATTAATTACTCTGGCTTATGGTTAGTTCTCCCCCAGGGTAATCCCATTCAATCAAGAGATCCTAAAATTCAGGACTGTCTAACCAAAGAGAAGAACCAACAGCAGTAGAATTTTAAGCCTGAGAGCAGTTCTGTGGGAAGGCATTTTGCAGTGATGGCGGACGACTTACATACGCACCAGCTTTGGTGGTGGGGTGGCCATTTGCAGGTGATTTGAAACGGGATCTTTAAATTATAGGTCACTATGATTATCATGCCTACCAATATATTTTAAGGGATTTCCTCACATTTACGTAAGCCATGCCCCCCACCCCCGCACTCCTTCGTTGCTATGTACACCTCACACGCGTTAAGCGAGCACTGCTCCACCGAGCCCATCACCAGCCCAGAACCACCACGTAGGTCAAGTCATGAACACTCTGATAGATATAAAACATGGTAGGAAAGAGACCTCAGCAGAACTTGTGGGTGGCTTTAACCTTCATGTATCTGAAGTCAAGTTCTGGAAACAAAACTAAGCTTTTCAATTCGGGGGAGGAACTCTACCAGCAGTTTCTGCTATTGTGCTCGCTTTATAGTTTAAACTTCAGAACGAAAGTCCTAAAGACATTGGAATTCTTGTGCGCTACTGACTGCAGAGGGTCAAATAATTCTGGACCTTGGGTTGTGTGTATTTCTTCCTTTGTGAGGACAGCATGTGGGATATTTAGCTGCTCAGCGAGCTATGCTTATCTGCCCGGAGAGCAATTAAGGGCTGCAGCTTTCTGCTTTCTTTCTGCGTAGATTTTGATATCAGGACGGCAGTAAGGTGCGAAGTCGTTAACTTGGAAAACGTTCCAAGTTATCATTCAGGAAGTAGGGAGTTTGCTTTGGTTGTTTGTTGTTTTCTGTTCTGGAATGTCCAAAGAATTACAATAGTGTACTTTCCCCCCTAACTCTAAAAAATACTTCATATTCTAGTTTGAACAACAGTATGGCTGGCGGCATAGAGATCCCGCTCCACTTTAAAAGTGACCAGTAAAGAACAGTAAAGAAACTCTTCCGTAGCTCATCCATGTCCACTTCGCATGGTATCAGCCTTGCTTTACTGACTTTTCGGGGTACAATCTGGATGAATTCTTTCCGGATCCAACCCACACCATGAGTTCACCTTCCTTCACCCTGGCTGGGAGAAGCAACTTTCCTTTTTCCTCCTCCTTTTTTCTTTTCAATTTTTTTTTTGCCTTCCGTGCTGATTTGATTCCAGCGCTTATCCACATCTCTCTGATAAGCACAGTTTGATTTCTAGCTAATTGTGGCAGCGTTGTTCATTATTTATGAGTGTCATTGTCAGAATCCATTTGGAAGTCTGACTGAGATAAAGCTGATTCCAACTTCTGATATGACCACGGCAATAAAACAATTAACCACACTAGTTTAAATGTGCCGGGCCTGGAGGGGGCTAATATCTTTACAACCAAATATTTACTAGATCGTGTCTTGTGTTTGATTTATTTCCTAGAAGATTCAACATGCCATTTTATCACAAATAATTTATAATACCCTCTCTTAAAAATATAATGTAGGTTTCTCATAACAGCAAATTAACACTAAAATATTCATGTAAATCCATAAGATGGAAGTGGGAAAATTAAGACCATGAGTCATATAAATACTTAATATTCATAAAAGATTTGGTATAGAAGCTGTGTTTAAATCAGTCTTTTTCTCTTACTCTTCCTTTTATGTATTTGATTCTGGAGGTGCCTACGTCTGGGGCCCTCTCATACAGGCAAGATGTAAAACTGGGTGAGCCCTTGCCTTCTCTGGATCGTCTACAATCAAGCAGGATTCAAATTGTCCTTATCCACAGAGTAATAAAATGCCGAGATCCCCAAAACAAATACAAGTTGGGAAGAGTCATTAATACTCGAGGTCTTTCTAAAGTGCCACCTAATTTAAACACTTTTGCTTTAAGTGATTGCCGTGCCATGAGTTTTATTATGCTCAATTTATTAGTGAAGGCTTGCGGAGTTCACAGCCATTTATTTTCAGGGAACCTGATTGTATCATTAATTTTTTAAAAACGTATCAACTCCCACTTCCTTTGTAGAGTGCGCTGGACTTGGAAAACTCGGGTTCACTTTGGTCAATCCAGATGTTTCCAGGTGTTTCTTCAAAGCAAGACATCTAGGAAAATAAATATGCAATGTGTGGTGATAATTTTCAAGGTGTTACCCTACTGAGTGTTGAGGTGCACACGCCCATACCTACACAGACATGCACACACATAAAGATGCACACACACATACATATGGATGCACACACGATACACACATGCACATGTGCACGTGCATGCACACACATCTCCACGCACACATAGGGAGAGAGAGAAAGAGGGAGAGAGAGGGAAGGAGAGGGAGACATTTATATTGCTTTTTGAGTGAAAGCGAGAAGATACAGTTAAAATGACCAACTCCTGTTTCTACTTAAGCAGTAGCTCATTACCCTGAGGTAAACTTTTTTTTCACCCAAAGAAGTAACATGTAAGTGGAAAAAAGATCCCATAGTTAGGACCAGAGCTAGCACAGATGGCCATTTCTGTTGCTTCACCTTCGGCTAAGCCAAATTCTGCCATCAGAAACCAGTTTTTCGGTCTGTGTTAGGTTTTCGTGGTTGAGCCATGATTCCATCTCTGGAGGTGCTTACGGGGTGAAGTTGACAAAAGCACTCTGAGCGGAAGTCCGCATCCAGTCCTCGGGGCCTCCTCCCGCCCCGTAGCTGCATCCACTTGACCCTATGTCCGCAAAGCTGGCGCAAACCCCTGGTGCTGGGAGCGGGGAAAGCCTGGACAATCGAGTGTTTCTTTCAGGGAAGTTTTCTTGTTTGAAAGAGAATAAAGTAAAAGAAACTAAACCGCGGGACTCATATACTTACTAGTTGTTGTCTCTCTTTCCCCCTAATTAGGACAGAATTTTACCCTAAGGCAGTTAGGCGTGTGTGAGTCCGCAACCCGAAGAGGAGTGGCATTCTGTGCAGAAATGGGGCTCCCTCACAGAGGTTACTCCATCAGTGCAGGGTCAGATGCTGACACGGAAAACGAAGCAGTGATGTCCCCAGAGCATGCCATGAGACTTTGGGGCAGGGGGGTCAAATCGGGCCGCAGTTCCTGCCTGTCAAGCCGGTCCAACTCAGCCCTCACCCTGACAGACACAGAACATGAGAACAAGTCGGACAGTGAGAGCGGTAAGTTGTATTGTTTACTTTCCTATGTTGGCGATTCGTGCGTCCGTATTCCGGTTGACTGTGATTCATGTTTTCCTTCCATGCTTTCTCTTTCTTGTTTTTTTTCTTTTTGTGTTAAGGTGGTAGGGCCCAAGAAATTCTTGTAAACGGCGTGGGGACCTGTCCCCTGGTGTATGGTGGGATCAGTATGTGATGTCAAATTATTAAATTTGCGCAAACTCTGTACGGTGTGTTAGATATGGTTTTTGGAAAAACAGCTTGTGTACAGGAGCAGGGGAAAGAAAAGATTAAGTCTGACTTATATTGGATCATGTCACCTATTAGCTTTTGTAGACTAGGAAAACCGTGTTGGTAAAAGTTTTCCCTGGAGTGAGCTTGCAATCAAAGATGTCTTAGCAGATTCCTATTGAAGATATCTCAAAGAAGTCGCAGGATCTGAGAATGGGTGAGTGGACACACAGAGTAGTTTATTACCAGGGCTCACCTGATTGAAGAGCAAATTTGGTCATACTTTAAACTTCCTAGCTTATGAGAGCCACTGAAATCTTGGTAAAGGGTGGGAATGTGGCCTTTGATGTCTTTGGGAACTGGATTACTGTGCAATTAAGTCCACATACAAAAAATTGGATTTAAGGGTGTCTAAACAGCAGCTTTGCCTGGTCTAAAAAAATGTCATTATAAATTACTAGTACTTACGTCCTCCTGCCGGTGTGGAGTAATAATATAAAAAACTGTATGCAATAATAAATTGAAAAGAAAGCTTAATATTTTAGTAAGACAGTACTGCTAAGAAGAATTGGAACAATGGCACCAACACAGAGACAATTAAAAAAGAAATCTCTCCAGCTTTTAATATTAGGCGTGTGCTTCTCCTTCAGTCTGTTATTAATGCAGTGTCTATCCTATACATCAAACAGCAAAGAGAAAATTAAACCAGAAGAATTACAGGATGTGTGAAAAGGAAGATGATTGTTTATTAATAATGTTTCACCTTTATTATTTATTGAGCATCTTTCTCAGCTTTGGTATATAACAGGAGCGCAGATCTGTGCTTAGTTTTCATATAGCGTGACTCGGTGCCCCCTCCTGCTGCCTAGGCATTTCCTTGCTATTCATGGGGCGGAGACGTTTCATTTAAATCATTGGAAACAATTTATTTTATGTAGAATTCTCTAATGCGTTAGTCCAAAGTAAAGCTAAATTACCAACAGCCGCTCGGTATCTTCCTGTTGGAAGTATGAGTCCTCCATGGTATCTGGCTTTATTCCAACACCATCAATAGGAAACAAGGAAGATTCTATCTCCCAAAATGAGTGTTAGAATCATGCATGTAGCCCACATTTCCCTCAGCCAGTCCATTCACCTCAGTACCGTCTGTGTTTACATCAGTTTTCATAGCGGATAGAGAAGTCACTAACCTTAAATACTTATAATTTGAAATGAATATTGCTACATGTACTTCACATGAGACTTCTTGAGCAACTACAGGTGTATGCTCAGGTACTGCATTTGACCTCTTTATTTTCATAATTACACAACAAAAAATTACATAAAAGACAATGCATGCAGATATTACATTTCATTCTTGTTATCTGAACCATAAATAATCCATGTCTCTATTTAATGTTTTACATGGATTCCACTTACTTTTTCACTCCAAATCTTTGTGGCACAAATTTATTTTATATTAGCTAATTATGTATTAATTTTATTATTTTTAGTTATGTATCATGGCAGATTTCTTATTAACTAGAAGGGAAGGGCCTGCTCACAGAAAGAAGGAAAGTGAAGAAAAGCCATACCTTCATCACCCCCGACGGCAGTTAGAAAATGCCATCCAGACCTTCCCGTGGAGCTCTGGACATTTGGCAGCACTTGCTGAAGGTAAACAGGTCAGCTAAGAGCACAGAAGAAAGTGTCAAAAGCAATATTTTTTAAGTTAACCAGTGGCGACTTCAACTTGGGCTTACTCTTTCCTCAAGATCTGGTTGTGATTGCTTTTTAAACAACATTTTGGTGGTCTGAGAATTCTCGATGAGGTCCCTCGGAGGAAGGACACAAGAGGAAAGGAATTGATGGAGGTTACTGGCATGAAACCTGGCCATTTCGTGTCTTTCATATGTGCATCCATAAGAGTATGTCAGGTTCATTTGTTTGTTCTGAAATATCAATGATTACTCAGAAGGAGCAAAAAGTCATTAACTGATTACATTTACTTCTAAGGAAGAGCATTTATCTGAGGTATGTAGCAGCCTTTAGAATGATATAAAAAAATGTGCGTTTTCCCCCCTCCTTGGCTACCTTAAGGTAAGAATTAAAATTTGTAATTATATACAGGTCATTTAAATTTTTTTATTTATTTCATGTGTATGGATGCTTTGCATACGTGTATGTCTGTGAGCCTCGTGTGTGCTGGAACCTGTAGAGGAGGACAGAAGACATCGTCGGATTCCCTAGAACTGGAGTGGCAGGTGGTCATGAGTTTCTATGTGGGTGCTGGGGATCAAAACCTGGATCCTCTGGAAGAGCCGATGATGATCATAATCACAGGGCTCTCTCTCCTGCCCTAGACGAGTCCTCTTCATACAATAAACAATATCCTCAGAACTGTATTTTTGCTTTCACTACTTCCTTTAGTCAAATATTTCCAACATAAAATTTAAAAAAACATCTCAATTCTGCTCTCCTTGGGTGTTTTAATTTCCTCTAACTTTGACAGAGTATTGATCTTCCACTTACATTTCATTGATTCCTCAGTTATTCATTATCCAATTTTATTCATCTTGTACTGGCTTTAGATACCGGGCAAAGTCCTTAATGCGCCCATGCACAAGCAGGCGCGCGCGCGCATGTGTGTGTGTGTGTGATATTTTACAATATAAAGAGGAGAACATGGAAGACTTAAGTAAAATAATTCGTCATAATGACACCATAAGGGACCAAGATATGGCTGCGTTTTCATTGAGTTTAACGTGGGAGTTCCCACTGCCCATTTTCATCAATGGGAAGATTGTGAATGAGGCTGCTTTTCCCTCGGAAAAGATGTTTGTACAGCTATCCAAGCTGAGTGCCTGCCATTCTAGCCTAACTCCAAAGAAAAGTTAAGTTACTAAAGGGAAGCAGATTTCATTTATTTGTTGGCAAAGAGGCCGCCAGTTCACGTTAAGAGGTGCTAGAGGCACTGTGAGGCCGGAGCATCCCGTGTGAGTAATGACCATAGGACCGCGCCACACGGCTCGCTGTTGGAAGAGATCACAGATTCAGAGCAAGGGAGAATGTGTTGTTGTTTTTTTCTCTTTTCTTTTTCTAAACTTACTTTTCATCAGCCATGAGAATTTGCCTTTCCAGAGAATTTGGACGGGAGAAAAAAATCAGTCTATGATGCTTCCCGTGGAATTCCAAGCTTGGGGTATGGGAGGAAGGCCTTTCTTGGTAGAACTGAGGTCTGTGGGAGCAATCCTTATTATATGTCAGCTGCCTGGCAAACCGGCACACACCAGCCACTCCAACATGAAAGCCCTTGAAAGGTTACGAAATGAACGCCATGGGTACCCGAATCAAAGGCAAAATTGCCCATGGTTTTGGATCGTTTTCGGCTTCTTTACTCCCTCTGATGTGTGGTTGAAAGACCCTGGACCTAATTCCCACTAATCTAATCTTGATTCTGGATGCCTATCTAAATGTCAGGAACAAAGGACTTGGCGGTGTTTTCAAAACATCCATCTTTTTGGCTTAAAAATGTTCTCACATACATCACTTCCCAGCGTTAGCAGCAGACTTGCATTTCGTCTTAACTGGTTAACAGTGCGGTGTGGCAGACGCTGCCAGAGTGAAGACCTCAGCTCTCAGGGTTCCGATCCTCTTCACATCTGCCCCCCATCCTTGACCACTGTTGTCTGCGTCGCTCGTCCTGCCAGCACTTTATACCATGCCTGCTACTTGGTCAGCTAAACTGCCAGCGGTTTGTTGGGGGGGGGGGGCTAATCTCACTTTTTCTTGTCCTGTCGATCTCTTAGTATTCCTGGGGGGTGGTGTTTAATTGAAGTTTAACCAAAGGATGGTGCTCAGTGTCAGGCTGCCTAGGAGGAGGTGGCCTTACTTTCTGCGTCACCATGACTCAAGGCCTAGAGAGTCCTCCGGGAAGGTTTCTTATTGGCCCCTGGGTCTCCCAGTTCTGGGACCTAGGGCAAGTCACTTAATCTTTTTGTGTTATGGTGTCTTCACCTGGGTAAAGCTGAAGTAACAGCGAGCCATGCATAGCTCATTGGGATAAGACAATGTTGGGCTTAAATGTTGGATTTGTATTACGGTCAGGACTTGGCTAGAAGTGAGTGTGTGATGTTGTTTTTATTTACAAAGATGGAAAATCATATCCTTGAGTGATGATGAGAATTAAACCAAGTGAGCAGTATCAAGTATCTGCCTAGCTTCGGTTCACAGTAAATGCTCCTCCCTGTCATTCCTGCTTCCAATCCACCTCTCCCTTCCTCTCCCGCTTTAGGCCATAGTCAGGTATGTATAGGATCTTGTAAGAAGAGGAAAGACAAGATTTGGGGTCTCCTCTGATGATTCGCAGAGTCTGTAATTTCTGTCACCATTTACTGACTTTCTTATTTTCTTTCAGAACCCCACATCCTTTTCAATTTACTGTAATTAAATGAGCGTGCATTGAATGGCGCTGATAATTAGTCGGATGGCTATAGACTTCAAAGGCTTCAAGCCTGCTCCTTCCCCTACTGGCCAAAGGAAATTTCAAAAGTAGTGTTTCCCTCAAAGGCATGTTCCTTAGACAGCCAGTCAATTAAAAGACCATTTAACTGATGCTCTCTGGTTCACACAATAAAATAAATCATTCCCACAAGACTCCATTTCTCACCTGGCGTCTTAGCAATGCGCCCATCGCAGGACCCCGCTAAAGCCACACTAACTGTGTGTGATACCAAAGTATTAAGGGCTAATCAGACTGGCAATGAAAGCGTAACTTTAAAGTAGGGTCTTTGTTAGGTGGAAGATACTTGCTTTGCACAGCTAAAAAATCCATTTTGGGGAACCAGTTTCACTTGTCCTTTGAAATGGGAATTTTAAAAGTCAACTTTCTGTATGGAAAGAGAACGCCTAAAAGTTGAGTTACTGTACTATAAGTTGAAAAATAGGTATGTCGTTTAAACCGATTAAATTTGCCATTACTATGATACTGTTTATATCATCTCTCAGTAGAGAATTTGAGCTGCTTTGCAATTTAAATTACTATTTTGGGCCAATTTTGTTTTAGAAGAGTTTGGGAGAAACTACTAGTGGCCTTGCAGGAGGCTGTGATGTCACCAACCTGTGATGCCGTGAGTGACAGGGATGCTCTTGGCACGCAGGGAATAGTATTGGGATTTTCTGAAGGTAATTCTAAGGCACATGCAGGTTTTCTTCACTAGATGATTCCATTCCTCCATCTTTTCTCACCCGCATCCTTTGGAGAGGAAATTGGTTGGGAGAATTGAGATGGAATTCTCTTGCTGTATGAAATAAACGCTATTTTCCGTGTTATTTTAATTGTGTGAGATCCTGTTACACATACGAAGTTATAGCTTGAATGAAAATTCCATTAGGGGCTCTGATCTGCAGTGTAGTGGTCAGTGCTGGCAGGCTCTACCATTGCAAATTCTATTTTCCGTTTTATGTCAGGGCTCTAGAATGTCACAAACAGCTAACAGAGTATGCTGGGGTGCTCACTAAATCAAGCTCAGAGTTAGGGTGCTGCTTTGCCGGATAGACTCCAATTGTTTCCAGTGCACGAAATAATTGAATATTCTGGGTGTGTCTGCATTTATAATTTCAACTGCAACTTGCCAAGCTCTGGCCAAAAGCTATCATTTTCATTTAAGAATGAATGTTCTCGCTGCATGGGAGGGTTTAAGTCACTCTTGGGAAGAGAAGTAATGACTCAAGTAAGATTTAGGTGGCATACACCTTTAACCCCAGTACTGGAGAGGCAGAGGCAGGTGGATCTCCAACACCCACACAGACACACACAACACACACAGACACACATACACGGGATTATAAAGACATATTATAATCGCTCTTACTTAAATATTTGCATATGTTTATATATTTCCATCCAATAGAGATTTTCAGGAAACTGTATTGTGAGTTATTATTTCTGTTAAACTCATTTTATATTCTACATGGTTTGGTTAAAAAGAAATCGTGTAGGAGATAAACTCCTTGTCTTTAAATTCGGAGCCTTCTTGTGGTGGCAGAGTTAAAAATCAAAGCAAAGCACACTAAGCACATATTAAAACTGATGATGTATGCTATTTTGATTTTTGAATGTGTTTTTGATATCCTTGAGAAATCCCAGTGGTAGCAGTGAAATTGTTTTAATTAATGAATTCAGTGGTAGTGAATGCTGAATCAGGTTTATGGGTATAATTATCACTGAAATAGAAAAAATAAATGTTAGCGTCATAGAAGCTCGGTTTATTTTCCATTTTGAGTGTAGTCAAGTGTTTGAAGAGCAACTAGCTACTTTTTTGTGTGCTATTTAAAGAATAATCTTCTCAAGGCAAGGCATAGTGATTCTGTTTATTAATATCACAGACATGCAATATTCTATGTGAAAATCTTCTACATTATTTGGTGATGAGTCTGAATGATCTGGTTTTACTATTCTGTGATTTTCTTAAATGCTTTGGTTGACTTGAGATGGTTTTGCTGTAATGAGTAGTCTGTACATAAAATAAATGTAATAAGCATTTGAATGCATATTGAAAGAGATGCAAATGCATATACACTTGCAAAAGGAGCAATTAAGAATGCCTGATGACTGTTACCTTGACTTTAAATATTATTATTTTGAGTCACACAGAAACTGCAAATTGAATTAAGTCAAGATGTGACTTATTGATTCCATTTCTTATTTAGCGACTACATCTTCACTCAATGAATAATAAATGCTGACTGTTGTACCTAGTGTTGGAAAGAAAAAGTGAGTAAGATGTAGTTCTTGACCTCTAGAAGCTCCCAGCCTAGTTAGACAAATAGATATGTAGACATGTAATAGGATTTTAATACGGTAAGTGTTGGGACAACAAAATCTGCGAAGCCAATGTCAGCACAGAATAGATGGTGGCCGGGAAGGACAAGAGCAGGAGAGGAGAGACCATTTCATAAAGAATGGGGCAAATGGCATCCAAGAGTAGGTTTAAAAGTCCAAGACAGACAAAACAATGAAGGAAAATGTGTCCTGGCTAGTGTTATATGCATTTGACACCAGGTAGAGTCATTTTGGAAGAGGGAAAGCCCCAACTGAAAAAATGCCTCCACCAGATTGGCCCGTGGGCAAGCCTGTGGTACATTTATTTGCTCGGTGATGGATATGAGAGGGCCCAGCTCACTGTGGTTTGTGCCACCCCTGGACTGGTGATCCTGGGTGCTGTAAGACAGCAGGCTGAACAAGTCATGAGGAACAAGACAATAAGAAGCACCCCTCCATGGCTTCTGCATCAGCTTCTACCTTCAGGTCCCTGCCCTGTGTGAGTTCCTGCACTGACTTCCTTCTGTAATAGACTGATGGGGAACTGTATGTTAAAATCAACCCATTCTTCCCCACGTTACTTTTGATCGTGCTGTTTTATGGCAGCAATAGAAACCAGGATTCAGACAGCATGGGGAACCTCTAAGAGCTGTTCCTGAAGTAGCAAATTGTTTGATTCCTGTGCTGTTTTGAATGAGAATGCTTCCCAGAAGCTCAAATATTTAAACATGTGGTCCCTAGTTAGTGTTGGTAGGCTTATGAGGCATGCTCTTGTTGAATGAAGTATGTCACCGCGGGGCAGGCTTTGACGTTTCAAAGCCTTGGGCCATTGCCCGCTTCTCTCTCTCTCTGCTTCCTACTTGTGGTTCAAGATGTGAGCTCTCAGCTTCCAGCTTCAGCTAGCACACCTCTGCTCAGCCATAATAGACATTTATCCCTCTGGAACCATGAGCCCAAATAGACCTTTTCTATCACTTGCCTTGGTTGTAGTAGTTATTGCAGCAATAGAAACGTAATCTAGTGCCCTTAACCTGTGAGAACTGGGACGGTACCTGTTGCCTCCGCACATGCAAAGAGCTGCTTTGTGGAATACGGACTTTGTGCTCTGGGTGACAAAGCAACTCGGAGGGGCTTTGATTAGAAGGATGCTGCTCAGACTTGCACATTTTATAGAGTACTTTGAAAGCAGTGTAGATTGGGAACCATCTTCTCCATGAGAGAGGTTCAACTTGGTGCTTCTTACAGATTCTGAACGTGGGAAAGAAGTTGCTGCTGCGTGCATGAATAAAGTGTAGACTCTGAGGCTGCTGTGTTTCAAATGAGGTTCGTCCACCTGATGGTTCATGTTCTGGAAGCTTCTGCAGTGCAGATAAAATGGGGGTAGAATCTTTAAAGAGATGAACATAGAGAAGATGGCTGGGTCACTCGATATTGTTATAAAGAAGGGATACCTGCTTTCTTAGTTCTAGCTCTTCAGGCAGGAGAGGAGACTCGTTCAATCAAAAGGATCAACATTTCATGATCTGTGAAAAAGGAGAATATTTAGAAAGGCACTCAAAATGTTAACTATGTTGCCACCTACCTATAAACCAGCATGTTTAGAAAGAGGCAGCAGGAGAATTGTATGTTTGAGGCCACCATGAGCTATGTTATCAGAATCTGTCATCAAGCAAAAGTTGCTATATATATATATATATTATATTTATTATATTTTATGATATATAATAAAAAAGACTATATTCTCTAGTGTGAGATCCTGGGAATACGGTTTTAATGTCAATTGGGAGTTACAGAATATTGTTTGTGATGAAATTAGCCATTTCAGGGACATGTTGAAGTTGAGGTCCTCATGGAATAGTAACATATAGCAACCTACCTAGCAGTCATATTTTCCTATATAATATGTATATTTATGTACATGTAAATGATTGGAAACCTATAATTCAGATAGAATTCATCATCTGCAGAGAGCCAGGGAAAGAATTCAACTTTTGGCCAGAAAACTAACAGACTGCAAAAAGAAGAGGCCCCAAAGCTAGAACCTCTAGTTCCCCAATATTTAATTCAAAGATGTAGAAGGACCAATAAAAGAAACCTAGAGGGATTGTCCACTGTGGCCTAAACAAAAACAAAAACAAAAAAAAAAAAGCAAAACTGTAATTCCCAGAGTGGGGGTGTGATCCCTAGACTCATGGTCATAGAGCAGCCAGCCACAGATAGTGCCAAAGAGAGTCTTTTGACGGGAGGGGAAGATCCCCATTGCCATCAAATTGCACAGGTCGGGAGCACCGTCAAAGCCTGGTCCAGGTTCCCGTAAACAGAAACTGTCCTTTTCAGAGCTCGATTTAGCAAGGAAAGGGAGTGAGGCTGCCATCTCCTAGGGGAAGGCAGTGCCGGAGGAGGAATCACCCCCACACCCTGTAACATTTCAGCCTCTTTCTAGGAAGGGAAAGAGACACGAAGTAGGTGAAGGTGGGGGTGGAAGAGATGAAGGTGAACATAAGCAATGAATGTCACCTCAAGGGTCCAGAACCAGAAGTGCATCTGGGGTATAGAGTATAGGCTTAGATACCTCAGCTCCGCAAGGCTTGAGATATTTGTCTTGGTGTGTATAATTATATCGATGTTTGCTATAAAGAAGGATAGTTTTCTGTTTATTTTGGGTGACAATCCATAAAGAAAGTGATGGTATCTGCTGGACTTGAGACTCTGTGTCATCCAAAGATTTAGGGGGAAATTGCATCCTTATTGAAAACTGGTATTTCCTTTTAATTAGTTCTATGCAGCTGTATAACTACCGTCACAAGTGCAGAGTCTAATAGAAAATGGGCAGCATTGGTTTTGGTGACTGGACTTGGGGACTTTCTTTCCCCAGGTATGTAGATTTCTTATTCTTTGTAACCACCATTAGGTTTGTATGATTTTAGATTTTAATTTTAAGAAAATGCCCTTGAGACCAAGCCATATTTACACACACACACACCACGAGATGAGGACCAGTAAGCTTACTTCCACAAATAACTAATATTAGACCGTTAAAGAAACAGAATGGTGATTACTGTTTGAACACTGCAAATTTGGGAGGTGATGGCTTTGAGGAAAAATCATTGAAACCAAATTTCTCAAAACCCAAGTGATCAAGGCAGAGGAATCTAGTGTTTTGAATTGCTTCTACGCAATGCTAAAGTTCAAAAAGAGATCTTAAAATTTTGACATATAGCAGATGGAGAAGCCCAAGGGATTTGAACATGCTTGAACAAAATGTCAGTTACTTCCGAAAACAAGCCTGAGCCATTTCCTTATAATGAATCGTGTCTTGGGTTTCTCTGTCTGGAGCACCACCTTGGAGAAGGCGGGGCACAAACTGTGCTTGTAGGTGAGCTCAGCAGTTCAGAGGAGCCTATTTGGAGTGCAGGGTTTCTGATAATCCCTAGGAAATTGGAAAGCATTAACCACTATTTATAATGTCTGAATAACCCAAGTTAATGATTGTATGTGACAGACGTGATAAAAGTGGAACCACAAATGAATTTGAGAATAAAACATTATGACTTCTAAAATTCACCCCATTAATCTATTTTGCTTGCTTAGCCTGACCTGGTCATTAGACAGCAGAGAGACATGAGATATTTTAATTAGTCCCTGTTCTGTATTTACACATTTTCCCCTTTATACTTTTCCTTTTCTGAGATTATAATTATAACATTTCTCCCTTTCCTTTCCTCCACCCAAACCCTCTTATATGTCCCTCCCCCACTCGCCTTCAAACTCACAGGCTCTATTTCATTCACTGTTATTGCATGGGTTAGAGAGGTAGCTCAATGGTTTAAAGTGTATTATTCTTCCAAGGGACGTGAGTTCAATCCCTAGCACCTACGCCAGGTTGCTTATAACCACTTAGAATGCCAACTCAAAGAAATGGCATCTTCTTCTGGCCTTCCTTGGCACCTGTGTACAGACAGGCAGACAGATGCACACACACGATTAGGATGAATAAAATAGATCAAGGACGTCTTTAAACACAAACAAGAGAGAAAATTTCAGTTTTCCTGTTGAGCTAAGGTCCTCCATGGGACTAGAGGCTCTACAGCCAACTGTTTCCATGATAAGGTTTATCGTAATTTACTGATGATTCCCCATTCCATTTGGCCAGCCATGTTGTTTGAATTCTGACCACTGTAAGGTTACATGTGGGAAGGCAGTGAGCAGATGTCCAAATGATTAAAAAAAAACATATCACTCATGAGGGACAAGTTCTAAAGATCTATTATACAGGGTGGGCACAGCAGCTAGTGACAATATATTCTATTCGTGAAAAATAACATTTAAGATATTCCGTATGCGATTAGCTTGATTTGCTCATTCTAAAATGCATATAATTTAATATACCATGAATTTTATAGACTTAATATATATAACATATTTATTGTTAGCTTAGATATATAAATAAATGAATCGGAGCAACTTAATTATTTTGTAATTGCTAGATTCATTCCTAAGTCTTTGTTCTTAATCCTGCTATTACTATCAAATAAATTCTTGGAGCCAAAGACAATGAAATTTAAGGTTTTTTATTTACTCTGTCAAGATGACCCGGAAAACAGATTTCTCAACTCCTGTCAACAGCATGGGAAATTGGATTTTCCCATAAGGCATTGACAGTGTTCCCTGATTAAATTTTTGGCCATTTGGTAGATGAAACTGTGTCACTATTTGCTTCAGTTTATATTCATTTTTATACAATGTGCTGACTATCTTTTCATATATGTGTATTGTTCACACGAGTGTATGGTTTTGTATTCTTTTGAGAATGCTCATTCCTGCCTTTATTATTCTGCTATATGAAGCAATGGGTCTTTACAACCTACCAAAAACTGAAGGTAAAGGTATCAGAGCATGGAATGCATTTCCCCCCGTGGGTGTGATCATCATGGCTCAGGTGCAGCAGGCCGTTCATACATAGGTCTCTTGTTCCTCGCGGACCTGTGCAGAGGTCTCAACAGTGATGAAGAACAGCAAATCCAACTCCAAGCAGAAAGGAATTTAGCTTTTAGCAGATCTAGGGGACCCAAGACGGCACAATTCTGCCTTCTGTCAACAACCGCACACTAATTACCAGAGGTTCGAGTTACAAAGAAAATCTGTGTTTAATCCAACTCAGAACAGGCGGCTCATTTCCGCAACGTTTCTGTAGCCTTATTAAATAAATGAAAACCCTAAAGCAGGCAAGAGTTAGATCTCTACCATTAATGCATAGCTGTCGGAAAGGACCCGCAATGGGTGTGTGTGTCTGTGTGTGTGTATGTGTGTGTGTGTGTGGTCTACTCACAAATGGATATAGACAAGGGTTGGTATAGTTTTTTTCTTATTAAGTTAGAAGTGGTTTGTGTGTAAGATGGTCTTATTAATCTTTTTTGTCTCTGTGAATATTTAGAAGGTAATGCCTTGCAAATATTTTTCTTAATTTCTTATCACTTCTGATATTTTTTGATATGAAAAGTTTATAAGAAAATCTTAAATATACCCATTTTAATGATACTTGTGTTTTCCTTTAGCTTGGAAATAGTCACCTTTTCAAACCTGCTGCATCTTTTTAAACATTTAATATGTTTCAATTTTTAATGTGCCGTGTGGTGTAGTAATTTATTTTCTATCTATTCAGCCCACTTTTGTCAATGTCATTCAATTTAATTAGGGAATACTTGATGATGTCTAAGTGAAAAGTCAATTCAGAGTTTTGTTGTTAACTTTGAGAAAAGATGAAATAGGATTGCTAAGATCTGTAAATAGTTTGAAGACGCTAAATTCTGGTTTGGTAGTTTCTTAACAGTCTTATAGTACCAACTATAATCTGCATTTGTGATAATTCACAATTGTTCACTCACTGTAATTTATAACATTTAAAATACATAGCAAAAACAGCATATGTAATAGATTTATGGACATTAGATGCCATGTCAAAAGTTAGTATTCAAATCTATTTTATGTTGTTAGTTATTTTAAAATAATGTAGTCAATATATTCTTGGCTATTCTTATATTAAATATTTTGAGAGATTTTTTTAAGGAACAATATATTTTTTAAGTTAAGCTGTCTGGGCTTAGAGATGCTGGGCTGTTCAAAGATGAGACAGAAGGCAATACATTGCTGAACTACGCACGGCAGTGAGAGAGTAACGTGGAGGCAGAAATGTAAAGGTTTTCCAGACTTGTGAAGCCTGAGCAGGATGTGAGAAGGTAGCAGTGCAGTAAGTAGTATATGCTCATCCAAAAAGTAACAAACAGACAGACAGACGCTTGGAAAAGATAGGGGAAGTTGCTTTACCTTTGTAAGAAAACTTCCAGATCTGGAGGAGTCTTTGGGGGAAGCAACAGGAAATTAATATTGATAGTTAACTTGGGTGTGGTGGCATGTGCCTTTAATCCCAATACTAGGGAAGTTGAGGCAAGCAGTTCTTAGTGAATTGGAAGACAGCCTGACCTACATGTTGAGTTCTAGGCCAGCCAGGGCTACACAGTGAGTCCCTGTCTCAGAAGACAAACAAACAAATCCAACAAGCACAAAAAAGTTGATGGTTTAAAAGCTGGGACGAATGAAATCTACTTCCAAAGCCGGTACAAATGACTATAGGAGTCATGCGAAAGGCCTCGTATTGTCCCGGTGTGTGGCCCTGTGTCATTCGTGTCCTTCATAGTGTCCTAGTGTTTAGTCCTGTGCAATTCATGTCCTTGATGTTGTCCAGGCATGTAGTCCTGTGCAATCCACATCCTTCATATTGTCCTGGTGTGTAGTCCTGTGCAATCCACATCCTTCATATTGTCCTGG
>NC_022032.1:21775573-21814391 GCF_000317375.1 Microtus ochrogaster | reverse complement strand
CTGACTGGAATTTGGAATTGGGAAGCCAAGTTCTGCTGTGACTCAAGAGGGTGACATAAGTAATGAAGAGGAAGATGTATGGGTAAGGCTTGCGATGTGGAAGGAGAGGAAGGAGGTAAGGATGACTCCTAGCTTTGACAGAAAATCGTAGGAAGATAATGCAACTGTAGGGAAAAAAAATAAAGGCCAGTAAAGTAATACTTGAAACATTGTCACCTGAATAATAATGGTGTAAGGTCACAGTAGATAAGATAGTCACACCAAAGTCCGTGTAACAGTATACGGATAAGAAAGTCACACCAAAGTCCATATAACAGTATACAGATATGAAAGTTTTACAAGACAACAGACATAAATGAGCATAAGGAAGCTATCACCGTTTAATTGTGGAACAGGACAAACAGTGTACAGCAGCAGATCCGGTTAGATTCTAGAGAAAGCTATGTCTCCACGTTTCTCAGTCATCCCTCAGAACAGGCCACTCTGTGACCATTCGACATCCAGGAAGATCACCACAGCCCTGCACTTAACCTCTGCAGAAGCCAATACCCTTCATCTCCTGTTAGAATAAGAACCTAGGGATTGCAGAGCAGAACCGGAGACTGTTTTGCTCCTGTGTATTTTATTGGCTTTCCATCAGGACTCAAAACAGCCATAGCCCAGATTTTCCTGTGCAAAACTATGGAGAAGATCCTATTCCCTTTCTACTCGAGAGTGGCATTATGTAGTTGACTTGTGCAGGGTGCCTAAGTTGTCCTCACACTGCCAAGTAAGAGCCCTTTGGTCTCATGAAGACTGACAAAGGACTCTGACCTCAATAGTTCAAGTCAGCAGTTGCATTGAAAGGTCTACGGTTGCCTTGGGGCTGTCATCTTGTGTAGATTTGAATTCAATTCCTATTTTGTTTTAAAATAGTCAGAGATGCATACAGAGAGTCAGAGCAGAGCGCATTCTATGGAGTGTCGTACTTTCTCCTGTGCCACGCAAACTCAGCTCTTGCTAAGGCATGAGGACCAAAAGGAGAGCTGCGAGCGAGGGAGTGAGATAATGACCACTTTCTTACGCGTCTTAAGTAATTTGTGTGGAATCTGTAGTTCACTGTTAAATTGGCAGCTGTCAGGCAAGACTTATTTTCCTGGAAAAAAAACAAAAAAACAAAAAAACAGGAGAGGATTTGGAGCTTCAGTTAATGCTTTCTATAAGATATATTTGTTTTTAATTGAATTCTTTTAGCATTTCATACCTGAATACTGTATTTATACTATCTTCATCCCCTCTCCTCCCATGTCCCACCTCCAACCCCCTCTCAAACTCATGCCTTTTTCTTCTGGAATTAGCATTCTATGTATGCAGACATAGATCCATACACAGAGTTCATTTAATGTTCCTCATATGTACCTGTGTTTATGAGTGATGACCAGGAATTAGATAACCTACCATGAGACTCATTCTTGGAGAAAACTGGTCCTTCCTCGCTCAGAAGTCACAGATTGTCTATAGCTGTTTGACTAGAGGTGGGGCTTTGGAAATTTCTCCATCTGTGTTGGCATACGGACTGGTATTGCCAGGTCAGTATGCAGGTCATTGTTCAGGGAACCCTGTTATTGAGCTCTCATGGGTCCAGCATCTCGCTGTCATGGGTACAGCATCTCTGTCATGTCGAGAAGACACTCCCTAACAGCAGACATCCTGGCTCCTGATTCTTATACTCTTTCCATCCCTTCTTCCTTGACGTTTTCTGAACCTTAGGTCAAGAGTTGTATTGTTTATTATCCCAACTCATGCTAGGAAGTCAACTGCTACTTTTTCCTGTATTTTGAGCAAATGTAGTAGCCCTTATTTTTGCTAGAGGAAAGAATCTTCTTTGTTGAGGGTGAGATGTAACTTCTTTGAAATTTTCATGGTTTCGTTTTTAGCTGCCACTAAAGAGAATTCCACTGAGTCCATGTACCACTTCTTTTTTTTTTGGGGGGGGGGTTCGAGACAGGGTTTCTCTGTTCTCTGTAGCTTTGGAGCCTGTCCTGGAACTAGCTCTTGTAGACCAGGCTGGCCTCGAACTCACAGAGATCCGCCTGCCTCTGCCTCCTGAGTGCTGGGATTAAAGGCGTGCGCCACCACCGCCCAGCTATGTACCACTTCTTCATTGTCCATTTGTCCATTGAATTACATCTGGGCTGTTTCCACTTCCTGGAGTGGCAGTGAACACGGCCAAGCAAGTGTCTCTGTAGTAGGGTACTGGGTCTTTTGGACATGTATGTGCCAAGGAGTGGTATGGTGGGGGTCTTTCGACCCATGTGCATTTTGTTTCTTTTAAGCTGCTTTATTATGCATTTTGTCACAGTCACAGAAAAGCAACTAACACACCCACCACAGCGGACCCTCTAGAATGGAACGCCCCATAATCCGTGCAGTAAGCGGACGTAGTTCTCAGAGAAGTGACATTTCAGTGAGACAGAAAGAGGTTTGTGTTTGTCATGTACGTCACCATAAGCATCCACAAGACTGAATTTACTTTACAGTCCTTAGTTTAAATCATTGTCTCACTGCGTTAGGAAAGGGGTTTTATGAGCACAATGGTTTAAGCCAATTGGAAACATTAAAAATAATGCACTGTTTTTACCCACAGTCTTTGAATATGCTGCCCTTCTAACTGTATCTTCTTGTAAGACCATTTTTAAATGGTGTTACCTTTGTGGAAGATACGCATCTAACTTTGCCAAGGTTTTCTTGAGGATATACCTCAAGAGGGAGTCAGCGTAGGTCAAGATGGGTTAAGTCGAGGTGTGATTGTTAAGAAGGAAGAATCTCATATGCTAGCTACCATGGTAGGAAATTCAGGTTGAATTTTATATCAGTGAAGCATAATCTAAGTCATTTTTTTAAATAGTTATATATACATATATATATATAAACAGTATACAATATTCTGTCTGTGTATATGTCTGCAGGCCAGAAGAGGGCACCAGACCTCATTACAGATGGTTGTGAGCCACCATGTGGTTGCCGGGAATTGAACTCAGGACCTTTGGAAGAGCAGGCAATGCTCTTAACCACTGAGCCATCTCTCCAGCCCTCTAAGTCTCTTCTGTTTCTGTGTCTCTACGTACATGGTGCATTGTGAAGAATGGCACTATGACCTTTGCATTCATGCAGTCGGGATAATAATCTACCAAGTCTTATCTTTCATTTGTTCTCACTTCCCAGCCACATTTCCAGGTCATCTCAGACTTCTCAAATTCATATGGCCTAATGCTAATGGCTTTTCTCAGGTAAATATTTAAAAAAAACTATACTATTTTCTATGTTTAGAAAGCATGCTTAGTGGCCTACACAGAAAGTTCCTAGCTGGGCCCTGTCACAGTACTCCAGGCACTCCAGCTAGCAGATAAATGCCAAGTCTCGGACATTGTCCAAATACTTCAGTCACTTATTTTCCTTCTTTTCTGAGACAGGATCTCACGTAGTGTAAGCTGTCCTTGATCTCTCTGTGTGGCTAAGGGTGACCTTAAAATCTGAGCCTCCTATGTCCGTCTCCTGGGTAGTCAATTACAGGCATGCGCTGCCACACCCAGTTCATGCTGTGTTGAGGATCGATCCCAGGGCGCCTTTTGCACACACACACACACACACACACACACATACACACACACATACACATACACATACACACACACAAACACATACACACACATACACACACACACAAACACATACACACACATACACATACACACACACATACACATACACACACATACACACACACACACACACACACAAACACACACACGAGGCAAGCACAATCAATACTGGTAAGCCTCGTCCTTAGTTTAGTCAGCCTTTTAAAAAAAACAAACACAAAAACATAATCTAGCCTATTTCAGAAGAAAATGAACTCAGTAACATTTTTTTTTCCTTCCTCTTTCAGGAACTTTTCAAAGAAAGATTAACGGTGGAACATACTGTTTTATTTAACTGTGGACATACTTGATTTCCATACATGATTCATTCCTGCTCCAAATCTCCTTACATATTATCACCAGTAACTTTCTTGAGATATTACAGGCTCTCAAAACACAATCTGGCTCCGTTTATTATTTTTTTTTCTGGGAGAATATTCATGCTATAATAATCAGTTTGTTTCTAGGAGAATGAGGCCTGAAAATCAGCTCTTCTTTACGCTCCTAAGGAACGTGCCAGATGATTGCCGTTCCCAATCCAAAGCCTGGCGTCAGTTATCTTGCCGGACTGTGAGATGCTAGTCATGGAGGTCTGACAACGTACCGCAGAAATGGATAGCGTGGCTTTTCAGAATTAGAAGTATCTGGGTTGGCTTCAAAAAATTTCCCAGGCTTTTTACCCTCGCTTATTGGTATGAAGTGGAGAAATCTGATCCCTGGGCTTCGTGTCATTATTCTCTGGCACTGGAGAAGTGAGTCTGTGATCCTTGTTTACTCAAAACACCCTATCGGCCTGATATGTTTTCCTTCATAAGTGGATCCTACATCGAGCCTTAGCCTTTTTCATTCAGCTGCCTCTCAGTTCCGCTCGTGTCTCCTTCATTTCGGGAGACACCAGAATTTGTCCCCTCCTTAACCCATCGATGCCTCAGAGAGAGATGGCATTTGCCTGTGAGCCTGTTGACCTGCGTTTTTGTCACTTTGTGATCACACTTGCGTGAATGCACACACACAGACACGCACACCTACATACACATCATAAAAAAGCTAAACAATCATATAAATAAATATATAATATTCTCCTTAAGGTCTCCCACACACAAGTCCATACTCCATACTTGTACCAGCCTTCTATCCCAAATATATATACATATACATTTTAAATCGTATTTCTCCCACCTTGAAAGCTAGTTTGCATTTAAACAGATACAGATAGATGCAAAACTGGTTGGAAAGCCACTCCTTGGACACCATATTTTTGGTGATATCTGTTTTTAAAGTCATACTTGCGAATATATTAGTTTAGTTTGTAACTTAAGGTGTTATATAGGTAAATTAACAAAAATAGCTCGTTATCCTTTGCCCATGCACGTTCAGAGATGTTGCTATTCCCGGAGAATAGGAGAGTAGCTTATCTTATTGTAGCCTACATTTTTCTCCCTAATGGGTATAAATCATTAGGAATAAATTGTGTCTGTCATTGAAACCAGTAATTGGTGACATTTTCTTGTCACTATGGGATTATAAATAACAACGATATATATCCTGTCAACAGATTCATTATGTTTTGAAAAACATAAACCTGTAGTCTGTTTCTTTTAACAGTATTTTGCATATTTTTCATATTAAATATGACACTGACATCTTCAGATTTTTTTTTGAAATAATTCTGACAGGAGTTTGGGTTATTAATAACTCCTAATTATTTTATTATGCATTAAATATGTTTTGTTTATATTTCTTCCGTGGCTTACCTTCTTCCCAGGTCATGTTGTTTGCAAGTAGATGTTTGATAATTATCAATTAACAGATAGTCATTTTTAAAAGCAAAACCTGCAAATCTAAGTCTTTCAGTATACCACAACACAACTCAAGATACAAGGTAATTATAAAACAAAGACCTTAATTTTTCATTTACATAGGAAATAGTGGTTACCCATCTCATGCTGAAGAAGACATTACGATGGACCACATCCCACAGCCACTGGCATTACTGATCATTAAATGCGTGAATATCTTTCTGCTTCAAGTGGCCTGTTACCCATTACATCTCACTGGAAGTGTGGGCAACATCTCTCATTTTTCAGTGGCTTTCTTGGTGTCTTAAAACTCTCATTATTTTTTCCTTCATCTTTAAAATCATGACAGAAAAATCGTCTGCTGGCCCATACGATGAGCCTAGGAAGTGAGCCCAATCTGTCTTGTGCTAGAAGTCTCTGGACCATGACTTAGAGACTCAGCATCTTGCCTCCTCCCTAGGACCATTTGGGAAGCTTTTGGAACCTGTCCCTGCTGAGCAGACATCTTCTGAACGCCTCTTTGGCTATCCTTCGGGCTATGCTACATTTTTGAAAAGTATTTCAATATGTTCAGTACAAGTAAATCAAAAATTTATTTTAGATTCTCATTTCATAAAGACATTGTTACCCAAGCTTCCATTTTTATTCCTTCATAACATGCAGGGTGATTGTCTGTGACTTTTCAAAGACCTCACAGCTGAAAAGTGAAGCCTATGGGGCTAGAACTAACTCTTTGAAGATCTACAGGCCGGTGTGCACCTTGGACCTCTTTAGTCACGTGGCTTTATTACTAGAGATTTCTGCCTTTGTTTTTCATTTTTCCGGCCATCATGCAGATATCCCTTTCCCCTCTGAAGGTTAGTCCTGTTAGCATTTGGTTACTCGTGGAGTAGCAATAATTTCTTCGTTTGTCTTGTGTTAGCTGCCCGGATCTTTGGTAAGCTTGCTTTTGAGTTCTGCTCTTTCCTTGTTGGCCGTCTGACACTTGGTCAATGCCTTTTCTCCTGTTTCTCACCTGAAATCATATTATCATCAAACTCTAAACTAGGAGTTGTGGCCTAAACATATTCTTTCTCCTTCACAGTGGAGAATTCTTAAAGTTTTCAAGCATAACCTTCTGTAGATTTTAAAGCACAATACCTGCCTGGTGGCTTACATTACATCTGTGGCATCATGGCAATCACAGTGATTTACCAAAGTGAGCTTAATTTTCTATTTTTCCTTCCCATTATTTACCAATCACTTCCTAAATCTTTCTCGCTTTACTCCCCTGTTTGAAATCTTTCCGTGGTCAAATCCTTATATCAAGTGCTAACCATTTATTATTTATTTATTGAAAATGCTCCTGAGTCTTGGGTAAATAGATATATGAGGACATTCAAATTTCTGCTCTTCTCCTATTCCTTCCTTTCTTCTAGAAAGTTTTATTTCTTCTTCATTTCTCTTGACCTCTCCAGACTTGCTCCATTTCCCAGAAGAGCCTAGAAATGAGTCCTGTCAAACTACACAGAAAGACTTGTGTTTCCCAAGCTCTCTTTCCTGTTATTTAAATACTAAATTGTATGACCCTCTGGTTATTTTTTTTCTTGAGTTTGATGGTGAAGACATTAAAATGGACCCTGTCATATTGCCCATCCCATAAGTAAACCATGTGGTTCTTTTCGTTTTGCTTTGATCGTCATTGCTGACAACCTGCAGGAGTCCCCTGACAACCCTTAGTGATCAAACTGCTCCCAATCTTTCAAAGGTCAACTTAAGCATCTCTTTCATTCAGTTGTTCTTGTAATCCAAAGGGCAACTAAAGTGGTTCAGTCCTGAATTCCCACACTATTTCCCTTGGTTTCTAAGACATTCCACATTTAAGGTATTATTTTGAAAATATCTGTATCTTGGGGAAGGGAGGGGAGAATCAAGTTCTTCAGCCTGTTCTGTGCCATGCATGATGCATGTCTAGAGCAGATGACCAATTGACTATTTTAACAACTAGGGGTTAGGGTCCTAAGTGCACGCTAAGCATGCACAAAACCTCGGGTTCAGTAAGCAGCAGCAAAAATATAAATGAATAAAATTAAAATCACCAAATTAACGTAGATGGATGGGAGAAGTGCTCGCGGACTGAGGCACGGTATCGAAGAAGATAGAAGGGGTCAATGCAAACAAATCTTAGCCCTTACACTCAAATCATTTCATTTTCTTTGTGAAGAAATAGATACGTGTCTTGTCTACGCTCCTTATGAAGCCCTTCATGTTGAGGACATGTTTTTAAATCAGCTCTGTGATGGGAAAATGAATGCGTTGACTTCCGTGACATACTGTTTTAATTAGAATTCAGACCATTTGTGCCTCCCCATTATGGTTTCTCCTTATTTGCATCCAGCAGATTGTCTTTCTGAGATGATTTATCCACATGCATAACGTGAAATGTTAAACATTAAATTTATTGCACACTGTCATTATATTTTAAAATTGTTTTCATAATCTTGAGTACTTTAACATGTCACACGTTCTTATACACATAATTTACGTCGAGAATTTCTTCAGCAAGGTCTGCACTGTCATCGGGAGCACTTTAGAAATCAATGCCGTAGAATACTACACAGAGAAAAATATTTCCCTAAGTACCCCCTGGTGCTCCCATTAATTTGTTTAGTATCAAGGTCTTTATTAGGACTATAGTTGCTAATGTAAGCCTGTAATAAACACAGCATAATTGAATTTTCAATATTTTGTCACCTGGGAGTAATTTTCTCACAAGACCTCTGCTCTGTCTTCCCACTAAGTGCCAGCAGTTATTCAGCGTAGCCACAAATGTCACCCAGTGTCACAAAGGTATCTACATGACGGCATCATGTTTAGAGATGTCATGTTAAGCTATTGGTGTTTGCCTCCATTTGAAATAGCGCTGGAAATGCAGTGACTGTAACAGGTCAGTGTGATTTGAACAAAAACATCGACACCTCCGTTGAGATCTATTTGGGAAGAGTGGGGGACCAGCTTCCCAGGTCACTGCAGGAACCTCTCCTGACTGAGTGCTGTTTCAGAGTCAAATTGCTTTATTTCTAGTGGCCTCTGATTAGTCAGGACTTAGAATTATATTATATTGTGCTATCTAACTCTGACAATTTCCTGCCAGACATAAACAGAGGCACTAACAGTTGTCTATGCTAGACACAGATGGACTCGTCCAAAAAGTGACATGCCTTTGGCTTTTGTGGGAGCCACATAGCCAGAACTGAGCACGCCACACTCCTAGTCTCAAGGTATCTAGCGAGAATAATCTGGATTTATCCTATTGTCCCTGTGTCACCAACACATCCTCCTTACACTGTTCAAAATGTCTTGATTTAATCATGTTGGTGTATGGTCATCCGTTCTAAAACCTATCTTTAGTTTAGTACCTCTTCTGTCTCCTAGACAACTGGGCTAATGAGATGTATGGACCAATTAAAACAATTGTGTTTTTTTGATTTAGAAAGCCAACATTTCACCTTCTTTGCAAAAACTCTCCAAATCAATTATCTCAGCACATAAAATCACAGTCAGTTTTAATCAACTCTTTTAATTGTCTGCTTGTTTATGATGCACTATGTATAAAACAAGCCACGGAAGAAATTTTCCCAAGGAGCCTTCTCCACAGTTGCAAGCAAGTGGAACTTAGGACGCTGGCATGTTACTGTAGGGTCCCGTGTGTGGCCACCCAGGTGATCACAGCAACCAGGTTAGATCGCGGGGTCACGTGGCAGCGCGTATGTGAGTCAGAGGGAGTGAAAATGGCGGAAATGAAAACGGTAACCTCAGGTCTGCACTACCGAAGCTCTGTACTCTGCATATTCTGTGAGCATCCTCGGAAAGGCAGGGAGTTCCGGGATCTGCTCTTCCCTCCATACCAGTGAGGAAGCTAAGACCAAGGGAGAGTTAGCTCTGCATCCGCGACCCCCACCTGTGCCGTCATGCAGACCTCATGATGAGCCGAGCTCATTCTCAGTCCTTATGGAAGCCGCTTCAGTTTGCGAGTATCTCTATAACGGTCTCATGTCGGTATCTTAATCCCCGTATTCATGTGGGGGTAACTGGAATTTTATGAGGCCACGAGAGCGGGTCCCACATGATGGCATTAGTGACGTTATAAGATGGTGGCTTCCCTGTTTAATCCTGTGATACCTTCTGCCATGTAACCATCAAGCCCCTTACCAGATGAAGAGGCCATGTTGTAGGCGGGGCTGCGTCCCCAGCACCCCGGCCGCCTGGCTAGCTTATGCCCCGAAATAATTACATGGACACTGTATTCTTTTAAACACTGCTTAGCCCATTAACTCTAGCCCTTACAGGCTAATTCTCATATCCCGATCAACCCATCTCTAATAATCTGTATAGCATCAGTCTTACCGGGAAAGATTCTAGCCTACGTCCATCCTGGGTCTGAGCTTCATGCGTCTGCCTCAGAGAGCAGAGCTATCGTGTCTGCCTGGGAGAGGGGAGCATGGTGTCTCTGAGCTAACTTCCTCTTTCTCCCAGCATTCTGTTCTGTTTACTCCACCCACCTATGTTCTAACCTATCAGGGCAAGCAGTTTCTTTATTTAATTAACCAATGATCTTCCTCCATCACCGTGTTGGTACCCTGTTCCTGTGCTCAGTCTTCAGAACTGTAGGCCAAACGAACCTCAACGCCTCATAAATTATCCAGCCCCAGGTATGTTGTTATAGCAACAGAAGACAATAAGGAGCTTACAGATTTCATGGAAAAACAGATATTCTACAGGAAAACCACAAGACTGTGTAACCACAGCCCAAGGAAAAGATCTGACTTTAGAGAGAATTAATAGCTAGGTTAGATGAGGATCAGGGGTAAGGGGAAAGTCTGGAGACAGGATAAGGTTGACCCTGAGAGGTCACTATGAGTATGGACGGTAAAATTGAGAGGGGGCCTCTTGGGGAAGAAGAGTAAGAAAAAAAAAAACCCAACCCGGAAAATCAGGTTCTGAGGGGATCATACAGATTTTGGAGAAGCTGGACACCTACAAAATGGAGAGGAAACTTACAGAATTGGGGTAAAAGGGAAGAAAGAGAAACTTTATATAAATTTGAATTTTAAAAGAGAAAAGAGATTGAAATAAAAAAAAAACAAAATTTTTTGTATTCTAGAAACTATTTCCTTTCAAAATAGCAATGGACAGCCATGAAAGCTTCTTCTCCCCTCCACACAACACCCCCATTATAAAGGCTAATTCTCCCCTCCCCACAACACTCCCATCATATTTGTTTTGAGTTCTGTTCTGGGAGGGAACCCAGTGCCAGTGCCATTCATACCGTAAGGCCATGCTCTGGCCCTGATCCACACTCTCCAGGCCCAGAAAAAAAGTTTTGAACACAGAAATATGTAATCCAGCTCATCCAGGATGACAGAGCCAACAAGCTGAAGAGCTGGACTTGAACTTAGGCCAATCAGACCTCGGAGCTTAACTCTAAAATAGTTTCCTTCTCCCGAGATGCTACAGATAGCCAAGTATATGTCAGAAGGGTATCCACCGTTTGTAGGTGTGCACAAGGCTTTTGATGATTCTGATCCGGGAAACGGGATACTGAGGTTTGACATTCCAAAGCCACTAAAGGGAGGAAGGAGGTGCGTGTGTCTGGGATGCAAAGGCAGTTCAGGAGAAAACTCGGTGGCAGCGACTCTGCTGGAAAGGAAACGGGTGTGCCGCCCATAAGGAGTTGCTAGTGATTTACAAAAGTCAGTTAAGAAAAAGAAGACTCAGAGTTGGGAGGCCAGGCTGAGAGCTATGCCTCCAATTCATTAATCAGGATCGCATCACTGAGGGTGCCTGGGGAGGAAAGTGATATCAAAATATTCCATGTTTCAAAACTTGTGATGATAGTCACGTATGTTGGCATATACCTTTTATCCTAGCATTCAGGGGACAAAGATAGGCTGATCTCTGTGAAGTCAAGGTCAACTTGGTATACATAGTGAGTTCCAGGACAGCACCGAGCTATGTAGTGAGACCCTGTCTCCAAAATTAATGGTAAAGTAAGATTTTTTTTAAAAAAAAAACAAGTGGTAATGAAAGCCTTTGGAGCAATGGGAGGAAGGAGAACCTGTGTGATGGAAGTTTCTGAGAGACATTTGTACAGATGTTGCCACAGCTGGAGAGTTTAGTGGTGGAGCCCAGCTCTGGGTTAGACTGCCTTGTTTACCAGGTCTACCTGTAGCCAGCAGTGCCCTGTCTGAAACAAAGGGTTAATAAAACTCCTTCTCTCACAAGATTGTCAAGAAAACTTTATGTGTGTGTTTGCCAGAAGTTTAACTAAGGGCTGCATCTTGCTTTCCCATCTCATCAAAAGGCGGATTTGTTTACCAATGATGCAACCAAGGTTAACCCAAGTCTTTGACAGACATCCCAGCAGAATTCATTCAAACCTTAGAAGTCTCTAGAACATGGCGTCTTTTATTTCCTGACCTCACCCCAAACCTTCCTGTGTTTGGCCAGGAGCATGGAGGAGGCTGGTAGCTTGGGGTTTCGATAGACCACTGCTTGCACTGTCTCTGAACCAGAGTAGAGATGATGAGCCCTCCTTGTACTTGAGCTTCGACAGGGTGTGTCCCTGAAGACACACCTCCTGTGGCCCTGACAGGAGACCGTACTGACTGTGAGGCTTGGCCCTGAAGACACACCTCCCTGTGGCCCTGACAGGAGACCATACTGACTGTGAGGCTTGGCCCGGGAAGCTCTACAGAGTAAACAAGAACATGACAGCTAGGAAAAGGATTGGTCTGGAAATACCCTTGATGGAGGGAAATCACAGAAATTAGAGACAGAATAGGCCTGTTTGTCGATTCCCTTTCCAAAGATAAAGTGATCCCTAGAGTGTATTCCCACTGTCCGTCCATACCAGTTATACCTCAGTCAGAAAAGAGAAGGGACCGTGAAACATAGAAAAAGACCCAGAACTATTAAAAGGTTTAGGTACAGGGATAAAGACATGACCAGTAGCTACTAAAGTCAATGGATTCTTAACACTATTAAGAAATTAAAATTAACATTATTTTTTTTTCCTTTTGAACTAAAGATTTGAATAGAGATAGAAATTTCCACAAAAGATACCATGGCCATTATGAATTTTTAATTTGATTTTCATGGTACTAGGTTCTGGATGCAGGGGTCTCTACATGGGATTTGAGCATTCAGCCACTGAGCTGGTCTTTTCCTAATGAAAAGTTGGGCATTACTTCTGTAGGAAGAAACACGCTTGTTCCTATTTTTCTCATCCCTCTTTTTGTTTGGGAATGAAAGCTTTTGAGTGAGCTGTTTTCTAACAATGTGAAAAATTAGAATATTTGTGTTGCCCTTGCTGTAATGATAGTGGTAAGCTTCCTAGTACAGTACTCCGATTGAATGTATGGAAGAGGGAATTGGATGCTAGTTTGTTGACTATGTGGGCTTGATTGAGTATTTATAACCATTAAGAGACACAGCTCTTTGTTGTTAAAATCAGATATTAGGATGCTAGTAGATTGAGAATAAGGTCTGAATTGGTTTCTGTTTGCTTAGATTGTGTCTTCATTTATAAGAATTAAAATGAGCTAATTCTTAAAGAAGCTATCCTTTAATAATTTCTCTTGTTTTAATCACTTTAGACTAAGTGGATGATTTGTTAAATTGACTTTGGTGGTCTGATATGTTTTTTTTTTTCACTACTTCATTGGGCATGGGAGTGTTTTCTGATTATACCCAGGCATTTTGGTGCATATTTCGAAAATAAAATACCTCATCAGGACATTGTTATTCTTGGTAGTTTCTGTTTGTTTTCTCGTTTACAATAAAGGTATACGACTTCTCCATGAAATGTGCATATAACAATGGGTTAAGTAGCCTTTATATCAGGACTTTCCCCCCTTTTTACTGAAGGCATATTCTTGGTCATATTCTAAATCCTAATGCAGTCTGCTTAAGGCCCAGGTCCTTGGTGCCCAGTCTGCCTAACACTCCAAAATACTGTGTCCCTCAAACCGCCCTCATCCTTCAGCCAGATCCAAAAGTGGTAGGTGTAGAATCCAGAATGCTTCCAATTCATGCTGCCTTTGATGACCTCTCCCCACAAATGTGTTCACCCGATTATGCCTCGTGGGCCTTCTCCTTTTGGTGTCACCAGGTACCAGAACCTGGTAACATCTTGACCATCATCTTTGTAGGCAGAGCCCTCTGACACCTCTCCCCATTTCTAAGGCGTCTCCCATTCGTCCCAGCTCCTTCTCAGGAGTTCAGTTATGGGACTATGTATTTCTTGGCGTGATGAAAGAAAATATTATTTTGACCTGTTAAGATGATAAGGCAAACCTTAATCAGAGATGTTTGCAATTGCTACCAAATCTCTTGCGTCAGATCCAAGAGAAAGAGGAGATTTATATCCCAAAGAATGTGTTTGTCTGGGTGAGGAGAGCCTAGGACGGACAGTTGTTTAGGAAAAGCATCAAAAGTTAGGGCTAGGGGGCCTTGCTGAACTGACAGAAATCTTGCTAAAGACGGGATGCATAGTTGAACTATGCAGAATTTGATCACAGTCCGTGATGAAGTTTTGTCTCTAAACTGACTGAGTCAGGCTTTTGCTGAAGCTGGTTTCTTCAGACCCACTAAACTAGAAGGAGAATGTAGACCCAAGTGGAGATCTCATTAAAATACTCAGAAGACGCCCCCTAAGCTGTGGTGGAGGAGAGAGCCATCCCTCAGTGTGATAAGAGACAACATTGCTTTAAGCATGTCCAGTTAACGAAGGCTCTGGAAGAGGCAGGGCTGTAATTCTGAGCCCAGTGTACCTGCCCTGAAGGTGTTCTTTCTCCATGCCCTCTGGTATAGTTATTGGGCCTAAGAAGCCTGGATTTCAGGTTTCAGGCAAGATGGATAATGTACAGCAGAAGAGATTTAGAAAAATGTTTGGAAAACGGCTCGGTAAGGATGCCCATGTCTCTCACACTCACCCCGCAGAGTAGATTTTATCAAGCGAAAAAGTGAATATCCCTCTTCATTTCTTCAGAGCCAAATTTAGAAAGAAAAGGAGCTAATGTGTTTATTCTCAGACAAACTGGCCAAGTTTTCTTTGAAAATGCTTTGCGAGGTTAAAAAAAAAAAATGTGTTTTTTTTTTTTTTCTTAAAAGTATAAACTGTTCTTCAATTAGTGCTATGGTTTTTGAGAGAAACCTGCAGAGTGTACTCGGGTAGGTGTCCTTTAGGGATTGTAGTATGTGTGTTTACAAGCACAGGCGTAAACAAAGAAATGTGTTTGTCTTATTTATCCTCCCTAAAATAAAACAGAATAGTGTGTGCTAAGCCAGCCCTTGAACAGTCCAGAAAACAAATAGGATTGTGGGCCGTTTTAGCTTCTTGCCATTGGCTTTTAAAAACACCACCAATATTGAAACGTTTTTTTTTTTGTTTCCTTTGCTATAGCGCCAGGAACATAACAGATGAGAAGCAAGCGGTGGGGGCGTGCACAGCCCAGCCTCCTCCTGCAACTTGAGCCCGAACTCTGCAGCCTTCCCTGTCTCCTTGATTTCCTGCTCTGCTCCTTCCTCTAATTGCTCTTCCTTTTCGGGGATTCCTTTCACGGTTCTTCTCCTTTCTTCTTCCCCCTTTATTCCCTCCTGCCCACATTCCACGTTTCTTTTCAAAGCCCCTCTTTATTTGCCTACAAGTGCTTCAGCCGAGTATTAAATGTCGAATCTGAATCAGCCCCGTCCACAGAATGGTTTTACAGATTTTCCTTTTGACAATGGTAATGTTCTGGCCTCCGTGCCGGGGAATTGAAAAGACAGATCAACAACCCCAAATGAAGACTTTAATGATAAGTGCAGCAAACTGTTCTCTGGCTTTCTTTCCATTCGTTTTTTTTTTTTTTTGCATATCTTAAGCGATGTCCCCATTGTTGTGATCACAAGTACATCATCAGGCATCCGGAAGCAAAGATGCTTTCTGTGGTTAAAGTGAAATTCAGAATTCACTCACACATTAAATGTTGACTTGAAACTGCAATTTCAATAAGAGCAAAGAATCTTATAAAGTGGAACTGGCAAAAGGAAATTCTACTTTGTCTCTTGTCAAGGAAACTCCACTCCACCGCGTGGTAGTAGGGACTTTTGTTGAAAGTTATTTTAAAAATAAATGAGGAGAGGGGTTGGAATTTAATGGAAAAAATAATTTTGTGAGTTTACTTACTTTTTTCTGCCACTAAGAGAAATTATTTCAACAAGAAACTGATTCGAAGAGAGAATTTTGTAAACTGTTGGTAAATGACACATTTGCTTTTGAGTTGTGCAGTAAAATCCTTGCAAAGGATAAATTATTATTCTTTCTTTTTTTAAAAAAAAAAAGCATTAGTTGCTGTTAAACTTCATCTTTGGTAGTCCAGACTGTCTTCCACTGGCTGTGTAGTGGACAGTGACCTTGAACTACTGATTTTCCTGCTCCTCCAGAGCTCTGAGATCCCCTGCAGGTGTGAGCCACCTTGCCCATGTAGATGGTACTGGGAAAGAACCAGGGTTTCCTGAATGCTAAGCAAGGGCTGAGCTAATTCCTCAGCCCCGAGGCATTCCTAGAAACTGCACCTTAAAAACTGTCTCACCTCTCATTTTATATCCAGGACGAGCAATATTGAGCTTCAAAAATGAAAACTCTACCGAGAATATTGTAAAATTACATTCCTAAATGGTAAGCGGCAAGTCTCCCTATTGATTCACATTGAGAGTAAAAAAGAAGAGATGAGTCTGGTAACAACAGGGAGGTAGTTTGGGGAGATCGCCGCTGGTCATGCCACCATGTCGAAGTTATAGAACTATCTTTGTGCTTTTTGTTTACACGTTTTCATGAAGGTAGCTCAGTGCGATTAGTAGTCCAGATAATTGTGAGCAATAAATGAACCGTCATAAAAGCACAGCCACATGGATGGGATTCTCACAAGAACACATGATGCAAACAAGTGGGAATGTCAAACTTACAAATATTGATGGAGTGCTTGTTTTAAAGAGCAAGCATGATATGTTACTAAGACCTCAAGTCCTAAAGAACAATAATTTTACATCAAAACAGCACCCTGGACTTGTTTGGGGGTTTGCTCTCTCCTGAGGCTAATCTAGTGTTTGCCCAAATGGAGACTAGGGTTTCACAAGTAGTGAATGGCCTCCGGGTTGATCTTGGTTCTTCCGGCCATCTGAGTGTGATGGATTATGTTTTATGTTCTGTATAACTGTGTCTTCCCTGGTATTTCAACTCTTTTCTCCTCTGGTCAAGTCGTAGCACCTTTTCCTACTGTGTGTGAGGAAATGCCCAAGAAGGCTACACAGGACGGGAATGTTCTTCCTCTTGGCTCACACTTTTGATGCATGGTAAAGTGTTTCTCAGCCTGTGATGAGGAAGAGCATCATGGGAAAAAGAACACAGGGGGGCAGAGCTGCTCACATAAAGACAACTGAGAAACAGAGAGACAGATAGGAAGTGGCCAGGGCAAGGTATGTCAGAGACACTCAGAAGGCTCCCCTGGTCGCCTGCATCCTCAGTCAGGTCATGCATCCCTTTGAGGAAATGAGTGCCCACCCCCCCTCTCCATGCAATCCCTTCTCACTAGAGCCACATTCAAATCTCACAAACTCCTGAAATCCAGGGTCCACTTCTTATCTGGCCTCCCACATGAAAAGATTCTCGCATCGCTACCAGAGTAAATCAAGCTGCCTTCTGCCTGCCTCTGCTGCACTTCCGGATGGATAACCTTGTCACAGCGAGAATGAGAATAATGACAATAAATCAACATTTCACATACTGTCTAAATACTTATTGAGCAGTTTGTGTGAGTGGGCTATGGTAAATCTTTTGAGGTATTGTCTTTTCAACCCCCCAAACAGCTTTAAGAAGCAGATTTTGGAACTAAGGGCAAACAGGTGAAGATTTGAGGCTGAAAGGGTCCAGTACTTTACAGGTTTCAAGGCAACTGTTAGCTGGCCTGGTTCTGACGCCCCAAGATTTTCTACTTGACTTCCAAGCGTCTAGAAAATCTACACTATCTCATTTCTATAGTCACACACTTACTATTCTAAATGTACTTTTTTTTTTTTTCTGGGGAATTTGGCAAATTAACTTGAGCAAAACATCTGAAAATTTTCTTCGACTTCGGTACATTATCCTACTTTCCAATCTGAAGTTCAGATCATAAGCAAGATGGAATGTGAGACACCCCAGCCACCCCAATTTCCCAGAAACATTAATCCGTATCACAAACTCCAGCTTCATTTTGAAAGGGTTAGCCATCTACAACTGGAAGTTGTTGACCCTGAGACGAGAGACAGCTGATAACCGGTGCGGGCAGATGGAGACCTCGCGGAAGGTAGAGATGCCTTTAAGACTGTCTTTGTACCGAAGCCCCTAGTCAGTGATATTGAACCTGGCCCCTTTCATAACTGAAATTTCAAACATAAATTATACTGTAACATCTCTATAGAAATGTCTGAAGTCATAAATGAGGAGGGATGGAAGGTGCCGTTCTCAATACAGCCCCCGTCATTAACATGTCAAATCTCTTTCCCCCATTTCAATGAAACTGGGATGTTTTCCAACTTTTCTTTTTCTGGGATTCTGAGTTTTATGCCTGTGTTGTGGGGGGCGGTGGGGGAGGGATGCGGATGAAAGTCCTGGTCTTGGGTCTCACTGATCTGATCCTCTCCACCGGCTGCTCTTCCCACCTGCCCTGCAAACCCTGACAGAAACCACACATTCAGACACTTACCAAAGCCAGAACCGTGTTGTTGCCATTTCAGCAAAATGAGTCAATTTAGGTTTGGTAGATGAAAAAAAAAAAAGAGAGAGAAAAAGGTTAAAGATCTATGCCCAGGCCAGAGAAATTAGACTTCAAAACAGAGCTATAGTAATTTTTAAACCATTTTACCTGTCAAGAAAAAAAAATTACATATAATAACTTTAAGAATTAGTCATTTCAGCTCAGCAATTGTGGCACAAAGAAATGTGAAATGTAGCTATCTAACCGGGACTATGACAACGTCGAAATTAGTTTAACCAGATGTTATATGATAAACAAAGTCACCCATATCAATTAAGATGTTTCTGGGTCCGCACAGAGGGGTATTCTCCAAGTCGCAGCTCAGTAGATGACGCGGACAAGGCTAGATCCTCCGAGGGTGCCCGTCGCCCACCTCCCTCAGTATGGTTTTCTGTTTCATTGACTGTATTAGCATTAAGCTCTTTAAGAGTGACTGCAGGCTGCAGGAAGGGGGTCCCAGGTGGGCCGTGGGATCTGCAGGGCCAGCTGTTCCTTGGCTTAGATAATTCCTCTTTCTGAGATTTACAGATCCGTTTTGCATTTGACAGACCACGGCAAGTCTTTGTACTGCCCAGTGCTGGTGTTTTAAAGGGTAGCATCTTAATAATTTATTAACTGCAACGTTTCCTCTGGGCTCTATCTGCGTGATGCCGTCGGGTCACGGAACATTATAAATATGAACAACATAGCAGGGGCGCACTCTAGAAAAGAGCAATGCCCCCGTCTCCCCCGTTCGCGCTTTTTTTTTTTTTTTTTTTGTTTTGCCATTTTTGATGCCACAAAGACTCCTCTGAGAGATCTTGTTGGTTTACCTGGCTGGGAAGCAGCAGAAAATGTCCCGTAAAATGGGATGGTGATATCAGTTTTGCGTTGGCTAACAATATGCCCAGATGGGATGGCAGGAATGCGTGGTGGCGGTATGTTTCCCAGCACACCTGAGTCGTCTGTACACTCCAGGGTGTACCACTACTTCTTCACTCGCAACTCATGCGGCATGCTGCGGCTCCTATCTCCCCGCTTCCAAAGCTTGTCTGTGTTTGTAGATGATGTCAAGGCAACGGTTCCCCCCCCCCCCAGGCTTTATTGATCCATTTTAAATGGACATGCTTCTGCCTTTTCGGACACGTTTATATTATTGACACATCCTACTTTGTGCGATGATTACTGTTAACTTTCTCCACTACCGATCTGGAATGCCATGGTGACCCCTGCTGTAGTATCTTGGTAAACCCTGTAGAGCCCAGCACAGAATCCTGCGCTTGGTAGATGCTTAATCATTTCATAGAATGACCATGAATCCTGGCCTGTGCCTGATCCCCTTGTCTAGTCCCCCTGCTCTCTCACTTGCTCTAGTTCTCTCTCTCTCTCTCTCTCTCTCTCTCTCTCTCTCTCTCTCTCTCTCTCTTTCTCTCTCTCCCTCCCTTCTCATTCTCCCTCCCTCTCTCCTTCTATCATTTTGTCTTTCTTTCCCCCTTTTTTTCTTCGTGGCTCAACCCCAGGAAACTCAGGCCAAGTAGCACTCTACCACTGAGCTACATTCCCAAACCCTTCTGAGTTTTACTCACATATCCCCGTTGCATACAATTATTAAATGACATTTTCAACTCCTTGTGAAACTTATGTTAGCACAGGAAGCAAATTACTTTTGGAAACTTTTGTGCTAGAATTCACATTAAAAAAATAGCTTCTTTTGCAATCTGTTTTTCAGTGTACTGAATATTTTCGTGTGTGTGTGTGTGTCTGTGTGTGTATACAAATTTCCCCTTTTAAGGTAGGGTTTTTGCTATGTTTGGAAGCTATTCTAGAACTCATTGACTGAAGTGATCTTCAGACTCAGTTTCTTAAGGAGCTATGACTACAGACCAGCACCATCATCATGTGGTTTTATTTTCATTTATAATATTTAGTCATCATGCAAGGTTATAGCCATAACCATGACCAGGGAATCAGTTGATTGTCTTTGAGCATATTGGGAAAACAGATACTGGAGAAGTTACTTAGATTTTTACAGAGTTGCAGATCTAGTGCATCTCAGAGGTTAAAACCTGAAGCAGGTGTGCCAAGTATTCCAGCAGGACTGACAAGAGTTTTCTCATCATGTTAATACTGAGTGTTCATTCTTGGATGTGTGATCAGGAAATAAAATAAGACACTGACCGATTTCTGATCTGCGAAGGCCTACGTCATAATGACCTAACTGCAGAACTATTCAAGATGATGGAATAGCCATGTTAGCTCACTACCCAGACTAATAAATAGTTATCAGAACGCATTCCTTGTCAGTCTCTGAGCAGATTCAATACATTTAATGACATGTAACGATTATTCAGTTTGCAGCAACTTTTATTCAGATGTCTGCCTCAGTGTACTGTGTAAACTGTTAACTGTTTTTATAAATGACCAGGATACTAGATTAAGGTAATAATTGCCTTTGCCTTCAATATAGTTGGTGCTTAGCACAGATTTACTGACTAGCTCCTCAGAAATTTCCTCATTGTTTCTGAAGACATCCATTTTTCAAAGAATTGTTTTTGGTTTATGTGCATGAGATTGTGTCTGTGTGTTTATCTGTGCACTCCATTCATGTCTGGTGCCTATGGAGGTAAAGGGAGGCTGCCATCCCCCTGACATTGGAGTCACAACGGTGTGAGTGCTAAGAACAGACTTGACCCTCGGGCAGAGCAGTCAGTGCTCCGAACCAACAAGCCTTTGCTGCAGCCAACATACCAATGTTTTTAAATTGACTTCTTCCTCTAATGATTTGATCTCCCCAAGTGATTTATGAGGCCCACTTGAGGAAACATGGCATGGTGTTTTTTTTTTAAGAAAATTCTAGGCATAAGCTGATGTTTTGTTCCTTAATTTCAAAAGGAACGCTCCAGATAATGTTCCAACTGGAGGTTCCCAGTTTACTTATAATTCAACTACAAGAACCCTCAAGTCAGTGACACACCAGACTGGATGGCTGTTATAAAAACAGTTAAGGGTAATTCTTCCTGGAGGCTTCTTTACACCACTGTAGCCACCTGCTCTACTCTATGGAAGGGAGGTAATTAGTGAGAGGCATTCACACATCTTATACCTCAGGGGCAGGCAGGACTGAAGTCTGTTGACTAGCTTTACCTGGGAAACAGTAACTACTGAGTCATTCGCCGTTTTCTGCTTTCCCACCCAGCGTGCGTGAACATTTCTGCGAGGTGAAATACAAAGTGAGCTCACACTCCCAAGTAACTTCAGTGGTTTGTAATGACGTGTAACTCGAAATGCGCACTTGGCTACGTGGCATATCCAACCCCAGAACCGTAACCAGAGCCGAGGGGAGTGGGGGAAAGTCAGAAGCCGAGTTCTGAAGACACAGGAAGCTGTAGAGCGAGAGGTATTGCCCCAGGCTGGCCCCCTAAGAGCAGGAGAACTGGTCAACCATCTGACCTAGGGAGTCCTTTTCACTTGCTGGTGGTGTGGAGGTGGATGATGGGACAGTTTGGGGGCAATAAGGAGGTAGGGACAGACGAAAGAGAGTGATTCACTTTGTGAGAAAATAATCTGTTGAGGAAGTGGGGTTTCAGATCACAGGGCTAGGAACAGGAGCGGCCAGACACTTAGGGAAGGAGACCAGGCAGAGAAATCCAGATCACAGTGCCATAAAGGGATAGGAATTGAAGGAGGCTGGAAATGTCCTTTTTAAGTTATTAGTGAGACTTGTGGATGTCTCTGTGAATCAGAATGGAATATCTAACGGCCAAAGAATAAAGAGCAGGACAGATAGTGTGTCTTAGTGGGTTGCCAGGTACCATCAGTATTCCCTTCTAATGAGTTCCATTCCCGTCGCCAGATCTAGGTCTTACATCATTAAAAATGAGTAACAGAAAAATATCGTTTTAAATGACACATTATTTCACTTAAATCTTTCCATCTGAATCTCATTCCTACTTATTTTCCTGCACTTGTTGACAAGTCATTAAAAAAAAAAAAAAAAAAAGGTATGGCGTTCAGTACTGCCTGTCATCTAAGAGACTTGTGGAGCTTCAGGGAAAAGTGGATGGATTAATGCTGCCTTAAAAGAGAACATAAAAATAGCAGAATGCTGTGAGTGGCCCTGTATCTCCTCACAAGTTCTTTAGACGTTCTTAGAACCAAAATAGAAAGGAGAGAAATAGCAGAAAGAACACTGGAGAGGTAAAGAAAATAGAGGCGGTTGGGAACGTCGGCAAGCAGTGCAGAACCGGAACACAGAAATGAGCATTCCAGAAGTCTAATTCATCCACCATGTGGAGGCTGCCAAAAGATAATATTTTCATCTTTGAATTCCATGGTAAACACAATAATTTAATTACACTGAGTAGGCATTGGCAAGCACAGCTAATGGAGTCCGCAGTTACCATTTTTTAAGAGACGAAATCTCTTTGCCTTGATCACTTGCTTTGATTTTGTTTCTAAATACCATCTAATATCTAGTTATGGATTTTTTTCCTTAGTAGACTGGTTAACAAAATGTCACCGATCCACTAGAGCTGGCAGGAAGTCAATGACACCATCACAGGCGTGCTGGCATGTTCATAATAGTAACGAGGGGTCTCATATGCATTAGCAGTTTTCTTCCGGGCCTCGGAAGAAGCCACCAGACAGTGCATCAGAGGCAGCAGAAAGTGTGGCCAGCTGGATGTCAGGACGTTGTGCTCAGTTAGAGTTCTCGGGATGCAGAAGCCGTGCACTAGACAGAGAATAATTATACTTTTACAGCTGCGATCCCAGACGAACGATTTTAAGGCACATACAGTAACTCCAAACAGAATTTAATATTAAAATAAACATTCCCCTCGCATTCTTTCCAAACCTGGGGTATAGTTATTAAGAAGGTAACCGATCCAACCACGCTATCTATAAGAACTGTTTGGCCTGTAACTTCTTGGAGAATAATACTGTTTTGTTTTGTTTCTCTTGCTGCCTGGTTTGGGGTTATATTTATTTCTCTAGGAAAGAAACTTTAAAAAAAAATTAACATAGAAATTTTATACATCTCGTTTATCTACCATTTACTTCTTAACTATAGATGCAAAATGACCCTTCCATAGTTGAGACACACAGAGAGAAAGAAAGAGAGACAGAGACAAAACCATACGGAGATGAAGAGCAACATGTGTAAGAATTAGTACTTCATTTTTAAGTCACTTATTTGTGAAGAAAATAAAGTCTCTCACGGAAGCAATGTGGTAATAGACAATTAGCCAATGAATCCATGATGGAATTTATCTTCCAAAACTGAAGTGTGCTTTTATTGAGTTTGAGAGCACTACACTTTCAAAGAATTCTGCGTAAGCCTTGAGGCACAACGTCTCATGTTTTTGTTTTAGCCATTTACGTATTTTGCTTTACATGGAAATTGAATTACTTCATGTCACCCTCCAAGAGTGCTTGAAAATGTCACCTGCTAAATCAAATGATTTTAGACTTCAGGTAAACATCCGCAAAGGAGAATATTCGTAAAGCGTTGCCAAAGGACTGCCTAAATTCCCAACTCTCATTTCAGGAATTTGCTAATAGGCCATTGATCAATCTACAATTCCCAGATTAAGGAGAAATGATGGGAATATTGGATGAAAAAGAAATGCCACCTGGGCCGGAAAGATAAATGGTTTGGGTTGTCTTTTTGTAAGTTGGAGGTCACGATTCATTCATCTTGTTACTTTGTTATATCCCTTTAGTGGCTTCAATTGCAGGATTAAATATTGAATGGTGGTAGATCATTCAATATATAGGCCCTCATAGTTCGGCATTAGAAGGCCTCTCCTGCTGAAAATGGAGCTGTGTGCACACAGAATGCCAAAGATAATCGTGCCGATGATCTAGTCTGTGAGATTAATCCCCCAGCAATATTATCAGACAATTCTTAACACATTGATTTTGTCCCTGATATGACACTTGTGAAACAAATGGCCAGACTAAGCATCTCAAGCGTGGTGCTGAGCTTCCTGCGTAAGCCTGGCTCCTTCAGAAAATTAACCCATTAGGAGATTAGCCTGGGAAGGTGGAGCACATTCTCCTAACACACCGAATCATCCCCCAAATCAAAATAAAATGGAAGAGATCTGAAAGACTTTGGGGGAGCATTCATTAGTAGAGTACTCTAAAATTTAAAAGAATGTCTCTGGGTGAAGTTCTATCCTCGCGGCTAACTGTGAAGAATGAAAACAGTCAATTAGTATGCTCTCTGGTAAGCATAATTCTAACAGAGGTGCCCAAGCCTCCCTTTTAGCCTGAGCTATTATGTTGGAAAGTCTTGAATTTTTCTTCTGTTCATGCATTTGGGGGTTACTTCCATAGTCAGTGGGTTAAAATGAATACATTAAAGCATTTTTTAAGTACATTATTTAGTCAAGAGACCCAAGAGACTTAAAAGGATTAATGGATATGCTTTTTAAAAATAAAAATGTTTTATTTATGAAACATAAAAATTAAAGTTTGACAAGGACCAAGAGGTCCCTCTGTCTCCCCTCCTCTCTGACTGTGTGGAATTATTCCATTGCCCATTTGTCAGGATGCTCTGAGAGGCCCCCGGTGATCGTTTTTCACTGCTTTCTGAGTTGCTAGAATCCAGCATTTCCTCAAGGTAAAATTGTTTGGGGGTGGTGGTGAGGGGGAGGGGAAGATCCTACCGAAAATTTCCCATCCTTAGAACCGAACCCATTAATTCTCCACAGATGGTTATTTTAAATCATTCTAATAATTCCATTTTCCTCTGCAAACGTTTATCATTGTCCACTCACCCCCTCCTCAGTGGGAGCCCATTTGGGCTTCTCTCGACTTCTCATCCGTCGCTCGGTCCGTTCCTTTCACCACCTGGATTTGTGTCTGGCTGTCTTCCAGCAGGCACACCGCTTTGTGGGGTGTGGGGTCCCAGTCAGGTTTCTGTGTTCTGACGAAAGCTCGCATGTCTAGACACAGCCTAAGAATGGCTTTCGGAGGCAGACAGCCCTGAGTTTTAATCCTACACCTACGGTGTAGAAGGATGAGCCTTTCATCTATACTAACACCGCCCTCCACCATCCCTCAGCTGCTTTGTCTATGAAAGGAAATGGAGCCAACCATGTCTACTATGTAGGATAATCGTGGATCTTAAATCAACAGTAATAATTTGTAGAAGATAAGCAAGCAAAAATAGCTATTACTGTCAGGAGATATGTTTCTTTTCATTGCATTTTGCTTGTAATTAGTGTGTGTGTGTGTGTGTGTGTATGTGCGCGCACGTGCGCATGCCACATGCCATTGAACGTGAAACTAAGAGAACAACTTGAGGCCTTTATCTACTCCTTCCTCATGTGGGTCCCTGGGACTGAACCCAGGCCATCAGGCTCAATGGCAAATGTCCTTCCCTGCTGAGCCACCTCACCAACCTTTAAGGTCTATTTCTTAATAGACAGGTTATGCATTATTCGAAAACTATTTATTGTCATGTTTTGATTAAAAAATACTCTGAATGTATCTACAACTTCTTTATAGAATTGTTTTCTAATTTTATATGTGTCGTTATGAGTGCTTGCTGTGTGCCAGAGTCCACGAGAAGTAATCCTATTCACTCTGGTGTGCATTGTATGGCCACTTTCTGGAGGAGCTGCCTGAGCCCAGAGAAAGTTAGAAAAGCCCTCATCCAGGACCTCACAGAAACAAAGACTTTGAAGCCGGTTTTCAAATATGGATATTCCTTTCAAAGCTGGCTCTCTACACCTGGAGTCCTTATGCTGCAGCGTGGCCCGTGAAGGCCGACTGCCAGCTCCTCCCCAGGTGTCTGCGGCAGTGGGTCTTGGACAGCCCCCCCCCCAGGAGTCATGGATGCAGATACGGCCAGTGTGGGCACCACAGCTGAGAACCATGGCTTCAAATCGCCATGTTCTGCGCCCTCTGTTTGTAAGTTCATCACTATCCAGAGGGGCGAAGCTGAGTCTGACTCTGATGTCATGGAGGCTCGGCAAGGCATGAGCAGCACGACAGGATTTCCTTTCCTGTTTTAAGAACGTCTGGAATGCAGCGCCAGAGAAGGACTCGGAGCCTTTAGAGAAATCAGTGTGCTGGGCAGCCTTATGAAAACAGAAATCTGAGCAAAGAGTGTCTGGTGACAGTGACTCTGTGTCTAACACAGAGCGAAACAAAGGCCCATTGACAATCAAATAGGACCACAGGGTGGACCTACCTGGTGTGGAGGGTGCTGGCTACCGAATCCCTTAGACATTAAACCTGCACACGTGATGCTTCCTTTACTAAAATGCATCCAGACCTTGGGCTGTGGATGGCTGTGCGCGTGGGCTGCGCCTAGCATGCCTCTATCTCTTAGGAGACCAGAACTGAGAAGCTTGTTTAATGACTGAAGACTGGAAAAGTGATTGGCAAAGGAAGAGATCACATTTGCAGACTGACTTAACTGGCAGCCAGCTGGTCAACCCGACCCTGCTGCGGGACCAGCAATGAAGAGATGCTCCCTGTACCCACTCCCACCCCTGGGTTGGGTGTGTGGATAAAAACAAGTCATTACACTAGCATCAGGAAAAACTCGATAAGATCTTCTTGAATTGGACAGCACCTTGAACCCTATGCAGAATATGTCAGAGCTTGACCCATCGCTTGGGAGTTAAAAGTAGGTAACTGCCCACTCTTCATCTCTGTTCACTCAGCCCAATCCAATGAGTGTTGATTGGCTGTTTGTGTTTACCCCGTGCCCAGTCCTGAACTTGGTCTTGCGATGTTAAAGTACAGTCTTCTGTGGGTTGTTGAGCTATTCTGTGCACTGTAGGAAGAACAATTAATGTGACGATCCATTGGCTACGTGCTTATAAATCATTGTGTGCAGTCTGCAATAGTTCAATGAGATCTCAATGAATTAGATCTCAACCGCCCAGTTGGCACCCTACTTAAAACACTGTTAGGGGAAATAGTCTTAGGAAAATATTCTGGATTGGAAAGAGTGGAGACAGTGTTTCAGAATTTCTAAGGGGTAGCTGTTTCATCTTTCAAAGAGCCAGTAGTTTGTTTCTTTAGAGAGAGACCTTCCACCTGAGTTATGGGACTGTTAACCATTTCCTTACAATGAGGGCAACTGGGCAGGGTCTGCCAATATTGATTCCCCCTCCCCCCGAGTCAACACATGCTGCAAAGGTCTCTGGCACATGTTGTGACTGGTATGCTGGGTTGATGAGGAACGTTTTTGCCCATGACAATCAGCTATTAGTATTTTTCGCAGCACCGATGAGTGATAGATAGTTCAACGACTTGAACAGAAGGAAAACTTCCAGTTCTGCCTTCTTCAAGAGACTAAGACAAAGCCAGGTTTCCCTGGTAATCTTTGCGTTACACCACGGCCCATTTGAGTTGCGCAGTATACTCCTTGTTCAGTTTTTGTCGTAACCTTCCTAGAGGATGGAAAATGCATTGCAAACGGCTGTGCAATAAGATCACTTCTTGCCTGCCAGTTTTCAGCGTTATATACAACACGCTGTTGTTGTGGGAGTGACGTTTATGGAGGGTAGATTCCTGGCAGTATGTCACCTCACCTGCCTACAGTAAAAGGGTCTCCAGACAGGCTGGATTTGCTACTCCTGTAAACAGGTTCTACATTTGTAGCTTCATGGTAGTGACAGTTGTGAATTAACCAGCCTTTCTCCCTCGCTGTTTTAAAAACCAGGGTTGAGCTTCCAAGCTCACCTTACCTATTTTACTCTGGTGTCTTGAGGAAATGGGGAAAGAGCTGTGAAGACATTGAAAATGTTTCCTTTTATTTTGTCTCGATTTTTTTGTTGTTATACATTAGAGACCTTATGTAATGTTTAATGTTTCAATTTGCTATATGCATTTTCAGTTTTAGTATTTGTCATCGTGTTCCAATTTAATGAAAGCTTATTTGGCTATGGTTTCCATTGGAAAGCAGAGCACACATACGACTTTCAGCAATAATATATATTTTCCCTTGTCTTTGGATTTGAACAGCCTTCTAAAATTTTCTGTACTGAAATTCTGGCAGGGTGCTTCCTTCAACATTTGGCGGAGGGTTTGGAATGTTTTAAACATTTGAAGGGACTGGGATCAATTACTGTAACCTAAAATGGATAACCTTTAAGACACGGAGCTCATGTTTTTCCTAATCATCTCATTGCATGACATTTTTCTGTTTGTATATCGATAAAAACACTGTGTGTTGGCTAAATAAGGCTCATTTCATTTATTTCCAAGTGGTGTTGACATTGTAAAACTAGCATATTACATATAACATTAGAGTTATTTTTAAGATGTAACATCTTTGTGAATTAAAAAAATATATAAAATTCAGAAGATGGATAAACTTGTAACAATTTACCAGTCTAACAAAGTATGATAAATAGCAGAGCCATGTATTTCAAATGAATCTTTAAAAGATTCACAATGCAAACAGTCTTAAAGCTATTTTTCAAATTAAGGAAGCTCTGAGGGTTCTTACTGATCTTTACTGGTGTTATCTCACTACAGAAAGCCCCCCTCCCCACCTTGTATAAAACCCCTTGTTCCTCAGAGACGTGTTTACTTAGGAGGGGTTATGTAGTAATATCCTGTTGTTTTTATTTATCAATAAAGGACTCATATTACACTCATGGGGTAGACAAAAAGCCAGACATTACCAGCTTCGAGATCTTATTTGATAAATATAAATACGGATCAAGCCTGCACTGACACCATGCAGTGGATCTGACCCATGACAGACAGATGGCTATAGTGATGGCGAGAAATATTAGAGACAGAACCACCCCTGTTCCTGCGCCAGCGGACGCAGAATGCATTAGCTGAGTCTTCGCTCTGCTTAGAGTTTCTTCTTGATGATGGATTAGAGATAAACTCTTAAGCACGATATGGCAGAGTTTCTCAAAGACCTTAGTTTTTCTTGAGTGGAAAGGTCATTTGTAAATAAATCTCCCACATGCCTTCCTTATGTTTCCCATGGAATCTGATTACTTTGTGTGATTTTTATGTTGCCACATTTTCTTGAAAATAATAGATAGTGGCTGTCTGGTTTTTATGCCCTAATTAGTTGGTGTCACTTCCTTTGTGAAGTGAACTATGTTTGGTAAATAATGAACTTAGAGGAAAATGGAAATCGTCCTATATAATGTCTACGAAGACATCCACGAGGCCAGAAGTCTGCTCGCTCTCTTGGTCCTAAATCACGTTTGCTGTAGGGCCAAACTTTGTAGCAGATGTGTGGTGTCTTATAATAATTGCATGGTGCAAGCTTTCAGTCACTCTCCACTGAGACCACTCAACATATGTTTTATCAAAAGGGTTTTCAGGATTTTCTTCAGGGCCACAGGTGAGCACGGATATTAAGCGAGACGTCGAGTCAGGTTTTATTATCTCATAATGTGAATTTCTCTGGCGTTTGTCTGTTATTAATTGCCATGAACCTAAAGGTTCCTTTAATGACTTGAGCAAAAGAGCAATCTATTTTTTTTAAAAAAAAATTTTGGAGTAGGACACTTTCAAGTGCTCACTTAACACTTACACATCCTGCTTTCTCTCTTCTCTCGGCAACTTTAGCTGTATGTGCAGAAGAACCCAAGAGAGGGATGCAAGGTACAGGGGAAGGGACTGACGAGGTCCAAGTCCATCCTTCTGCCTGGAGAGTGCTTTGTCTACTCAACAACTCACTCCACTTGACATCTTCTTCTCTGTGCTAGACAGGATGTGCAGGCATCTGTTAGCAAAGACGAAAGATCAGAGGTCATAAGTGGAGGAGTTGCCAGAATCATGGGACAGACTAGAGGTGTTCCCCATCTACCTGTTGGCATTCCCAACATCCACAAAAGACAATGTGAGAACTGCTTCTGCTTCAGGGACCGAGCTCACCTCTAACTCCGAGCTCAGAACTGCCACCATCATCCCCTATTATAACATAGAAAAGCACACGTATCCCTTGCTTTGCTTTGCTTTATTATTTCATTCAGAACTAAAGGAGGAAATGGCCTTTGATACTTCTGATTTAATGGACAAGATGCCAGTCTTGGGAATATGTGTCCCACTTCAGTGATATTTTTTCTAGTGCTGTGTATAGAACCCAAGACACAGTGCAGATCTACTCGTCCTGAGCTGCATCCCTGACCTTTTTTTGGATAGCTGTTCCACATGCCTCATGCCTGTGTGTGGATGGGGTGCTGTTACAGTAAAAACAAGGCCAGTGCCGACTTTCAAAGCCTCGTGTGTTTTCACTGACGTCCGTGCAGTAGTCGGCTTTCTGCGCCAATGTAGACATAACCAGCCATCAAAATAAACACATGTCCATCCGTGGTCCAACATAAATCAAAGTGTACAAAATGAAAATTTTCCAGTGAGCTTAAAAGAAAATTTAATATACCCCACCTCCTTTTTTGGAGAATAAGAGATCTGGTTCGGTTTCCATCGGAATTTTTATGTGGGTAAAACTTCCTGCTTGCTATGGTAGGCTAGGATTTTTCTTTTCCCCCAGTTATGCCCTAAACAAAGAGGTGAAAGAAATTACACTAATAATTTTGGTGTATCTAAGGGGTGTTTTGTGAGACAACTCAAATTATTGTGAGCTACGTGATTCTTCAATATAATTTCAAAGACAACAAAACCCTAAAATAAGGTATTTTTTTTTAAGCCTCCCATTTTCTTTGCTGAAGTAGTTGTTTCTCTGACAACTTTGGTTTGAAGCTAAGAGAAAACACACGCATGTTGGAAATATTTTTTTGTCCTGAAGTTGGCCTGCTACTGATATGTTTTTTTTTTTTTGAATCATTCCAATTCTATTATTTTTCAGAGTTTCAGATTCTTGCTGGCTTTAGTGGCACGTGTATTTAGTAGCAAAGACTTGACACCAGCATCGTCTGGAGCATTTCGACAGCCATACCATTCAATATTCCTCTCACTTGACAAGGGATGGAAGATGGCAGTTTAGTCAAGCGAAGTGTGCTTGATGTCCTAGGCTTGATCGGTCAAGAATGCGGTCTCTCCAGGAAGACATTTTTACAAAGGCACAGTGACGCTCCTTTCATAGTTCGAACAAATAGAGCATAAGGAATTATTTTGAAACGTAATGACAGTACCGCTGGAACAATATGAAGGCCTGTGATAAATAAAAGATTGCGCATCTGTCTGGGAAGACCCCGCACTGCTACCCCCTTGTAACTTACTGCAGGCTTGAATCGCTGCATCTTAGTTGTGGGTGCAAAGGCGAGAATAGCATCTCCTCACATTCTGGCCTGCTGGAAAGCCTCTAAGGTGGCGAGGGACACCCTGCGTGATGAGCGGGGCAGTGAAATGCTGTTGGAGACTTGGCTGGAATTACGTCTAGCATCTCTTCTTCTGCATAGTAAATTAGCTCGTGTCTGTTGCTCCGAACGTAGTGGGGACTTCTCTGCTAAGACTTCTTACCCCCTCAAAAGTTTAGTTTAAGAAGTGTGTTATGAAGAGTCCGTCCTCTCTTCCCTCCCTCCCTATCATTCTCCTTTTCTCTTTCCCCTCTCTCGCTACCCCCATTCCTGTAGTTGAACCTCAGGCCTTGAACATGCTAAGCACATGTGTCCCTGACCCCAAGGATTGTTTTCTGAATCTGCAGTAAGAATCTGGGCTTCTTTTTTTTTTTTGTATCATTGTGTAGCAGAGTTCGCTATTTTGTTTTTTCAATCACCATCAATTCAGCCTGATTTTAAAAAGACTCCTGACATCTTGCTTCCCCCTTTCTTCCAGTAGAAGAATAATCACAGTCTCTCCTTTATCCAGCACAGTTAGGTGTCATGAGGACCATTAAATATGAAATTCTTAACAGTTTTTCAGTGTACGCCTAAATGTGGACCGTCTATGAATGGGTAACGGAGAGTATTCAATCTAAATCTTCCCCAAGGTCAGAAATATTAGTTTGGAATATGAAAAACGACCCCTACAAAGGAAAGTAATTCATCACTTTAAAAAACAAACGTGGAGGTTTTAATAGCAGCCACGCTAACGTGGCCCGCTCAGCCATCAATACGGCTTGCCAGAATCTGAAGCGAAAATCACGATGTAACTCTTTTTATGGATCAAGTACAAATGAAGCTGACAGTGTGTGCCTAATCAGAGCACGGAGAACGGGGAGCTGAAAAGACAGTGTTTCCACTTTCTCATGTTGACACGTCATGTGTGCAGGCGGTACAGCCAGACTGATTAAAAATGTCAAGCCTTTGCTATCGTGAAGCACAGGGCTTCTCAATCTGAGATCTGAGTTAAGGAGGCTCCTGGCGGCAGCGCGAGAACAAAGCGTGGTCATTAATTAGCACCTTCTGTCGTATTCAAACAGGACAGCGCTAAGGGAACCCCGTCAATGTACGCTTAGATTAGACCCGATAGCTGCCCACCAACACAGCCAGAGAAGTGGGACCACAGACTGGGAGCCAAGGCCAAGCTGTAAGACCATCCAGTGTCCCACCGGCTGCTCTTCGTCTTCAGTAGCCACTGTGCTGTCGCTTCCCCATGGGAAGCCGCCTTCTTCCTCAGGGGAATGGAGGCTCTCAGAAGGCAGTTGGAAACCTCTGCTCAGGAACCTTTTGTCACATGGTGCTCTCATACCAAACTGCATATTTCATGACTGTATTGGAAAACCATCCCTAGTGCTTGGAACCCGGATCGGGTACTAAGTATGTTACTTAGTACTCCCAACTGGAGGGCTTCATGAAGGTCTTTCCCTGGTAGCTTCCAGCTGCTTTCCCATAAGGTAAAAATCGCTCCAGTCTTCATTTCAAAATCATTGGCTCATCTCCCTCCGGCACTTGTCTTCACTCTCCTGAAAGCTTCATATATTATGTTATACTACATCGTATTATTGTATCATATTATATTTATTCTATGCGTGACAAAGTGTAATTTTGGTGAGAGAGGAAGCCCAACCTACATACTGACTTATTCTTTTTTTTTGGTTTTTCAAGACAGGGGTTTCTCTGTGGTTTTGGAGCCTGTCCTGGAACTAGCTCTGTAGACCAGGCTGGTCTCGAACTCACAGAGATCCGCCTGCCTCTGCCTCCCGAGTGCTGGGATTAAAGGCGTGCGCCACCACCGCCCGGCTCTGACTTATTCTTTAACGTTTCTTTTGGTGTTTTCCCTTGTGTAGTGGTGAAAACGTATTCAAGATTGGGAATTTCACAAGAATATGTGTTAATATAGGTCTTAGTTCTGCGGGAAAGCACTCAATAGCATGTACGAGGTACTAGATATGATCCCTAGCACTGTGCACGTATGTGCACACACATATGCATGGGCACACACATGCATACAAACAAAAATCCTTGCACAGGAAGGAATTGATTACATTTATGGAAATAAACTGTATCTTTAATGAGTTGGCAAAGGGCTGACAAATGGCCCCCATCTTCAAAGTCTTGATCTATACTAAAGAAATGGGGGGAGAATAGAAGTTGGGTTCATGGACATACTTCACAAAGGCAGATGCTTGTTGGGAACTTGTCATGGGTCAAGACAGGTAGACGTTCTGGGGATGCCACAGGGAATAATGAGCATTACCCTTGACCCACAGGGGTAGTTGTGGGCTCCAGAGAGAACTGTGCAAGCATTTTGCGCTACAAGGGCACGAAAGGGGCCTTAAAGAGAGCAAAATACTGTTGAGTGTGTCAGAGCTTGAGAGTCACAATGGGCATGCTCACTGGGGAGCAGCCTAAAATCAAAGACGGAAGACCAGGAAGAAAGCTGGAGGTCTGGGCACGATAAAAGAGCATTCAAAAGTGGGCTCAGGCCAGGAGGCCTCCAGTGTGCAAACACACACTGTTGCCAGATGCTGTGGAAGGGAGGGGCTAAAAGCAGTTGTCAGGAGGATTCATTGATGCAGGGGGAGTTTGGACTGTGTACGATTTAGAAGCTTTGCCGTGAGCAAGGTGTGTGTGAATGGAAGCTATGGCTGTGACAGTCAGTACTGGACATTAGAATCAGAAGGTAATGTATTTCATGGGAAAACCAAAGGCCTTGGTAACTGTGTAAAAATGTAAAGGGAAAAAGAAGCAAAAAATGTTTCTAATAAAACCATAAGAACAATGATGGGACAGAGGTAGGGGACCCAGGTGACCATTCAGGAAGAAGATAGAGTTGACTTCGGGTTTGGCAGGTACTTGCTTGTTATTTATGTCTTTGCCTGGGTTATAGTTTGGGAAAGACATTGTTCCCTCTCCTACCATTGAGTTAAAATATGATTCTCAAACTTGGTCGTGTATATCTGCCTCTTTCACATCTAGCTCTCTCTAAAATGTAGAACCAGATCTTTGTGTGTGGCAGAACATTCTAGAGGTGCTAATCCAGGTTGAGGCTAGACTCAGAGAGAACTTCTTGGGTAAATCTATCAGCATCCAGAAACCAACTGGATTCCTTGCCCTCTTTAACCCAGGAGCTTACTAAGGCACACACACCACCTAAGTGTTTTGATCTCTGAATGAGCTAGGTGTCGGTCCTGGGATGCTTATCTTCATTGGTAAACACACTTGTTCTTTAAGGTGGGAGAGCAGGCCAGTACCCAAGCCATTCTCACAGTGAGAGTAGCTGAAGCCGCTCTGCACCATTGTCTCTCCTCGGAAACTTCTCAGGCTGGTGATGAAGGTGATTTTACTCGTAGACCTATGTATGGGATGTTTGAAAGATTTGTTGCTATTGTTTGTCCGCTGTCAGGCTCCTTATCACTTCCTCAAGAACTGATGGAAATAGGAACATCAAAGATGGCCTTCTGATGTTAGAAAGTACATTTGTGGTCTGGTAGATGGCCCAGTGGATAAAGGGCATGTTGTGTACAAGTAAGGAGTGTGTTGGGATCTCTAGTGTCTACATCATGCTGTGCACAGCATGCACACCCATAACATCTGTACTGACAGAAATTAAAGGGTTCTGGGGTCCTTGCTAGCCAGCCAGTCTAGCTGGAGTGGCAAATTCAATGTTCTGCTAGAGGTTTTGTCTCCACAAAGATAGAGAGCACTGTAAGAAAAGACATCTGCATCAACCCATGGCTCCCACATTGTGCCCACACTGGCAAGTGTACCGCACAAATATTTGTACACCACACACACACACACACACACACACACACACACACACACAAACTCCACACACAAGTTCTTGTGGAAGTAGAGCTGTAAAACAAGTTAATATTTTTTTCTTCATGCCCACTGGCAAAATGGACTGCAGTCAGATGTCATTAATTACTGACATCGAATTCTTATCCTGTTTATAAGAAACAGTTGCCATCTTTAAATTTAGGCTAACACAGGACAAAGTGGGAGACTAAAAATGATAGCGGTTTTTCCCCCCAGAATGCTATTTGCTTTCATTCCATTTATATTGAATAAAATTGCTAGCAGTTATTCGGGAGGGTAGCTTTCTGCCGATAGACTGTAAATAAAAGCTTGGCTATGTGAACTTTCTCTATTTACCCTATTGCATGGTTACCTGAGGCCAGGTATCAATCCCCAACCCTGATGGGCAGGCATCTAGCATAAAGATTAAAGAAAATCCAAACAACACTCACAAAAGAGAACAAAACAAAATCTTAATTTCTTCACACTAAATAGACCCAGAAAGATGAGAAGGAGTAAACATTGTGTTATCTTTGCAGGACTGTATTTTACTTTATTTTTTACCTTTTTGTTGGATCCTCTTTGGGGCTGAATTTTACTACAGCAGAGATGTGCCCACTTAAAGATGAATAGCGATTCTCAGGGTCAGCCGCTTCATTTCACACAGCAACTAAATTTATCAAAATATGTCAAAATAACGTATTACAGGCAAGCGTGACCCTTGAAACCTCTATAAAGGAAAAGCTGGTAGTAAGTAGTTCAAATCTTTTAAATAATGTCATTCTAACAAGAAAGGAAATGTCATGTTGTTTGTTACTTTTTGTAACATTGTAACCAAATGACATCGGTGTTGGGACCCGGAACCTCAAGCCTTGGCTGAGTGAATGAATGAATGGATTTTGCTACCAGCTGACCTTCAGGAAGAAGGGAGACTTCGGAAGGGAACATATTAAAGCTATAAAGAATGACTCTGAATTTTAAAAGTTGTCATAATGAAATTGACATTTGTTCAAAATATATTGCATCATTTAAGAAAGACATCCCGATAAATCATTAGCGAGTGACCTAGTTTTCTGGTACCTTGGCTGTTTTATGCTGTCTTCAGATATCCATTCCTCATTCTCCAATCTTCCTTCTATTATTGTCAAAAGGTATATTAAAGTCTAGGCTGCTGATGCCAAAGCATTGCCAATCCTCTTCACTGTTAATAAGCATGGAAATGTGTACACATTCACCTTGATAGTTTCCTCTTGTGGGTGATAGCAAAATCCCACCTGTTTCCATAAACTCTCTCCTGAGTTCAAATGCCTTCAACTTCCTTTGCAGACATTGCCTCATCCTTTACCCCGACTTTCTATCTTACTGTGAGAAACTTCCCATGGGAAAAATGTGGACAGGACCAGAACCCAACCCCTGGCTTGCAGAAAGCTGATCTGCTACCGAAGAGGCAGTTTTCCTCTTCTGGTCCTGTGGTCTAGTAAATCATTGCAAAAGCAGAGATAAAAAATTAACAATTATATGTAAACTTTAAACTCCTACAAGTTCTGTGAAAGCAACACCAAATTCTTAATAGATACTTCCTTCTGCAACAGTAAAACATCAATGAAATGCAGACAGAAATATAGGGTATATTGGGGCAGCTTGGGGTGCTTTTAAGCTCATTGGCTGAAAAGGTGGGTTTCCCTAGAGGAAATCCTTAGGTCCAGCTACAGACATTTATCGGAAAGGGCAAACTCAGAGGGGTCACATTCTTGCAAGAGAGAAGAAAGAATTCTCGACAGGTCAACATGGTAAAAGTGGGATGGTTAGGGATTTGAGCTCGATACAGCTACTGGCTGTGGTTGGTTAATATAAAATAGCACTTTGTCTCTTTAGACAGTTTGAGCCTGTGTGATGGCTAGGATGGTAAAGACACTTGCTACCAAGACTGGCAGTGAATTTAATACTTGGGACCCATATAATCAAACAAGAGAAGCAACCCTACAAACTGTTTTCTGACCATTGCCCCCCCCCATAATGACTAAGTGTCCTTTTTTAAAGTTTTTATGTGTATTGGTATTTTTTTCCTGCATGTGTGTCTGAGCATCATGTGTTAAAAACTGCATTCAGTCACAGTTATAGCTGCCATGTGGATGCTGGGAATCAAACCCTGGTCTGGAAAAGCAACCAGAACTCTGAACTACTTAGTCAGCTCTCTATACCTAGAACATTTGAAATTAATATAGCATGATTAAAGAGGTTTTTTTTTTAAAGAGTTATCCTTTCTAATACCCTACTTACCAAAGTAAGAACACTTGAGTTTCTTCTCATAACCCTCCTGGAAAGCAAGGAGTAATAGGAGACAGATTTTTATGTTCATGTTACCTCTTTTATTAGCACATGTTCATTACACATGACAAGTTTCATTATGCCGTTTTCATGCATGTAATATTTAGATTATATCTAACTCCAATTCCCCTCCCAGTCTCTTTTTACTCCCACAGTTCCCTTTGTCTCTTCCCATCCAGTTTCCCTCTGCTTTCAGCTGCCTGCCTCCCTCCAAACCCATGTATATATTTATTCTGCTGACACAACGAGTTTCCTTAGCGCTGTTTGCTGGAATGCGCGTGGAAGGGCCATGGACTCCTTGCCTATGGTTACACTACTGAAGAAAATGTCTCTTTCCCTCCCTCTGCTCCAGCCAACTGCTTTCTTCAGGGAAAGGAGAGGTTCCATGAAGCTCTCATCCCTGCTTTGATTATCAACTGTAGATCCTGGGTGGGAGTAGCATTTGGTGGGGGGTTAGTATACACAGAACCCAGTTCTTCCATCCAGCGATGAACCATCCTCGCTGCTCAGCCCACGTCTCCCGGCAGTGCTACTCATGAGAAGCATTTAAAGAAAGATGACCTGTTTGCTGCCTCAGCCCCTTCTTTCCCAGGCTAGCAGGTTGGGCACCGAATCAAGAAGTTAAACCTCAAGCATGGTTGCTCCGAGGTCACAGCAACAGAAGGGCGGGTTTCAGATAACCAGGGGCAGTTGAGGGTTCAGATAAACAAAGGCAAGCAGAGGTTTCCGATAACTGGGAATTGCTTCATCCTCGCTGACAGAATGAGGTAAACACCCCAAATGAAAGAAGGAGAAAGTGAAGCGAAGGGCGAATAGTTGTGGCTCCTAGCAACGGCCTTTGCCAGCATTCAAAGAGGATTTTCTAGAGACCCTTTCTGCCCAGGTAAGGACCGTGCCAAATTGGTCCATCAAGACATTTTCAGTCTTACCATAGGGGGAAGTTTTCACCTAATGGACCATTTCACCATACCTGGTCTCCCTCTGGTATCATCTCTCAGAAGACATGAGTCCTAGGGAAAAAGAAGAAAAGCGCAGTTCTTCTACTCTTGCGTAGTTTCTGTGAGCAAATGCGGTTCCTGTTGTAGTCTAAGTCACAGGGTGCATATTTCTTTTCTTTTTTTTTT
>NC_022032.1:21765514-21775473 GCF_000317375.1 Microtus ochrogaster | reverse complement strand
TCTGTAGACCAGGCTGGTCTCGAACTCACAGAGATCCGCCTGCCTCTGCCTCCCGAGTGCTGGGATTAAAGGCGTGCGCCACCACCGCCCGGCAAACAGGGTGCATATTTCCTTACGTGCCAAAAACCGAAAGAGAAGCCACCTGGTCCCATTTGGGCTGTAGGAGCCCCAGGAGCTTTGGTTGGGAGCAGGTCCAGCACAGTACAGATAACCACGTGTCTTCCCGTGTACACGTGGGTGTTGGCCGCCATTAGTCACTTCAACTCACCTGAACGGGAGGATAAGCACCTTGCCCCAGATTGTACTTACATGGGCCTCGGGTCACATAGACATTAAAGAAGGGAACGATGGTTCCCTTGCTATATTTAAATCCACCCAGAAGACAAACACCTTCATGAGCTTTATCATGATCCTCAACTGAACATTTTCTTCCGTTACTGACCAGTCCTTGAAAACACCCTATTACTGTAGGACCACAAAGATCACATCCGATTTTAAATCGGTACCGCGTCTAAAAGCCATGGATGGTAGAGAAATGTCAATAAGGAAGCTAAAAATGATGACATATTCAAGCGTAGAGTGACTAATTAATCAGGAGACTAATTTTCTTCTTCTGGAAATCATAAAGTGAATGGAAAAGACCCTTCCCTCAATGTCATGTGTGGTGCTGGCAGTATGCATAACTGAACACCATGGCAGGCAGGAGGAGGGCAGTCAGCATGACCAGGGCAAGCTGCGGTCGGCTTTCTCTTGATTTCTCTTTGCAGGTCTTTACTAATGAGTGCCTGCCAGTTGGCCTGTCGTCTCTTCGATTTTTCTTAAAAAGGAGTTTTCCTCATGGAAAGTAATTTTGTGACATGCCAGTTACCACAGAGTCGACCCCAATGAATGGCATTCACTCTCGGCTTTGAAGCTCTGTTACCGTCGCTGCGATGTGAGAATTAAGAAGGAGGCGGGGCTAACAGCAGACAGCAAGCATGAGGGAGGATTTGCCTAAAACGAAGTCCCAGAGGGCTAGGGAGATTGCTCACTGGGTAAGAAATGCTACTGAAGCATGAGGACCTGAGTTCAAGTTCCCAGACCCTCATAAAAGCCAGACTTGTCATACCAAACATCTGTAATCCCTAAGCCCTCCTACAGGGAGATGCGGGGGCGCGGGATGGGGCGTGACTGGACGTGGCCGACCTCCTAGTAAGCTCATAGGACTTGCTAGTCTGGTATATGAATTCCTTTGTTCCTTAAAACTCATTTGACCTGTTGACGAGTGCACACGCAGCAAGAGAGTGTCGTCTTTTTGTTCACTTTCTTTTTCGTGCCACCGCTTTCGTGTGCTCCCTGGCTTCCTAAGGCAAGAGTTACAACGCAGCATTAGCCTGTCGTGCGTCCCCATCAGCTGTAGTGGCTTGATCCATGGACTTATCCCTAAGCCCTGCTCCAGTGGTCAAGAGCCGTTATCTAAATCCTGTCCCTCATAGCTATCCTCACTCTTGAGCCTGGGGATGGCTTGTCAGTCACCAGGTAGGCACCGTTACACGGATTACACGGAACGTAAGTTGCTGATAATAACTAAGATAACTATTTCGCCACCCCTTTTATGTGTAAAATGACTCACGAAAGGCTTTTGACTAAAAGTGCTAACTTTCTTGTCTAAAGATGAAGAACCCGGTGATTATTTTCTGAGGTGTCTTGCTATTTCTAGGAATAAGAGGGAACAGCTCGGAGGTTGTTAGAAGCAGGTTTTACAGTTCCGGGTTCCTGGATAGGCACTGGGTCTCAAAACTTTCCATTGTAAAAGCAACAGCAAAAATGCAGTTGAAAATGCAAAATCCCCTTGGGACCCCTACCCTGGAAGGAGTTCACACATGGATGAGGCCAGAAAGGGAAACTAGAACGGACACTTTGATGAGGATCTCGGATTGACCAACCATTCTAATCTAAGTTCACCAGGGTCCTCAGCTAGGCTAACAGGAGAGGGGAGGGGCCTGGAGTTCTCTCCAGGGAGGAGGCCTGGTGGGTGTGTGGATCTGTTCCAGTGTAGGTAGGAAGACAAGGAAGCCTGCCCTTTGTGACTTACCCACTCCTCTCCCCACCTTCTTCCGCCTAACCACCACACAGTGACAGGTGAAACGTAAGGGGAAAAGGATTAAATCTGTAATTCCAAACCAGCTAAATATGCCAGTGGCTGGAAAATGCCAAAATGACACCAGAAGGGAAGCCGAAGAGAGAAACGACCGGGCTCAAAGAAGGACTTGCAGGGACATGGGAGACCCAGCTGGGCACCCCACCCACCTCCACCCCATCCCCCATCCCACCTGAGTGTTCAAAGTCAGGTGAAGTCACACACAATTGCAACCTTCGGACTGCCCAGAGGGTGAGGCAGAAGCAACAATCAGTAGTTCAATGCCATCCTGTAAGACACAAAGTGAAGCTATAGGCTACATCAGCTCCGCCCCCTCCCCCCCAAGAGAGGGAGAAAGGAAAGAAAATGGAGAGAGAGAGAATGATCGTTGATTACACCAGCTTTCTTAACGTTAGTTGTGTTTATATACGCTGGAATTGAGATTTGCATTCTCATTTTTTATTTTATTTATTTATTTATTTTGAGGCCGGGTCTCAGTGCAACCTGGGCTGTCTTGGAAATCTCTGTGTAAATCAGGCTGACTTCAGACTCACAGAGATCAACTTGCCTCTGCCTCCTGGGTGATGGGATTAAAGGCGTGAGCCACTACACCTGGCCCTTATTTATTTTATTTTTTATTTTTAATTACGTTTGTGTGTCTCTATGTGGGTGTATGCATGTAGATGCAGGGGCCTGAAGCGGCCAGAAGAGGGTGTCAGTTACGTTGGAGGTCGAGTTACATGCAGTTATGAGCTGCCCCACGTGGGTACTGTGAACTGAACCAACTCAGGTCCTCTGCAAAAGCAGTCAGTATGAGCCATCTCCCTAGCCGCACATTCTAGTTTCCTAGTTTGTGAGGAAGATGAACCCAGTGCCTATGAAATGAAATTAGTTACAAATTAATATGCTTAATATCTGTAGTGGGAGACTATGAAAGCAATGGAGAGAGCGGGGAGTGGCGTGCAAAGAAACAACATCCATGACCAACATCCATATCAGGCATCTCACCACCTCTAGGGATCCAACATTCCTACTTTGGCCTTTTTGGGCACTGACATTTATGTGCTCTCTCTCTGTCTGTCTCTTTCTCACACACACACATGTGCACATAAATAAAAATAAAGCAGCTCTTAAGAAAGAAAGAAATTATGAAAACAACAAGAAGAGAAGTAAAAAAAAAAAGACTGGATGAAAAGAACCACTAATGGATAAATACATTCTTTAAGACAAAAACAAAGTATTGATAGAAAAGAAAAACTCTAGGTTCACCATAGTTGGAGTAGTTAGCTACCTAAATTAAGGAGGGATTAAGAACTTGAACCAGAAAAGAACACAGAAAAACAAAGAGATTTAATGAAAGTGACAATAACTGAAAGACATGGAAGATAAAATAAGAATCTCTAAAATACAGTATAGATATGAAAACCACACACAAGATCTTGCCTCATGAATTACGCAGAGGAAAGCAAAGGCAGCATCGTTTCAGGGCCACGCAGTTCCAGCCCTATTTTCACTGCCTGGTGCTGAGAACAGAGCTTAGCATGCTACACTTGCTGGGCAGGTGCTCTCCTGTGAGCGATGCCACCAGATGATCTATTTTTAACTCACCCGAGAGGAAATACCCACACTACACAGCACAGAGATTTATTGCGGAAATCCTCAAAAGCTTTACTGTTTGTGTACTATATGAACAGATTATTCAGAAACCACACACGGGGCACCACGCTATGGACCAAATTCCTAGCTGGAGAAGTTAAGTCACAGAACAGATCATCAGCTGACTTTTAACTTTAAAGCTTCTAAGAGTGCGACTCAAAGCATGATTGATGCAAGATTCAGCCGCTTCCACTGGTGTCCCTTCCCCAGCCTTTGTCATTGTCTAAACTCACAGTGTGCATTTCCTGCCTTGGATGCTAATTGTGCCATCCTGTTATTCTGAAGAGCATTTGGAATTATTTTAATGCCGCATAAGCCTGAGGATTTCAGAGATGGACCTGGAACGGCCAGCTTCTCCCTGCATCTTCGATGATGCTTTCTGACCGGGCTGGTTTGTGAGCCTCCTGGCTCGTCCCAATGCCTGGGTGTGTCATCATTCTTGGCACTGCGGTCTTTGATTCCAAAAAGCGAAACGTAACATTTCAAATGTCGGAAATGTGCTATAGATTTTTTGGCAGTGGGAGAGAAGTCAGTTTGACTCTCATGTCTTTAAGAAATATATGATGATATGACCAAAATGAGTGCACTGAAATGATTTTACTCTGAATTAGGAAAGAACTAATATACATCTATGATGGTGTGTGGTGTGTGTGTGTGTGTGTGTGTGTGTGTGTGTGTATATACATATATATGTATATGAACATACATATATATATATGAACCTTTTGTTTTGACTGGCCGCCAGGTTTGAATATTTCTTTTTCCTAGAAATCAGCTTTCATATATTCATTTATTCACTTGGCATGATAAGAGAAACAGACAAGGAGGAAAAATGCATAGGAAATTTTAGACCAACGTAATGTAAGGTTTGTTAGCACAGCAGACTCACTCACCTGTGTTTTTCTATATGGCTGGCAGATAATCCTGTGTGAACAATGTAAGGGGATCAGATTGCAAGTCTATAGAAAAATAGAGAAAAAAATCCAAGCGGAATGGAGCCAAGCAGAGTGGAACCAAGTCGAGTGGAGTGTTCCTTTGGTCCCAGCCTTTAGTCCTTGCACGGCAGACACAAGCCATCTCAGTCTCTGTGAGTTCAAGGCCAGCCTAATCTGTCTAAAAGGTTCAGGACAAACACAGTGAGACCCTGTCTCAAAAGGGAAAAACGACTCTGCTAGGATTAAATAAATTATCCTCTCTTAAAATGAAAAATCATCACGTCAGAGTGAAAAGTGACATAGTGACATTTAATATTAGATGGGGTCTCCCCCTCCCCTCGTTTTGACCTGCTGTGCTTCTGCTGTGGTTTTTATTTTCACCTTATATGGGTTAGTTATACTCAGCCATTTGTAGTCATTTAGAAGGAGTTGTTTGGCACGCGTGTCATCCTGAGACAAGTTATAATAAATCCAATCCCCTCACCTCCCCAACATACCATATGTTAAATTAATTAAAAATAAAACTTTTTAAGTGCGCTTCTAGAAGCACCAAGAACTTGTCTCAGCTCAAAAGCACCTGGAGCCCTTGCTTTAGAATCCCCATGGTTAGCTGCTATAATATTTGTGAAAATTTGAATAATATAGGAAACGGGAAGTCTTAATTCACGTCCCAAGAGCGGTGGCTTTCCTCTCCTTGGTGTCTCCATTCAAATACCCATAATGCATTTTATTTTCAACAGCTGCCTAATATGTTATTCAAGTTAAAGTAGGGCTGAGCTCTGTCATATAAAACCTGTGGAGACATCAAGGAATGTGAGCTTTCTGCCCAGCTGCAAAAATGGTGACCCTGCAGAAAAAAAGGAGCGAACATAATAAAACAAGGAGACAATGAAGTATTAATCTTTTTCTTTCCTGTGTTTCCCCTCTCATATTACTTTCTTAAAAAAAAAATCAAAACACTAATAGAACTCTAACCTTTAAAAGTTCTTTGAGTCAAGTGATTTTTCATAATCAGGCTGTCTCGTGATTGTTGTTATTTCGGTCGAACATTTCTTTTGATTCACTCTGTTTTTTTCAAGGTTCTTATGAGGTTGGATTTTTTTCCTCCCTGGTTCTACTGAGATTAAATAACTCATGATTTAAATAAGGTCGCCGACCATATGTTTGTGTCCCAGTCAAGACCACTCTTAAGGTCATAACTGACTTCTCAGGATAACTTTAGCAAAGTTTTTGCTATACAGAATTTATTATGAGTAGTAAATGTGTTTCGACAGCCAGGCAAAGCCCTGCCAGCAACATGAAAAGATCCCACTGATCAAGATACACCAAGCCTGTGAACGTTATTTTTAATATTAGCCATCTTAAAAGTCATAGATAGCGTACGCTGCTGGTGGTATCAATATTGTGTTTTGATCAATATTTTGTCTCCTTGCTTATCTCTGATATCAGTGACAAAGTCTTAAACTGGGAGATTGTGAGTCTTTCCAGCATGGTGTGCAGACAGCAGGAAAAATGATGGCCAATAAATCTTCAAGGGTTTCATTAATAATCCACAATAAATAACATTTTCAGGTTCATTTGCCCTTTAGTAGTCAAATTCAAGTGTAAAAATAAGATATTTAAATTATTGTAGTGTGTGAGCATTGTTTTTCTAAACTATATAATTTTATCTTTGCATTGTTTTGCAGTAAACATTAATTTGTAAGAAGATAGTAGGTAAAGTATTTGTCAAATACAGACTCCCAGGAAAAAAGTAGTGATGCATGCCTTTAATCCCAGCACTGCAGAAGCAAAGGCAGGTAGCTCTTTATGAGTTCAAGGCCACCCTGGTCAATATAACTAGGTCCAGGTCAGCCAGGGGCTACACAGAACACAGCTACATAGTGAGCCTGTCTGTCTGTCATATATATATATATATATTATATATATATATAATATATATATATATTTGATGTGTGTGTATGTCAAAAGAAATTTTAGTAAAAACTAGAAATTACTTGAGAGAAGAAATTGTTACATCATTGTTCATAGTGGTCAAGAAACAAATGAAAAAGAGATGGTAGAACAAAAAGCAGAGGTAAGTTTTATTTCCTAAATGGCAGACACATTTTCACAATGTATGTGAGCGAACAGCTAAAAATCACTGTCTAGAACAAAGCCAGAGGAAAACAGGAAGTCAATCATTTTGATGTTGATGTTGTCTTTATGTTTTTTAACACAGTTCTTTGGAAATGTAGATGACTGGGGATAATTTTTGTTTTGTGTGAGTATCTGATATCTGTATATCTCTCTACAACGTAGATTTACATTTCAAACATTGGATTTATTCGTGAAGATTTGCATGTACATGGTTTTTTAATATTCCTAATTTGGGGGGGAGGACTATAATTTTGCCCTAAATTGTAATAAAAATGAATCATGATATTATTATTTGCAAACATTTATCTGTGCAGGTGCTTGCATAAAAGTGAAAGCATATTTTAAGATTTGCCTTGGGAACATGCTTTTGAAAATATTGGTGAGGAAAAAGCAGGCCAAAAAAGCAGGGGAACATTTCAGCCCTGATCTATTACATGTCAGGATTGCTGCAGACGGGGAAGTTGGAGTGAAAACTGAGCAACCAAACAAAAGCTGCATTTGGTACAATTTCACTTTCCAGTGAGGTCATCAGGTCGTAGGTGATGGAAGCCAGTCTCCAGGAAGCACCGTTGACTTCACTACGTGATTTGTAATGTTCTTTGCTTATCTGGAAACTGAGTTTTGGGGGGTGACAGTCATTCCCAAGGCTGAGGGTTTGTTGGCACTAAGAATCATATTCTTCAGATTTCTAGTGCTGGGTATCATGGAACTGAGAACATTAGCATTGTGAGGATGACAAGGTATGTAGATCCTCAGACTGTGATATGGCCTGTCGTTCCTCCGACAGCCTTTACCTCTACCTCACATTCTGTCCTTTGAGCTAATCCTGGGAGGTGGTTACAGTCGGGAGTCACTGAAAATATGCTTTGGAAACTCTGAAAAAGTCTTCCAATCAATGCTGACAATTCTCAATCCCCAAAACCTTTACTTTAAAGGTTTATTTGTTCTGTTATGTGGATAGGTGCTTTGCCTGTGGATGTCTATATACTATATTTTCTGGTTCAGAGCTTAGAAGAGAGTGTTACACCCGTGGAACTAGATACAGATGATTGTCAGCTGTTCCGTGGGCGCTAGGAATCAGCTTGGGTTCTCTGCATGAGCAGCCAGTGCTCTTTAACTGCTAAGCCTTCACATTTCTCAGCCCTTCAAATATTTGGGCTTTGTGTTGGCTTGTTTGTTTGTTATTGTTGTTTTTTAACTTCCCTAAGACAGGGTCACTCTGTATATCTCTGGCTGGCCCAGAAAAAACACTATGTAGACCAGGATAGGCTGCAATCCTCAGACTTCCATCTATCCCTGCTTCTCAAGTGCTGGGATTAAAAGTGTACTACCCCCATTTCTGACTCCCAAGACCTTCTGCCTAGGAAATGATCCTGTATTGTTACATTGTTTCTATGAACAATAATCATTAGAGAGAGTAAACACTTGCTGGACATACCTTGTGGTCTCTATGACAAAAGCTGGTCATGCATGGCCTTAGCATTTACACAAGCCTGAGAAGGAAGTATGGTTTCTGTTTTTCAAGTGAGAAATCCAAGAAAGAGATGTGAAATGAGAGAACTGGAGTTTGCCTAAGTCTGCCTGATGGTTACAGTCTTGCTGTCCCATGTGCTCTGCAGCTCCCTACTTTGATTAGATTCCTGATTCTCCTAATGTAATCTGGTGTTTTTTTTTTTTTTTTTGTTTTTTTTTTTTTTTTTTTTGGTTTTTTTCGAGACAGGGTTTCTCTGTGGCTTTGGAGCCTGTCCTGGAACTAGCTCTGTAGACCAGGCTGGTCTCAAACTCACAGAGATCCACCTGCCTCTGCCTCCCGAGTGCTGGGATTAAAGGCGTGTGCCACCACCGCCCGGCATAATCTGGTGTTTTAGAGACAGATACTTATTCTACAGTTGTATGACTTATATGATAAAAGAGAACTCAATTTAACTTATGTCTTAGGATTTCTGTTGCTGCGAAGAGACACCACAACCAAAGCAACTCTTATAAGGAAACATTTCATTGTGGTGGCTGGCTTACAGTTTCAGAGGTTCAGTCCATTATCATCATGATGGAGAGCATGGCAACAGGAAGTCAACTGATACACTAGGTGGTATCCTGAGCATAGGAAACCTCAGAACCCGCCCCCACAATGACACACTTCCTCCAACAAGGCCCTAGCCACTTCAGCAAAGCCACACCTCCTAATAGTGCCAATAACTATGAGATTATGAGGGCCAATTACATTCAAACTACCATAACCTATTTGTTGCATGCCATGAAAGTGTAACCAGTTGTCCCAAAGATAAGGGGAACTTTATCATTGGGCCTGCAGAGAGGAGCCTATGCGTCACACCAACATGAGCAGAAAAGCAGCATTTCAAAACCAGGTCTCACTAGGTTGGGCTACCTAACATCAGAAATTCTCCGTGTCGTCTTCACCCATGCCACCCCGTATCCATAGTCCTCACCTGTCCATGCTCTCCTCCCTGGCAGCCACACTGATGAAGAAGAGAGACTGTTATCCCCAAAGTCATGGCTTACCCATGTGAATGGCTGCCTGATGTCACCTCAACTGGGGCGCAGTGGGCATACTCAAGGCTTAGCACATTAGCATCTTCCCCTAGATCAGGGGTCTTCCTGTATTTGCCGCTGCACGTGTGCATTGGAAAAGCAGACTAAGTGTATAATCTCATTTCCCATTGGTTGTGTATATACTCAGAATTTCCGAAAGAACACGGAAGGGAAAGGGGCTGTTGGTAGATGCTCAGCCTCTGGCAGTGACTCTCTCCCTGCTTTGCATATCGAGGACAAGGAAAGAACCCTACAGGAAGAAGAATCAAAGAAGCCACCGTTTTTCTATTCTCCTTCTCATGTGGATCAGATCCGTTTTGTGCTTCTTGGGAATTCTTTTAAAACAAAGGAAAATAAAGATGAAATGAGCCATGGAGAAAGAAGGACAAAAGAAAAGAGAAGCAGTCAAAGTTCTTTCTGATCAGCCAGGGACAATCCCTTCTTGACTTACAACTCAACTCCTCTCCGCCATCTTGCTAGCTTCCTCCTAGTTATGGCCTCGAGGCCACAGTGGTCCTGCAGAATCCCCACCTCTGCCCACCCCGCCCCACCCTTGGTCT
>NC_022032.1:21687237-21765414 GCF_000317375.1 Microtus ochrogaster | reverse complement strand
CTCCTCTCCTCTCCTCTCCTCTCCTCTCACTGGATTGTCATTGGTTGTTGGTCAGTTGGGACTGCAGCTCTGCAACTCGGCTCCTCCATTAGGCGATTACCCTGGGAAATGAATCCCACTGTGGCTAGAGAGGAAAGGTTTTAACATATCGTCTTAAATGCTACTGGTAAAATACCTCTCCTTCCCAAGCCTAGTCTTCCTTTCTGTCTGTGTAAAAACTATTTGTAATGCAAATGTGTTCCTCTGCGACTGAAGACCTCGGAAGCCATGCAAATTTTTATAATGTAATAGAAGTACTGTTTATCAGTAGGCACTATAGATTCTTTCCTGCATTCCTCTTCAGAAGAGGGTTAACTGTAGTATTAGAAGCTACTGAAGACAAATTGGCAACGGACTACATACAGACCTTCAAAAAAGCCCTTTGAAAATGGCATCAGACAACAAATTTGCATCTTTTGGAACTAGGCCCTTTAGCTCAATGGTGGCAAGTTAGGAAGAATGGTGTCGTTTTTTTTGACCCCACTGTCACTCTGACATTGCGACATTGCCGCTTCTGTTGTTGGCTCCCAGCAACCTTATAACCAAGTCCCCGTGGCCTTGAAAATTAATTATGGTAAGAATCTCTTTTCACTTCAGACTGCTCAAGAACGCCTCACGTGCAGGCTGCAAATTATGAAGTGTAAATCAGGGCATCACTGAGCAGGAAGGGTCCCAAGAAACCAATTTAAGAATTCTCTCCGGATTTAGTGGGGACCTGGAAATAGTCCGTTCAGGAGGAAGAACTTGAAATTAGAATCGAGTTGTCATTCAATTTCATGGCATAGTGGGATCAGCCTTTGGGAGACTATGTGCTAAATATACGTGGACCAAAAAAAAATTTTTTCTTAAATTTTTACTCCTATTGTATAACTCTCAGAGCCTTGTTAGAATATAATCCCTCACAGTCACCAGATACCTATTAACAGAAGACTTAGAGCAGTTCACGAAGGGGTATTACTGCTGTAGCTCCCTTTTACAGGATGAAAAGTGTGATACCCAAGAAGTTCCAGAGGCGGGGGAGGGGGCAGAGTGCTGGTGGTGGCAGCCTTTCTTCCTTGGGAGCCTCCTCCCCAACTTCAAAGTGATAATTGCCTCTGCTATGCTATTCGAGGTAATTTGAACTCTCTGGTATAAGAACAACAAAAAAAAGTAGCTAGCTAGAAGGCTTTAAAAGTGTCCTGAGTGAAACTTCCTCTAAAAACTCATCTTCCTCAGAGAAGCCCGGGAGCCCCAGGTGTTTTGGTTTCCCAGGCCTTTCCAAGACCCTGGTGCAGGCAGGAACTTGATGCAGTGTTGGCTTTCCCTTCCCTGGACCCTTGGGCTTTGATGTCGCCACTCTCTTTCACCTTTTGATACTTAGTTATAATTCTTCCCCCTGCTGTTGCCACAGGCTTTGCCTGCCCCTTCTCCCTGTGCACACATGTGGGCACGAGTGTGCGCATGTATGTGCTTGAGTGTGTGTCTCTATTTTTCCATAAACCTTCCTTAACTCTCGTTTAACTTTCAGAGTTCTGCTTGCATGCTACTGAGTATTTCCACACTGGGATTTGGAACGGGAGGTGGGGCTGGGGGAGAAAAGAAAATATTGGTCACCGCTACACATCTTTAAAACGTTTTCTTCCAGATCACCTTGTGTTTGTACAAGTTAAGGTTGAATCCCAAATATCTCTGGATATATGAAGTCCGTATTATGAAAGTTTTCACAGCTGTAGACGATCTGGGCACTTTATTCTTTTGGGCTGTTCTGTAATGTCGTGTGTGACAGATACAGTGTTTTGAGAAGTTGGGTTTACTTCCTGTCTCTTAAAATTGTGTCAAGAAACCCAGGAACATAGAATAAACCAGAGGCTGGAAAGTTCGAAGACAAAAATACCAATATGAAATTCGCTTATTTTCGAAAGTACACAGAAAACTTCATTTATTAATATCCTCAAACTCCAAGATGGCCGATTTATTTTTAAAACAAGAAACACCTGCTTATTATCAACTGTAACAATAACACATTTAATTTTGAGAGAATCTTTTTGGCAGCTGATACTATCTCGAGATTTAAAGTAGTTTTCATGTCTTCTAATAGGCATCTTATAAGGCACCGGGAGATGTACTGGAATGTTTCTTTGCTTTCTGTTAAGCTCAGTGACATTGAACTCCTGCTTTTTATTATCTTTAGCTGTTATTCTAGCATATCATAATTAATGAGAAAAAGCAAGTTAACAGTGCAAGTCTTGTAATTTTACTATGTTCTCAACTCAAGGGGAAAAAAAATCAGGCAAGACTGTCAGAGATTGGTGAACACAATGTATGTTTGAAAAATCAGTTTCACTTGAAGTATTATATGAGAGCAAAATAAAACATATGAGAATACAGGTATAGGAAGACAAGCTGGGAGCAGTTGTTCAGTTGGCTAGACTCGTGTGTGTGTGTGTGTGTGTGTGTGTGTGTGTGTGTGTCTGTGTGTCTGTGTGTGTGTCTGTGTGTCTGTGTGTGTCTGTGTGTGTAACTGTACATGTATATTTATATAGGTGTACAAATGTGGCTGCTGTCATGTGATGAATGATAATTAAATTTTTAAATTATAAAAAAAGTTTTAAATAAGCATTAAAAGTGATAATTCAACCAGGAGCTCGTCTCAGAACTGTGAAAATACTGAAAGTGTCTAAAAGCGAAATGTTTGCATCGGTTCGAAGAACGGAAACACCTTGATTGACTTGGCCGATGGTCTGTGTTCTCATCTTCTCATACGTGACCCTTCTGGTCACAGCACCTTCTCCAGCCCTCGCCTCTTAGGCAGTGAATTCTGCAGGAAAAGCTTTACCATGCCTCTGACTATTTATGGCTCTTGCTTTTCTTTCATTTGTTCGATGGCTGTCATCTCTCATTTGGGCTTCATTTTCTTTCTAAAAAACTATGCATGACCAAAAGAATGTTTGTTACATATGAATATCTAAAGCACATGTTTAACGTGAGGGCCTTGTGCCAGTCTGCCAGGTCCCCGCCTTTAAAAGACACAGAACATGGACTAATCATACAATCCGCACCCCCCACCAAGAACCAAACTGACCATGTCTTACGTTCTGAGAAAAATGGATGTGTTTCTCAGGGATAAGGCGGGGGTGTCACACTGTCCTCATTTTTCATGGCCACAGGTTCTTTTATTTTTAGTAATTGATATTAAAAAGATTAGAAGGGGAAAACAGTATTAGCGTAGAGGGGAAATGCGGTTTTATGAGCTATTTTTTTTGTGCTGTCACTGTATCAAAATTATATTTCACCTCACTAAGTACTGACAGATTAGACAGTGAATATTCTCTTTGGTGTCATGACCCGGTATACATCAAAGAGAGCCCTGAAATGTCCCCTCAAAATGTAGCATTGCACATTGATCCTTATTTTCAAATTGCACAAAATGTCTGTTTCTTGGGCTCTGTGACTCATTAGCCTTGTTTTTTACCCTATTCTTGAAGATGTGCTCTCTAAATAACGGCTTCAGGAGATAAATAATACTTTATGTTATTTGAAGGATTAGGCTGGACTCAATTATAATATTAGTCTCTGGGGTAATATGTTTGTGTTTTTATTTCTCAAAAGAAAAAAAAAAGTCCAACACTCAAAAAAAAAAATCTTCTGGTTGCCCTAGACAACCACCAAAGCATTTGTATTCTTAGATACCCCAAATGCCGATCTCGACCAGCTCATGGTAACCTTCTCTGGAAGGATCACAAATCTTTAGATAATCTCTTATATCTTAGTAATTTATTTTCTGTCAAACATAGAAAGCAAATCTTGGTAAAACATTCCATTAAAAAAAGGGGAGAAGGGCAGGAGGACAGCTTCCCTCTGTGGAATGCATTGCATTTTCTGGAGTGCCTGATGAAATACAGATGTTTCCAAGTGCCCACAAGGATGGTTGCTCAGGACCAGATTGATCCCCGGTTAATCTCGGAGACCTGGTGCCTCCATGCTTTCTATCAAAAGAGATTGCCCTCTCTTCTGCTGAATGAACTCAACTGAATTTGTAACTGATAAAGTTGAATTAAAAACATCCAGAGTGGAAATAGAACATATTAGAATTTCCATAATGGTTTACTATGCATTTCTTTCCAAAATGTTCCTAACATAATTCAGTTTGGGAGTAAATGTCTCTCTTGACTTTACACTGTGCCAATATTTACATGGGAACCATAAGTTCAGTGCTGGTGGACACTTTTCAGTATTCTACCATAACAAGTGAGGGGCTTGAGAGCGATGCTGGCTCGGTGGTTGGTTCCTTCCACACACTCACACTGGACAACCACGGAGAATGTTCCACTGTACCTCTGCATATTTGATTTTGGAAACAAATAAGAAGAGATGTGCTGCCCTTTCGAAAATGCAAAGCTGATCTGGGGAGATGGCTCGCTGCATAAAGAGCCTTGCAAGCGGGAGAACTTGAGTTTGAATTTCCGTAAACCTCATTACGCCAGGCCGAGTGGCTCCCACACATCTGTATTCCGGGTCCTCCTATGGTGATATGGGAGGTAGAGACAAGGTGTTTCTGGTAAACCTAAATTAGTATGGCATATATGGCATATGCAGCAATTAACAACCAAGAAGCCGCGCTTCCAACACAGGGAAGGCAAGGACTGTCACCCAAGGTAGTCATCTGACAGTCACACATATGCCATGATGTGCATGTCATACACAGATGCGTGAATAAGCAGATGTGCCCCTGCACACACATGCATGCACACACAATACACTAATTATAAATTATAGTAAACAACTATAAGATTGTTATATAAGATAATTTCCAAGATAATGACTGCAGGCTAGTGACACATTCTCCATGCTTATACAATCTCATTGCATAAATATGAAGAAAAAATAAGCAAATGAATTTCCCGACACCTCAGTCCTGGACAGCTAGCATTATGCTTTCAATCCAAGTTAAAAACCAAATTGAGATGAGTTTCATTATGAATACATGCTGTGGACATCTACTTGTATTTTAAAATATGTAGCCCATATTTCAGTGTCTGGTTATCTCCAGGACTTGGATCTTTTTCTGTAACTAATACTGTTTAAAAACAGCTTTGTCCCGTTATCTATTCTAGCAAATATTTTTAGTCTTTGCGTGAATCTGAACCTAGAGTTCACACGTTTCCAAGTATAATTCAAAATAGATTAATTAGTAAATATATACAAAAGTTCTCAGTCTTTCACAAAGAAAATATAATACACTCATGTTCATTATCTGTTGAAAAATATGGAATTTTCAAACATGTTTCCAAAATATTTGCTTTTCAGTTTTACATATTTATATTTCTAATTTCCCCCCATGCTGAGGCATCTGCTCATGACTCCCAGCTTATTTTCAAAATCTCTTTGTGTTAATGTTTGGGTTTATATTCAAATTCTGTGGGTGCCGGATGGCTTCTGGAGATCTACATCATAAGACATTTTGGACTTACAAATTTATCCCAAAATATTAGCCCAGAGTAGGTTTTTGTCGTCTTGGAAGTGATCAATCTCATGCCTGTCTTTTAAACACAGTCCCTGTAGTTACTTTTGTTTTTGCACTTGAACTTTCAAAGATACTAGAGGTTGAAACCACATTTGCAGTATATGCAGTTTTCCCAAAAATTTATTTTACAAAATGCAGCTTTATAACCAAGAGGAAGCTTTTCTTTGTTCTTAGAGGGGATCAGGATATTTTGAGAGGAATTTATCCTTTGGGAGGGAGAGGAAACTGCAGTCCCCAAGATGGAAATTCTTGGCTTGTTTTTTCCAACAGAATTATTACTCATTAAGGCTGAAGTCAAGCTGTGATTTGGGCTGTATGTATTTTCTGTTAACTCTCTTTAACATGCCTTCCTTCGATATATATTCCCCGTAAACTCTAAGTACACGGGATAATATATGTGTCCGTCTTTATCTATGGCTGTAGAGAATGACATAGATAAATATCACTTTACGCTTAAAAAATAAGCCTGTAGTAATGCAGAGGTCAGTCTTGAGTCATACGGCACATAAAACAGACTGGATTTCGAGTTGTGACATCTATTCAGAATGTGATACTGCTGAATTTTCATATTAAGGGGTTTTGGCTGAAGGAACTCAGACACATACACAGTATGGCCCCAAATAATCTTGCCAAGAAAAGTTGAGTTTAAAATGTTGGGGAACTGGTCCAAGAAAAGGCCTCAAACATGTTGCATGCATTACTCGCAGCTGTGCACATGAACGGTGACTCCTCATCCCACCTACAAACCCCCATCCAACACTGTCACTTTTTTCTTTTCTTTTCTTTTTTTTTTTTAAGCCAACTTACTGACCTTTCTGTTCTCACAAAAGAAAACTATGATTGACAGATGGTTCTGCAAAACATTTTGGAGCAATTTTAAAAGTATGCTAATATATTTTCTGTAAACATAGTACTTTTTAGAAGATCTTTCTTTTTTAAGGTTGACTGTATTATTTGTGTGTGTGTGTGTGTGTGTGTGTGTGTGTGTGTGCATGCAATGTGTGTGTGTGCCCGTGGAGACCTGAAACGGATGTTGGGTCCCTTGCAGCTGGAGTTGCAAGTGAATATGAGTCTCCCTATGTGAATGCTAAATGTCGAACTTCCATCCTCTGCAGGAATAGCAAGTGCTCTTAGCCATGGAGCCATCTCTCCAGCCCCTAAAAGGCATTCCTTATTAGCTTAGCTTTGTTAAATATTAATTAAACAAAAAAATGAGGAGGAACCCAACTTGATTCAAAGAGGTGCTTTTTGGAAAGTGGAAATTTAGAGGTACTCGGCTTACGTGGGTGGTAAGGATTTATTTTACAGCGATTTGAGAAAGGGCAAAAATCAGAAATCCATCTCTGTAGACATGAAAGAAATGAATGCCAAAGAGTACATACCAGAAATTGTTCAGTCAGGTCTCAGGAAGTAGGTGAGCACCAAGGTAATTTCATAGGTGGAGTCTGCACCTTTTTAAATTAAATTGAATTAAATTTATTTTTTTCCCTTATTGTTCGAGACAGGGTTTACTGGCCCTGCCCTTCCTGGAACCCCCTCTGTACGCTAGGCTGACCTCCAACTCAAGAGATCTACCTGCATCTGCTTCCTGGGTGCTGGGGTTAAAGGCATGTGCCACCACCACCCGGCTGAGTTGGCATCTTTTAACTAATTTATGTGTCTCTTAATTCTGCTTCTCTGACCTCTGGGACTGGTGTCCCAAAAGTTTCCCACAGATATAATCTGATTAGCTTAACCAGTCTTCATCCAGTTAGAGGGCCTATGGGAAGTAGAGCAAGAATAGCAGACCATATTATGGATACTGGCTCTGCCAATAGCAGGCTTTCTTTGGGTCAGCCACTGGTTAGGATAATAAAAATCTATTTTTAAAATAAATGGTGCATTTGAAAAATACTTTACTTTGTTCACTTTCCTAGCACAATGTTGTGATCTCTTCAGGAAGACATAAATAACAAAATTGAAATAGGAGTAATTTGCATTGCGGGTATTTTTTCCTATCTTTACTAATTCTTGCTAATGGACTTATGTTAGTATAAGTGCTTCTCTGCTCCAATGAGCATAAAAATCAATGCTATTTTGTATTTGTATAAATACGTGTCCAACAAGGTCCAATGTTTGCTGCTACCAGAAAATGTTCTCTCTTTAGTCTCCTAGCCAGAGGATCCAGAGGCAATTTTCATCCAAAACTATCATCAACTCCGTTGTTTTCATTGGCAAAATTTATTTGAGAGTTTGGCTGTTGAGAATACAAAGTGAAACCAGTCTACATCTTCCAGGAAGAAGAAATGTCATTGCCAGTGACACACAGTTAGCTGTGCAAAAGGAGGTGGTGGCACCTCTTCCCCTACCTCCTACAATTCCGGGAGACCTTGGGATTGCAAAGCAGTTTTCCATGTTTTTTTTTTTTTATTAAAAAAATTGGTGCATGCCTTTAATCTAAGCTTGCTGGAGGTAGAAGCAGGAGGATCACAATGAGTTCAAGGCCAGCCTGCTCTACACAGTGAGTTCTAAAATAGCCAGGATTATTATACAAAGAAACCCTGTCTTGAAAAACCAAAAAGAGAAGAAAAACTAGCTTCACATTTTATTTGTACCTGTCAAATCTGTACAACTTTCAAAACAATATTTAACTATACCCCATTTTACTATAAAACCTATTTGCTTGTGTGTGTGTATAAAATAAAAATTGCTCCTAGCATAAATAGAGAAATATTTAATATATTTGTTATTATGTATTTCATGCCTATGTTTTAAATGATCTGGGTCCAATATTCATTTCCTGGTGGTAGTGGTTTTGTTATGTTCAGCTTAGCTTTTATGTTTTGTGATTCTGATGCGGCCCCCAGTAGGTGCTTGGCCCTGGAGTTACGTCTCACCCTCATGTGCAGTAATATGAATTATTTTCAAGATAATATGTTCAGTGTCACATGTGTGGTGCTTTTGGTATTTTCTTAATTAGAGTGACTGATGGCCATAACCAAATGGCATTCAGCCATCAGGGGACAGAAACCACCAGGACTAGAGGGGGAGATGTTTTAACCAAGACATGAAGATCCAGGAAGAGTTATTAGCCAAGGACAGGGGCTCTAGGAAAAGAGAAGGAAGAAGCTGTGGGTGCCACAATATATGAGCAAAATCAACATTGCCGGAGAAGCGGTGTCATAAAGCATCTTACAAATTTGCTAGCGTTTGAGTGTTTTTCGTCTTAGTAGCAACAGAGATGTCCATTTAAGCTGTTTTCAATCAAAGAATAAGATGTTCATATTAAGTTTATTTGTAAAGATTTCTTTTTTGAATGCAATATGAAGAATGTAGCCGAGGAAAAGAAAATGAAAGTGGGCTTCATACTGCACGCCGTTGAAGAAGGATGATTGAGTTAACAAAGGTGGTGACCGCAACGATGGGACAGGGTGAATGTGATACAGAGCGCAGGCTAATCTGTTGTGCAGAATGAGGAAGGGAGAGGGAATTAAAGAGAGGATGCTCAAGGATTACTGGTACCTAAGTTTGTGTTTTGAGCGTGGGGATGAATTGGACGGTCCCTTTTACAATACAGGGAATGCAGAAGGAGATAAAGGTTTGGGGGAAGGTTATTATTTTTTTTATTAGCCCGAAGATGTTGGATTTTAAGTTTCTGTGGGGAGAGCCTGTTGAAGACATTAAGTGATTGGCTATGAGCCTGGCTGGCAATTCAAGCCATAGAATAACGGAATTTGTGATTTAGATGTCGAAAGATGGCAATGACCTAGAAAGTCAGAGAGGGACAGAGAAAGAAGGGAGTGAGGGCGTTTAGGGAGAGGGATCAATGTGACACATGGCATGCTAGGAAAAGAACAGAGCCGTGTCTAAGAAAAACCAGACTGTTGAGTGTAAGATGCCAACCGGAATGGACCCCTTAAATGGGGAACTGAGGAGTTGGCTTTATTCTTTAGTCGATATGAACCATTTGATGGTTTGAGCTGGGAAGACCATTTGCAAATACGTCACTAGGAAGATTGAGGTAGAATATGGATCGTAACGAGAACGCAGAGACCATCAGAGAGGTTTCTAAGATTGACGCAGTGAGATTTAGAGATGGGCGCTTTGAAAATAAAAAGTGTAGCTGGGGGAGGGGGCTGTGAACATGGTCGTGTTATGGAATATTCCTTTGCACCGTGTGAAGATGTGTCACTGTGGCTGGTTTGATAAAGAGCTAAGCGGTCAATAACTAGGCAGGAAGTGTAGGCAGGACTTCTGGACAGAGGGAGAGAGAGAGAGCTCTGTGGGGGAGAAAAGTGGGGTGGCCAGACCAGCATGGAGAGGAGACAGGAGGTGCAACATGGCAGAGAGGTTCACGGCACAGGGCAGGACAAAGGTTTTAAGTTATGGGTTAATTTAAGGTATAAGAGCTAGTTGAGACAACCCTAAGCTAAATAAAGGCCAGGCTTTTATAATTAATAAGTAGCCTTCGTGTCATATTTTGAGGGCTGGCAGTCCAGAAGAGCCTGTTACACGGAAATGCTTCTGAGTGGAGATGGCAAGAACTAGGATGATGCTGAAAATGACGAGAGATTTGGGGTGGAAAGGAAATCACAAGAGTCTGGCTTGGGAAAATCTGTAAACCCCTGAGGGTATAAAGTTATGGCTTACTTCATAGAATTATAATGAAAGTTGGTCTATCAGTGTATTTTATTTTTATAATCTTTTATTATTGTTTTTGTGTGTCTGACGTGTATGCATGCAACTGAATGACTTACACCTGTGTGTGTGTGTGGAGGGGGCACATGTATGCCACATCTGTATAGAGGCTGGAGGAGAACCTCCAGTATTGACCCCACCTTCCACCTGGCTCCAGGTGGATTTGGGGATCCGAACGCTGGTCCTAGTGCTTGCACAGCAAGCACTTTCGTCCACTTAGCCATCCCTCCAGCCCGTTCTGTTTATTTTGAGTTTTTCAAATTTTACCCCCTATGCCGACCAGATGACACCGTCTTTGCCGAACAGTGTAAGAACGGCAACCAAAGACACAGAAATTCATTCTAAAATAAAGCTGAATGAGAGACCTGAGTCTCCTTGCCAAGTGACGGCCAGTCATCTTTGCTGGGTTGGCCAGTGTGAGGAAACCCAAGAATGCAATGCAGCCATCACAGCTGAACCTAGAATCTGGGCGGTTGGCCTTTGCAGCAATCCGCAGAACCCTGGACGCAGAGAAGATGGTGGGCCATTTCCATAGGGACTGCCAGGGCACAAGTGCTTCTTTGCTGGTATCTTTGAAGTCCGTAAAAACAAATCCTGGACGTATCCCAAGAAGAGGCCGATGCAAATTCAAGCACATCAAGAAGGCTAGATGCCGTTTCCACTTAAGTAGCAGTCTGTTCTGGGGGATCATGGGAAGTATTGTCACGGTCTTTTCTGGTGGTCCTCGCCAGTGCCGTGGTTTTATGGAAGTTATGGTTTTGTTCAGCAGAGTCAATTCTCCCTGCCAGGCTGCTAGAGAAAACTATTTCCCTCCGGTTGCCTTGCTTCAGACGGTCTACTAAAAACAGTGTTTTTATAGCATGACTTCCATGGAGTGTTTGCACTCCAGGTGAGGCTTCTCGTTTGGCGTCTGAGAACGTGAGTCTGTTGATATTGTTTGCCGCTTTTTGTAAGGGACTCAGTCCCCGCCACCCCAAGAAAAAAACTGTTTGCATTCCCAGTGAAAAGAAAGACAGGAGTCCCCAGCCTGTCAACCTAGTGTGAAGATGCTTTTTAAAAACCCTGGCAATTGAGAGCTGCTTATAATATGGAGATTAGACATTCTGTCTCCAGCTTGAGAACAGGGCTGGCATCAGCTAAACAGGCAACTGCGGTCCTCCCTGCCTGCCTTCCTGGGGCCAGAGAAAGGCCCCAAAGGAGCAGCTGCCAGCAGGGAGGAACGGGAGAAAAATGGGAAATTGATTTGAAATAGGATAGGAGAAAAAGCACAAGAATGAATTTAAGAATTTTTCAAATATTCCCTTTTTAGGCATAGGCGGTTTGCTGCCTCTGCAGACGATGGTAATCTTTAGTTCTTCCCTCGCCAGGGAAGAAAGGCGGTGAACCTGCAGCTAGTTCATGCAGCCGAAGGACCTGAAGTCGGTTTATTTCTTCATAATTGGAAGAAAATTGATATGGATTAGCGCTCTACTTTATTTTACTATTCATCTTGACCTCTTGGAAATAAAGAGTTGAATATTATAAACATTCTAATTTTAGAACGAGGAAAGCAGTTTTTTTTTTCTCCTAGTAGGTATAATGATATTAATTTAAATCTCATGGTAATCAGAGGAGGCCGGGCGGCTTCGTGTTTGACTGTGAAGCTGGCAAGGACTCTAATTTTCTAATGACAGCAGATCTCGCCTCTGCCGATGCCTGTGGGCACATCTTACCGCCTCCCTCTGAGTCTTTGCTTAAGGAGGCACCATATTAACAATGTTTAGAATCACTAATAAGTAAGGGGTAGGTTTGCCTCATACAAAGGAGTGCGCGGCCAGGTGTGCAACGCTCTGAATGTAAAATGAACGAGTGTCCACCTCTGTGTAGCGTCACCCTGATCCTACAGGGAAAGACCCAAAGCAGAGAGGGGTGGGTTTCCATTGGGGCCTGACATGGGGTGATACTGTGAGATCCCTTTGGGCAGGAAATGGAATTGATGCATTCAGCCTTCAGTTATGGAAAGACTCCTATTAGTAGAGCCCCTTGCTTGAAGCCACGGAGACAATGTGGAGTCACTAGGGCGAGCCTTGGAGCCCAGGGGTAATATGTGGGATCCTGGCAGTTCCGTTAACCACAGAGCTCATCATCGAGGCCTGTGGACCCCTGGGCTTGGAAGCAGCTGACGCCTTTCTAGCACCCACGACATTCTATCCCCATGCAGCAAAACCCAACCAAAACAACAAAACAGCAATCACAACTAGCGAAACTGAGTCCGAAATGCCGGTAAATGCTTGTAATGCCAACAACTGGGGGTTGAGACCGGAAGATACAGAGTTCAAGGCCAGCCTTGGCTACTTATTTCCAATATGGGGTAGCAGCGGCTCGGAGAGGGGAGAGGGCAGGAGGGAAGGATGGGGAGGATGGAAATGAATGACTATTTAAAGGATAAATGCAAGTCTCAGAAGACCCCTTTTTACAGAGGGAAGAGTATAGATCAAGACATCCAACATCACAAATCTAGGTGGAGGATTTCTCGGCTTCTGGATGAATGTTTCTTCCCGCCATTCATTTTGTGATTTCAAGGTGATATATACCATATTTATATGTAGAACTTAATTTTTTGTTTTTATTTTCTTTGAAAACATTTTTTTTAAGATTTTTTGTTGTTGTTATTTCTAATCATGTGTATGGAAGAGTTTGTGCACATGAACACAAGTCGAAGGTGTCAAATCCTTCTGGGGCTGGAGTTACAGGCAGTTGTAAGCCTCCTTGTGTGGGTGCTAGGGAATGAACCCAGATCCTGGGGAGGAAGCGTGTGCTCTTAACCACTGCACCGTTTTGGTTTCAGCCCTGGGTGTCCTAGAACTCTGTAGGCCAGGCTATCCTTGAACTCAGATCCACCTGCCTCTGCCTCTGGCTTCTTGGATTAAGGGTCTGTGCTACCATACCCTTGCTAAAAACTTATTTTTTTAAACATAGGCTCTCACTATATATGCCAGGGTAGCCTTGAACTCACAATGCCAGGACTCAAAGTGCCTGGCTTCAGTCTGGGAGCTATTGATGTGGTCTTGCTTCATGTTCCTTTCTTTTGCGTGAGTCCGTGACGTCATCTGCACAGGATGTTTATTCGGTTACTTTAGAGTATGGATGAAAAAACACACGTGTTTATCTGAATGCCAATCAGTGGTTTTCCTAACACGGAAGACAAGACTTCATGGTTTCTTACAATTGCTGGAGATGATCCTCAGCAACAGCATACGCTTTTTATTGTATAAATGTCCCACTGTAATTTAGAACTTTTCTCGCTATCATAAATTACTATTAAGCACACTCTAATCCAACTGCACTTTCTGGGTAGGGAATTTCTAATTCTAACCGTCCTGAAACCCCGCCAGAAAGTCTTTGAACCAGGCTTACCCAACATCCCCTGTGGAATCCAGGCCCCCTGAAGGTATGATTATTTAACATGGACTTGTGCCTACCACTGAGAGCCTCTCAGCTCATCCAGTCCGCTTACATCATCGGAACCAAACCTGTCTTACTGCTGTTGAAGTGACATCCGGATATATCGACCTAATGGGTAATATCATAAAATTAATTCCAAAAGACCCTACCTTGCTCCACCTTAATCTTTGAAGTTCATTCATTTAAATGATCACGCGGCCCAAACATTTTGTTGAAAACCTTGCAAAGGCGCTTGGCCAGGAATAACATAATTTTGTATGTGTTTTCCCAGCGGGTTTCCATTCTGAAGTCAAATTACCACCATGAATGACGGGCTTTGAAGTGCCTGGATTTTCTGGTGTCAGAATCTTCACGTGGACTTGTACCTCAGCGGTCACGATCCCTTGTTTGTCGAAGCCTCCGGAGCCATGGTCAGTTAGCTTAGCATCAATTAGATGCCCTTATTTTGTCTTCCAGTGTTTCTGGCAGACCTAATCCCCTGCACCAGTTCTCTTAAGAGAAAGAAAGAGAGAACACTGAACGTTTACAGTCAGTTAGAAGCTGAAAGCTCCCACGATGAGACAAACAACTGGGATTCTCCTTACCCAGAAATCTGAGTCCACCTGTTATTAATACATTTTTTTTTTCTGTATACCTTCTTGTTATCATGCATGAATAAAAAGGGGATAAACCTTTATATGAGTTTCCTGCTGCTTCTACCAAGACACTAAGCACACTTGATTTTTACAGATTGGTACAGATCATGTGTAGAAATTTGTCTAAAAAAAAAAAAAAGGAAACTGCCCTCCCCCCAGAACATTTAAATAATGAAGTCACAGTACTTTTCGCCCAAGTTTTAAACCACCTTGTCGTGTGTGGCTTAAGGAAGTCTTTTAAGTTAAAAATACCGTAGGTGTTTTGAACACGTAGTAGTCATTCAATAAATGCTAGTCGAATTAAAATATAGAAACTTTGAAAAAGAAGGAAAAAAATTTGTATTTTTACCAGTCTATCCATTTCCTCACATCCATTTTCTTTTGAACAACTATTAAAGCTGACATTCACCCCATTATTGTTCTAGAAATTATTATCCTTTAGCTCACAAATTGCTTCTTGTGGCCCACGTTAAGAGCTTCCATTGTCCTAAGTATTCATCTGTAACGTAGAGTCTTGTTAACTATCACCAACCCGTTCCCAGCCCCAGCTCCTGAAGCCTTCCCTCCAGGGCTGGTCATGTTACACTGCTCACTTTCTCCAATTTCCTAGAGGTCACCTTCTGTCTCCCTAGCGGTGACCTTTCCTACACGGTGCTCACATGTCAGGAATGCCCAATATTCAAGCCGGGTGCTTGACTTTCTCAGCACGTTGCCTCTAGATCTCAGCTGTGACCATTGATAGCACCCTACGGGGCTGGGCCTGTGACTCCCTGGTGCAGAACTCAATCACTCCTTCATCTCTGTCTTCAGGCTGGCGTGTTTCACAGGCAGCTGGTGAGATGCTCACTTCGGATTTTCTCTCTCTAAGCTTTGTGTCCTTCCGCTAAACTTTATTCTTTGCCCGGGCCTCCATCTCTAGTTGAGGCTTGGAGAATTTTTGGTTCTTGGACAGCGCCACTTAGAGAAGAGCTATCAAGACAATGAAAGAGCTTTTTTAAAGTGATGTGCAAGGAGATGGTAAAATAACAGTAACTTGAGTTTAGCCTGGCTTGGATTTTAAGGGAAAATTGAAGAATAATCATCTTCAAGTTCATGAAGGGCCCTTATTACTGAGAAATGGTGGCTATCTGTTCTTCACTGTTCTACCGATGGTTCTAGTGAAGGCATTGGCTATAAATGGTGACTTCAGAGGGATACCCTCAAAGCAAAGTAAACACTGTCATATATTACTTGGAAAGACACGGCATAGTACGGCTTCTCAGAAAATTAATTTTTCAGAACGCAGTGTTAATTTTCACGAACTATATCTGAGACACATCTTCAGCCTAGATCATGAATTATGTCTATGTCCAGTATTATAATTTTGTGATTTTATGACCAAAATATATGTACTATAGAATTTATAATAATGACTTGAACTGTTATCAATGGTGGTAAGCGACATTAGGTCACAACTTTTGTAATCCAAAATGTATACATAGTGGCGTGCATGGGTGGGATTGTAGAAGCAGGGAAGAAAGAAGAGAGATGCAATAATAGCATCCTCACAGTCTAGATAATGCACACATCTGAACTGTTTGCATTAACGAGGCTTTTCTTCAGCCTGGACTGTTTGTTCCTAGTGGTCCCTCCATCCCCAAGGCAACAGCTACTTAGTACCAAGTTTGTCCATGTTAAGGAGTTAGCAGAGGAATTGTTCATTTGCCAGGCATTTTCCTTACCCAACCGTCTGCATCTCTGTGATGTCTTTATGGTCAGGAAGGAGTTAAGGACAGGACAACCAGCAGCAGACCATGTATGAAGATGGATAGAAAAGGATGTTTATGGAGCTCCTTGGGAGCACACAGCAGGACCCTCTGTCTGGTCTTGGCCAATCAGAAAAGGCTGAAAGGAGGAACTTCCTCCTATGTCACATGGTGAGCAAGCTGTGATTGGTCGTGTAAAGAGCAGCCATGAGCATATAGCAAAGTGGTGTGTGAAAAAATGCTTTATGTTCACAAAACAAAAGAACACACTCATAAAACAAAGGAGCAAAACAAAATTTTTGATATGATAAAATTTAAAGGGTGAGCATCAAAGTTTCTATGACTTCTGTGTTGCATTCACTCCATGGAGGAACTGGCTGCTACTCTCACCACGACAGGCAGCATCTTCTCTGGCCACACGCATATCTCCTACTCATGAATAAGTAGTTCTTGGTTTTCCGAGGCAAAGGGAAATACTTGTAGTAATGTAATGTTTGTGAATTCACAGACATGCTGCCTAGTGTTTTGACATTAACTAAGATGGTTCTGAGGCCAATGTTTTGTGGCATGGGAAAGGGGGTGGTGGAAAATGAGTGGTCCAGATTGATGACATGGCTGTCGAATCGAAATCATTCATTCATTTCGGATGTTTAATGGAAATCACTCATTCATGTTTATTTATCACATCTCTATTTATTAATCTTGAACCCGTCAGAGAATGCATGCAAAATGTTCCTCCAAGTTGTATTCCTGTTTGGCAGACCTAAAATGAGGTGAACCCCAGTAGGTTGCCATGCATGGATAGACACTGCCATCCCTGGGTGGGCCTGGGAATTAGTATTGCTGCCTACACTCAAGTGCTACAGATGTATGGTGCTTCTTCCATATTAGCCTCTCCTGCATTTCTGGAGCCTGGTGCTTCACCAATGGAGTGAGGTTCTATACTTCTCTGTACTGGAGACTGCTTTCTAATGCTGCCTTTGGGTGCTGTTTGACTTTGTCTCTCAGTTCTTGCTACACTCAGTTTCTGGCGTCCCTACCCCTACCTAACTCCTGCTGACCTTCGACTTCCACCGGAAGCCTGCCCTGTCCAGTGCTCCATCAGGTAGGAATGATCCCCCATTCTCACCCTGTTCTCCCAGACTTGGAAGCTTGCCAGTAAGGAGGCAGGAACTCACCAAGCTGCTTAGAGAGAGTACCTTGCTTGATTGCCTCCTGCAAGGAATCCAGACCTCATCACACACCCAAGCCCAGTTTCCTCCTCTCCCCTGTCTGTACAGACTGGCAAGGCCCCAGAAGGTGGCTGCCCAAGGTCGTCTGAATTAAGACAGAAATAAAGACCAGTTTTTCTTTGGTACACAGAGGCATAATTGCATAACCAAAGGGAGAGTTTCAGGTCTTTACCGTGTACTGGATTTAAGACACATTTGGCTTCTTTGGGTGAAATAATTAAATGCCTTTGAAAACAAAGAAGCTTACATTTCAGAAATGATTTCTTATGTGGTTGTTTCATATTGTTGTAAAAATAAATGCGTATATTGTAGGTGGAATTCCTGTTGGTTAAAGAGTCACCTGGATAGGATACTGGCTCTTTAGATTTGTTTCAGAGACCCATGAAAAAATATGATCTGGCCTTCCTCTCAAGACTATTTTCTTTTTTTTTTCAAGACTATTTTCAATGCTTTATTTTTGTTTTTGTGCATTTGGCCCTTGAACTTTATTAGAAAAAACTTGTTTGCCAAAACGAGATAAAAATCTAAAATTTTATGCCCAACATGTGACCAGAGTACTTGTATGATTATTATGTGCCAATTTATGTCATTATATATCAGTTATTATATATGTCAGTATATGTTAGTATGTTGTAATTTTGATAACAATTTCTTTGACATATTCTAAAAAATAAAAAAATATTTTTAAATAAAGGTAAAATCTTAGCAGAATCCTTCTGGTGGACAGATACTGCTACATGATAATCTCTAAATCAACATTTAGGAATGTTTTATGATCATTTTGTTCCTCTACAGAATTTGCAGCTTGCAGACGACACTAATGTTGGCACACCTTTCTGTTTACTCTCTTGAAGTATTTTCAAAACATGAGAAACGCGGTACTAGGCCTCTTTGTTCCCTCATCTAAGAGCGATAGATTAGCATTTGTAAGCTCGGACATCATGCTTTAAAGTAGGTGATGTAACTTGTCTTGATACATTTGGCTTCAAAAGTGAGCAACACATTTTTAAAACCAGTTTAACCATTGAGTCAAATCTGCGATTCAGTTTTTGGATTCAGAAGCCCTCACCCTTGGGACTTAGCCTAAGCCCTGGCACCCTGTAAAGATTAGGTGTGTACACTCTGAACCTCCTTAGGTTCCAGTATCTTCATCTTTAAAATGGAATATTACGACTACTCCCACCAACTCAAAGGGCCTTAACGAATTTAAGTGGGACGTGTCAGGCCAGGGTGTCGCATTGGCCTACAACTCCAGTGACCCTAGGTTTGATATCCAGGACAAAACCGAAAAATGTATGCACCAGATGCTCAATATAATACTCTCATGACATACGGTGGTATAAGTATTTGAGTTTTATTTTGTGTTGGTATTGCGGACAGTCTGGTTGTAGTGCTTACTAATTATCGGGGAATATAATCATCTTAGTTTCAGTTGTGGTCGGACTCTTCAAGGCTTCAGGCCTAAGTCGGGAAAGACCAGAAGCACTTTGAATATGAAGCTAAGTTAGTAGCAGTTTGAAGTAACAGCTCATTCATGGGTCCTTTAAAAAAAAATACAATTTGCTTTGATTTGGTTTGGTTCATGCATTTTTAAAAATCTTCCTTGTGGTGTGCAGTCATTAGGGTTTTATGCCTAAAGAACTGAATTCAGTTATAAGTAAAATTCACTTAATATTGCAAGTATGATTCCATGTGGTTATTTATTCACAACATAAAATAGCCACATATTTCAACATATTTAATAGTGTCTGCTCGCCCAACGGTAGGGAATTCTGCAGATCCACGACAGGAACTACTTGAGTTGTGAAAGGCCGTATCCATAATGCTAATTAACCCCAGCATCATCAATATGGCAAATGATGGTCGAAGAAAACAGGAATTGAATTTGCGCCTTTTGCCTGCACGTTTCCTGTGGGACTCCTTGGTGGCCTCTTGTATTTTGAAGGGTTGTGACCGGATGCGTGGATGGGTGTGGTCACAAAACCATGATTTTCCTTGGAAGATAGAAGACCCATCCTTCATGTTTCAGCTTAGGAAATAGTTTAAGAACATCTCCTCTGTCTCCTCCACATCGGCAGCTGCTGCCACTCTTCAATCTCTCCGAAAGTCAATCCTTGATAATTCTCCAGAGATACTGTCTTTGTCTCATTTGTAATCATCATTTTTGCATTCAGAAAAGCTAGGAGTAGATACACATGTAGCATGTTTGCTATATAAAAATTTGCCTAACCTGGATCTGATACTCATAAATGGGCATTGCTCAATTAGCATTTTAAATTGGAATTTTAATAAATGCTATCAATCAGTGACCAATTTGCATAGCATTTATCTGGGGGAAATGAGCGTGCCAAATATCGGTCTTCTTAAGATTCATCTTGCCCCAAACTGTGATTTTATTTATTTTATTTAAGCTCATTCATTCTTCCATAAGAATGTCCATCTTCCCGTGCTCTCGTGTTTTGGTCCAGTTCTGCAGATCTGTGGTCATCAAATTCAAGAGATACATTTCCCAAGGACATACAAGCCCCTGGGTCTTAGCAAATGCGAACCGTTCAGTGTTCTGCCTAGTTAATTTCTCTAAGACTCCAAGAACAGCGTCTCCATGCTCTGTTTTCAGGTTATACAATGTGTATTTGCAATGACTTGGGGCTGTCCAAGCCGAGAAAAGTCGAGCATTACAAACTCTGCGAAATGATTCTTTTCAAAACAGTTGATTGAAGAAAGTATTTATTTAAGAGCTTGGATTTTTTTCCGGTGCCCTACAAAATGTCTATTGTTCTCCTTTTTGACCCAATTTTGCTACAAGAGAATTTCAGAACCTTGAAATAACTTCAAATTTTAGACTGTCAAAGGAATGTCTAAATTTTAAGTAATTGCTATTTGAAAGTAACTCCTATGATTTCTTAATTAAAGATATTAGAGGTCAATTAAAAGATATTAAAGGCCAATTAAAGGTTCTCTATCCTGACCACTCTCAACAGTCTGGAAGAAGGCGTGTTGGGTGAATCACGGTGTTTGCAAGGGCATTCACGATGACAGGGAAGAACAGAAAGATGTAGAAGCTCTGCTGAAAATATGGAGTCTCAACAGCTCTTTGTAGGTCTGATCAGGAATGTGTGAGAGAGGGAGTTCTCTACAGCCAAAGGTTTGCATTCACCTTTTTAGACCTGTCAATGTAAGACATGTCAAAGCTGAGGTCAAAGTAGTATCCTCCGCCCCAATTCAAAAAAAAAAAAAAAAAAAGACAGACAAACATGGCTATTGTCGAATGCTGGGAATATGGAAAGTGATTGTCCTTTTTCAGAAGAAATGGGAAGTGGAAGTATGTGAATTTCTTGAAAAATAAAGGGAAAAAGGATAGTTTTTTTTTTCCCCCTACGGTATTGTCTTTTGGGGTGTGTTTGTTTGTGTGTGAGAGTCTAGGAAAGAGAGTTAAAATGCAAAATGAAAATGAAAACTGGTAACATATTGATTAAAATGAGTGTTATAAAGTGTTCTAGTTTTCTTTTATATATGTGTATATATATGTATATATGCGTGGGGGAGAGAGAGAGAGAGAGAGAGAGAGAGAGAGAGAGAGAGAGAGAGAGATTGGAACGGTAAGAAAACAGTGGTAAATCTAAAAATCCTTGAACAGCTAGCCATTCTCGGCATGGTGGACGTAAGTGTTTGAAGGGATAGGTAGGTAGAATGTTCTAGAAGGAGAAATTAAAAGGAAGGCGGGACGTTGGACCGGAGGCAATGAAAAAAAAATGATGAAAGTGGAACCTAAAGAGAGGGACAGTTTTGGAAACAAAAAAATCTAAGCGCAGTAATATTGAAGCATGTTTTATTTTAAAGTAGAGCTGGTTAGAACACGTTAGCTGTTGCAGATCAGGTTAGCCAGCCCTGCACTTCATTCAGCGCTCATACCCCTGGATCTTAAGCATCCAGTCCCAGGGCCTCTGGTGACTGTCCCCAGCATCAGGGGAGGAGGGGGCGAAGGTGTCGAGCACTAGGGCGCACTGCCGCCCCTGCGTCTTCCCAGGGCCGAGAGTGGCTGAGCGCCGTGACCGAGGCCCAGGGCGAGCGCGGGCTGCGCGGGTCCCCGCGGCGCTCCCAGGCGACACCCACCCACGCGCTGCGCACGCTGGGCCAGGCGAGCGAGACTCCGGACTGCGCGTGGACTCCTCCCGCCTGCAGGTACGAGCTGGCGCGCGTCTGCGGGGACTTAGTTGGGGCCGACCCGCAGCGAGGTGGCGGTCTCCGCGGTGGGGTGGGGTGGGGTGGGGTATGCAGCCGACGTGGTGCGGAACGCTGGTGGAGCCGGAGTCGGGATTCGGGATGCCGGGGAAGGAGATTCTTTGTAAGCCCGGGAAAGTAGCGCGGGTGGAGAATACGGACGCTTCCAAGAAGCACAGCAGCCTGCCAAGAGCAGTACGGGAGCACACACTGCTGTCTCGGGGTGTGCGCTCGTGAGTGTGTGTGTGTGTGTGTGTGTGCGTGCGTGCGTGTGTGTGTGTGTGTGTACACGCGTGTGTGCAGGGACGACCGCTCCCTCCAGGGTCTCCGGAGCATGCTGGCCGAGCAGTTTCCGAGCAGTTTGCAGTCGGCTCCGGCTCGTGTGTGCATGTGTGTGCGCGCGTGTGCCTGCGGGAGAGCGTGTGTGCGTGCGTGTGTACAGGCTGTGGCGAGTGCCAGGCGGCGGCCCGGCCGCGGCGGGGCCCGGCCCGAAAGGGTTAAGCGTCGCCGCCGCCCCCTCGGCGGCCGGGTGTAAACAGAGCAGCTTCAGCCTATCCTGTCTGGCTGCCGCTCGCAGCCGGAGCCCCGAGCCCGGCGCTGTAACGCGATCCGCTCCAGACCCAGGCAAGTTGGCAGCGCCGGGCTCTGCTCCGCACGGCCACGGCGAGGGCGCGCGGCGGCAAGGTGGGTGAGCGCGGCCTGGGCGGTTCCACGCGCGGATTCGAGTGCGGCCCCACGCTCCCGGGCGCGCGGTGGCTGCGGTTCCGCGGTGCACGCGGCCCCCGCGGTGTGGGTCCCGCGTTCGGTCGTGCCCGGTGGCGTTGGGACGGGAGGAGGCTCCGCGCCGGTTGGGAAGCGGTGAAGAGGCAACATTAGCATCTGAAATGAGGTGGCTTTTTTTTTTTTAACCCCTGAGGGGCCATATTTGAAAGATTTAGAAGAGGTGGAGGCAGAACTTTCCCGAATACTCTTCGTCACCCGGAGTGGTGCAGGTAGCCTCGGGGAGATGGAGTCTTTTGTTCCCGGTATTTTTAATTAAATGGATTTCTAAAATGAGTAATATACAGTCCTAATCCACGAGGTAAAACTGCTTTTTTCTTCTTCTTTTTTTAACCTCCTTGTGTTCTTTGACTTTTGCCATATATCTTTTGGAATTTGTTTGGAGCAAGTCTTAGCGGTCATGATTTTGAATAATTCATGTCAGAAATGTTTAAAAATCTGCTTCGAACGTAAATGAATCAACCTTTTGGTTCCATTAACCGAAATCCATCATACTAATTGCTTAATGGGGGGAAAGGTACAAAATATTCTCGCTAATTAAAAGAGCAGGATTTCGCCTGCAAAATACTCTTGTCCCTTTTTGTCGTGAGAGAATTTTAAGGAGCACGCAGTCTTTAAAGAAATTCAACTTCACAGATGTACCTCGATGTAGATTACTTCTGTGGAGAAAGAGTTGTGGGATAGTTGGGGAAAACTTAATGTAGTGTTAGCGAAAAGGGAATCATTTGCCTATTTGTGTGTGTGTGTGTGTTTTAATAAAACAAAGATCTGCAGCAGCTCCCAGAATGAGAAATCACATTTCCGCCCTCTCATGTGCTAGCGTGTATCTCTGCAATATCTTATAAATGATACATACCGATGCATGTGCCAGTGCCACAGAGTCGTTTTGCCTCTGAAAGCCTACTATAATCAAATTTAGTGTTTTAAGATGGTGTAGCTGCAGATTTGATCCCCTTCCTCTAAAGTGGAAATACTTTCGGTAATTGAAAGCAGATTCCAGTCTGGCGTGGTGCAAGCCAAGGTTTTCATTTTTAAAATAAACCTTTTGTTCTCTGCTTTTAAATGTTTCGGGGAGCCATCCAGAGACCTCTGTGTGCTAATTATTAAAGTAGCTCTTGAGAAGGGATTGGAAATAGCCAGAGAAGGCATTTTAGAAACACTGCTAACTTAGAAAGCTACCCTCTCAGCAGGGTATTAGGAGTGCAGCCTTCACACTGTCTGTGCCCCATATTTCCCCAGCAGATTCTCAGGCATTCAAGAGCAACTGTGATGTCTAAAACACACAACCCCCACCTAGAGCCCATGTGTTTACAGTTTAAAAACTTGGGGAATTTTTGTGTTCTCCCATTTTTAATCCTGTGATTTGCACAACCTAATGATGAATTTAAATCCAGTGGAAAAATCTGTTTAATTTAAAGAGATGTTGATTACATGCTAGCTGATAGACTGAAATTAAAAAAAAAAAGATTGCAGGTTGTTAATCTGGTTCCTGTCTCATCTCTGGGGACTGAGTGTTAAAAGCTTTTCTTTTATTTTCTTTCTTTTTTCCCCCCCTTTTTTAAGGACTGAAATTAGAATAAATTTTAAACAAAGAGAAGATTGAAGGGGATGGAGACATAAGCCCCTCACCTACAAGGCTTGGACTCTATAATAAATTATAGAATCATGGTGCAGAAAGTTCACAGAGTTACACTTCCACCAATGATAATTGAGATAAGAAAGATAGAGATATATCCTGAATATTTAATCACTGGCTTTTTAACCCGTTCCACGGGTTATTAATATAAGAGAGTGTGAAGAACATAACTCGTGGTTTGATTTCTTAGAAACCACTTGGTAGCTCTGTTTTACCCTTTTTTCTCACATCCCAGATAGGACTCTTTTGAACACATTTTGATCGATTTGAAGTGAATTTAAATTTAAGAAGTCCTCGGTTACTATTTCTCATGCAAAACTTCTCTTATAAAAATCATTTTAAAAATTATTAGGAAAATATTTACCAAAACAAACAAACAAGCAAACAAAAAAGCTCACCAACTTTTGGCAGTGTTTTGTCACATTTCATAGATACCAGTGGCCTACTGGATGGCCTGATAAAAACGTAGGTTTTTTTTTTTTCTCAAAGATTTAGGGAGAGAAAAGAAAATTAGCATGGGCTCCATCGTGAATTTCTGAATACTGATTTCAGATAAAATCCTTATCTAAACATTTAACTTTTTTTTTTTTTTGATCTTTCTTTTCCTACTGGTTTTTATGCCCGTCCATCTTTTTACTTGGCCAGGGGGTGCATGGGAACTTCTGTCGTCCAAAATAATACATCCAATTTATCACGGGACGTCTGCCTTTCATGATGTAGACGAGTGGCAGAGGAGGCACTGTCTAAATACAGTGATCTTGATAATTAATGCCATAAAATAGATTAAAATGCTGTATTCCAGGTATTCATTTCCTTAAAAGGGGCCACCAGAACAGCGTTGCTAAGCACCCATTGCCACTGCAAGCAACAAAAAAATGACCCAAATTAAAGAACCTGCTCTTAGCTGTATTCTGGTGTTCTCTAACGTGCATTTCAAAGGGTTTAGCAAGGCTCATTCAATTAGTACAGAGAAAGGGACCATTCTCAGCTCTGATCAGCAATTACGAGATCGAGTGCTGGAGCATCAATTCTGTATGCTTGTCATTTATTTTGTTTCCTGGGCTTTAATTAAACAATTGTTAATAAAGATTTTTTTTAACAAACTACTCTTCTATCCAGAAGTAAGTCTAAAAAATGGACTGGTCATTTGTTTTAAGTTTTGACTTAAATTTATTTTCTATTAACTTTTCCTCACTTAAAAAAAAAGTCTATTTTACACTCCTATGATATATTACAGCTTCACTGGAATCTCTCAGTCTGTGCAAATACATGTCTGTGCCTACGTACACATTCGTTTAAATTAAACTTTAGCTGCAAATGTTCTGGCTTAGCTTAGACATGAGTCCCTCTGCAGCTATCAGTTGAGAAATGGGGTTGCCTTACTGAACTTTTGGGTGTTGTGAAAATGGTACCATGAAGGAGGAGACATGTGTTGAATTAAGGAAATAAACAGGCTTTTGTTTTTTAACCATGAGTTTAGCAGAACTTCTAAGCAGTTATGGTTTAAGACCCAAACCAGAACTAATAGAATGCTTCATTTAAGATTGAGATTGTCTGGCCAACTGGTTCTTAGCTAATACAACATAGTCACGAAAACAGATTGTGAACTTCCCAGCTGAAGAAAGGAGCAGAAGATTATGGGATGTGGGAAACTGGGAGAGAGGAAGAGGAGGATTCCAGAGGTTTGGGTTAATGGGGATTATCTGGACTTTGGCTGTATCTCAGTGATCTGGACAGGTCTGAAGCATCTAAACATAGCTTTGAAGTATTCAGCCATAAGTGCTGTTTTGGCTGTGATCGTCTGCGAAGCATTTACACATCCTGAAACATGGGTATTTCAATGCCAAAAATAACAATATGATTCTTTCATCCAAAAGAGATGGTTTACATTAGGAACTCATTCTATTTAGATGTATCAGGTTATTTGGCATTGCGGGTTTCTCTTATTGTAGATAATACAAAATAAATAAAATTTGTATGACTTATTGGAGTTTTGTTTAGAATACAATGTTATTGGAATGCTATTTTATAACTGAGGGCTTCCTTGAAGTCTCCAGCAATTTGGAATACATAGTTTGATTTTTGACATGTCAAACTCTTTTTTTCTCTTTAATAGAGATAGAATGTATAGAAATAGATATAGAGATAGATGTGTATACAAACACATCTAGCAGGTTTGAAATTATGCATTTTAATATTTAAGAAACCAGCTTTTAAAAAAATTGATGTTTATACATTGACTTTAGTTACAAACCTAGCTGCTACTTCCAGAACCCATATTTGAGATCTGAAATCGCTACTTTTAATTTTCACTAATGTCAGCTTAAAAACTACCCCCTTCTCTGGTATCCCAGAAATAGTTTGTGTCGGAGACCTTAGATGGCAAATTACCTTCACAAGGGAAAGACTAGTTGAACAGGCAGACATTTGTGGACAGGTCATATTTAAATGGTAGTTAGGTTTGGGAAGCCACATGCTATAGTAATTTAGAGAAAACGTCTTTTAAACATTATCATTCCCCTCCCTCAGTATTAAGGGAGGGGGAGGACCAGCTGCTGAGAGGCCCATAAAAAGAAGCCTGAACCTTTTCTTTTAGATAGAGGAAAATCACCTTATACAACAAATTTAGCACTGTTAACCTTCTATAATTATTTAACCATTATTTCACTTTACCGCCTGCCTAAAAGTTGTACTTAGTAAAGTGGACACCTGGCTGAGCTCTTAAAAGTTTATTTGTCCTTCAATTCCTGCGATCGTAGGGGGCAGTACATCTCCTGAATTATCTTTGTTCAGGGAAATGGTGAAAGGCCAGGGTAGTTAAACAAGGCCATTTGGATTTGTGAGGTCGAAGTGAGATGCAGGGAAAGTGGCTAAATGCATTATCTTATTGAACGCACCATCAGTAAAGTGACCCTGACGGAGGTAGGAAAGGCCATGTGGCCATTTTTATGACAGTCACCCGCTTACTTCATCCCTGACAGGTTTTCCTATATTGGTTTATCATATTCCCTTCTTTCTATTTTATATGTTTTATGTTCTCCTGTTGTAGAACAGCAGGGCGAATGGTGAAAATTGGAATTAGCTTCTTTTTGAACTGTAGTAGATTTTCCCTGGCAACTTTATTTCAAGTACATTGATACATTACAGGGAGCTAGCCCTTCATTAAACTTGAAAGTGACCTGGCTGACTGGCTATTTTGTATTTTCTTTTAAAGGGTGATGATGATTAGTCTCTGTGCAAAGAAGTTACTAGTTTACTACTGCTCAAATTGTGTTTTAAGCTATTAGTTGGGATTTGTCAACTTCCATTTCTGCAGTAGAAAAAAAGATGTTTGTTTTAGCAAGTGCCTGAGCGTGTTTACTCGAAGGTTACTCGGGTTTTAGTATCCCTGTTGCTGCCACAATGGAGTCACCACTTCCTGTGAGAAATTGAAACAGAATTGTAAGATTTGTAGTTTAGATTTCTCAAGTTCGTTGTTGGTAGTCTTCTTGTGATATATTTTATATCAAGTCTAATAAAGCAGAATTCTTGCTTAAATACTTGAACTTGTATTGGTCAATGGCAGAAGAGCTTTATTAAACACAACACAAGACGTAGGCTTTGGGGGACTTCATTTGAAGCAATCAAGTGTAGCATGTAAGAGTTTTGTTTCCACAGCCCAAGCCTTACTTATCAGAGGTTGGCTTATGCTTTCTATTTTACTAAATTCTCTTTTGTTATAGTTAATCAAAGCTAAGCACACATAATATCACAAGTGAGAAAAAGGGGGCTTGCTGTTATTACATACCTGAAATGTTATTTCAAGCTTTGTTGGAGATACTTCCTTATCATGCTCTGAAGTACGTAATACTTGAATCTCAGGAACTCAAAGCCACTAAAAATAGCTCCTGCAGGAGAGTTACATCGTTTTTTTTAAGAAGTCTTAGGTTTATTGCATTATTGTGTCATAGTGTACTTCAACTGAGTTATATGCTATTACTGCTCCTACCCTCCCATGGCAGGGCCCAGATTCAGCCCATATTCATTTCTGAGGCTGTTTCTCATATTGCCTCATGGTTGCCTTGCCTTCTGTCTGTCTCTCTTCCAGCACCATCATTACAGATATCTTTACAAAGTCTTCATGATCCCTCCTCAGCCTCCATCGCTCTGGTGGTTTCCACCCATGTTCCAGCATTTCCACAGCCTTTGTACTGTGTGGGCCTCCTCTTACTTCATCGATCTGTCAAGAGCCTGCTTGCCTGGCATTTGTCGCTGAAGCCTTTCTTGATTGCCTGGGGCAAAGCCTTCTGTGCATCCATAACATCCCATACATACCTACACACATGCATGCATGCATACATATAGTCATACATGCATGCATATTTATGTACATACATGCACACATACATACATGTGTGTATATATATACACGCGTATATACATGCACACACAGCACTTAGCATGTCGTAATCATAGTCCTCTGTTTATGCTTCTCTCTCCCCCACCAGGGGACAAGTTCTTTCAGGTTAGAACTGTGTCTTACTCATCTTTACAGTACCAGCGTCAACCACGGTGCCAAGACAATGGTTGTCAGTAGATGCTTCTTGAATGAATACACTACATACAGTTGGATTTCTTGGTGACTGCAAGTCATTGTGAGCGCCAGTTGCTTTATGGGTCTGTGTTAAAGTAGCACAGTTTCTTTAGATGCTATCGAAGGCTAGGTATGCCCTGTCTAAATGGTCTCTGTTGACCATGCCCACAGTTGTTATAATGTCCCGGTTTTTTGAGCCTTTGCTGTGCTTAAGGTTTTATATATACCATTTTGCTTTCTCACAACTGCCCCAAATAGGAGATGTCTCCATTTTACTGATAGGAAAGTTGGGTCCATGGGTAGTAATAGCAGACAGCAATTTAAATGTACTTGTACTCCTGATTACCATACTGTTAAGAGTTCCCTACCCATCTAGTTGGGGGATCAAAACCCATGGCTTTGGCATTCCCATTGAACCCTCACCCAATTCTTTTATTGACTCTTTAAAATTACTTCTGTAGTGCAAGTTCTGGAATGAATTTTAAAACAGGGTTTCCCTCTTTCCCTTTGCCACATGCTCGGTTTTCATTTCTTATTACTGCGCCATTAAGCAACCAAGATGATTTCGTTGGTGTTACTGTAATTTATGCATAAAATAGGAATAGAAAAGTTCTGACTCTTCTCAGACCCAATCTTATTAACTTTCTTAGTTTGAACTTCATGGAAGCCTTTTTGAATGCATAGGATACCCTGTTTCATGCATTTTGACTCAAGTGAGATTTTTGAATAATTGAATTTTTGGTAACTGTTGGGGAAGGCCTTTTTAAAAGAGGTTCAGAGAGTGGTAATAGTACATTGAATAAGAAAAAAAAAATCATACAGTTAAGATTGCCCTCAACCTATCTGTATTTCTTACCATCAGTATGCTCGCCATCCTTGTGAATGAATTGTTATTTATCTTTTCCAAGTGGCTTCTCTTCTTCAAACCGAACCTTTATTAATTTTGACGGTATCCACATTTTTTCCTCACCTGTGGAATGCAACCTGCAGCACCCTACAACATAAGGCTGATACTTTGCACATCCTAAGTAGGCTTACACAGGCTATACAGCTAGTGCTGAAACGGTGATCTGTCTTTGAGATAAGACTGTAAGTTCTTCAAATGAGCCTTGAACTGGCCTCTAGCAGTTCTCTGGCCTCAGCCTCCTGAGTAGTGATGGGTCACCCTTTTGGGGCTCTAATGCATGACTTAACTGGTAACGTTATCTAATGAGAATCTTTGCCTAAGTAAAGTAGTGAAGATGGGCTGGCTAGTTTGCATCCACTCGACATAGACTAGAATGACTTGGAGATTTTCTTGATTAATTATTGGTGTAGAAGGGTTCAGGACACTGTGAGCAGTGCCACCCTGGGGCAGGTGGTCCTGGGTTGCAGAAGAAAGCAAGCCATGAGATCAAGCCAGTGAGTGCCATTCCTCTGGTGGTCTGTGGCCCTCTGCTTCAGTTCTTGCCTTGAGCTCCTGCCTCGACTTCCCTTGATGGTAGGCTATCAACCATAAGCTGAAATAAACCATTTCCTCCCCAGGTTTGCTTCGGCCAGTGAAGGCAGCAACAAAACTCAGACTGGAACAATAGACATGATCTTATTTGTTAACACGTGTGTGTGTGTTAATGTGTGTTTGCACGTTTGTGCACAAGCCTGTAGATGCCAGAGACCAACGTCAGCTGTCCTTCTTTAGAAGTCACCAAGTTCTACATGGGAGCTGGGCTTTTCTGATTGCCTGCTCTGTGACTCCAGGAATCTTGTTGTTTCTGTACCCCCAGTACTAGAAGCCACCACTGACCTCTGCTTTTTAACGTGGATGTTGAGGTTTGAACTCGGGGCTTCCTGCTTGATTGGCAAGCATTTTACTAAATGCGTTGTCTCCTCTGCTGGGGAAGCTATATCCTTTAGAATTACAGTTTGGAGTAAGTCAATACATCAAAAGGACTGGGGCAGAAGCATAATTTTTTTCCCCTTTATTTCTTTTTTTCCTGTTAAAAGAGGCAAGGAGTGCTATTCGAAGAGAACAAGAGACTGAATTTCTGTTCTCTTGCCCTTGCGAACAAAAAGACCACACAGTTTTTACAAAGCCAACATAACTAACTTCTCCTGTGAAAAATGAAAATAAATAGAACTGGAGACCTTAGGAACCTAAAAGAATCTTGAGAATGACTTAATTCAAACTGCACATTTGTTAGCACGGCTAAGGCCTATTAACAATTGCAGAAGTTTGCTTTGATAAACCCTTGTGTATTTACTGTCTTCTTTCTCTTCCTTTTCCTGCTTCTTTTTACTTCACCGGAGTTTGAACATGGGGCCTTGCGCAGGCCAGGCAAGCAGCCCACCGCTGAGCTGTATCCGGCCCATTTGATTTTTATTCTGAAGCAAGGTCTGGGTTGCTGTGTGGCCCTGGACAACCTCGTACTTAGAACTTTCCTGCCTCAGTTTCCCGAGTGCTTGGACCACAGATGTGGACCACTGTGCAGGCTTTGTGATAAACCCTTTGTACAGATGTTTGATTTCCAGAGCAATTCATGTAATTGAATACTCTTCTAATTCCCCTCTCGTTAGCGACTACAACTCAGCGAGAACCTAAACAGGTCGTGATCCATCTCTCATGGGAACGGCTGGAGATATTAAGGGTATGGGACCCAGGGTCCCCAATATGTAGTATGTTCCTGAAATAAACAGTTCCTTTACTCTTTAAATTTTATGTGAGACTTGAAGAGATTAAGTCATTTTCGTGGAGTTATTGAACCACTAAATTGCCAAAAGAGATCAGAACTCGGGTTTTGCATTCTACTCGAATTGGTGTCCTTCCTCAGCGTCTCCCCAAAAGCTCTCCAGCTAGGATTTGCTTGGACTTTTGTCCTGGCTTTGCATTCCCTTTCCTATCAACCATGAGCAGCGATGTGATGGCTGCGTAAAATGTTCTAGCAATAGTGCTGCCATTGACTATTGCAAAGATCTCCTTAGTTGCTCAAGGCACATAGTTCATTTGGCAACAAGTTCTTACTAAGGGAGTAAGTTTTCTATTAATGTCCTCTTTTTGTTTTTAATTTTAATTTTGTGTATTTTTGTGAGGCACGATTGTAAATGATCGTCTATGGTATGGCTGATGGCCATGTCCACTCCCTGATTAATATCCAACGATAATTAGCATCATTGATTAGAAAATTGGTAAATTATGCCCTCATTGACATTTCTAGCTCCCATTTAATAGCTTGTTTACTTAATTGATAGCTAATGTGTTTACTTTTAAAAGCTATTAACGCATCAAAATAGTAGTTATTGAACCTGGCAAAATGATAAATTATGTTTGTCTTTATTCCTTTATTCCCAAGGCTAACGTATTGGTGGTCTTGTTTGTTTGTTTGTTTGTGTATGTGCGTGTGTGTTTGTTTCTTTGTGTTGTAATTGTTTGAGTCTGCTGAGATCCTTTACCTAGGACATCAAGTAAATAAGCATAATTACTAGGAAGCATGACCTTGGAAAAGTGGCGTGATCTTGCCAAGCCTACGAATGCTTTTAAACAAAGTGGTATATAGCAGAGATTCTGTAAGGTTTCTGCACCTGATTTGAAATTCTTGAAAGAAAAAAGTAGCTTACAAACAAGGAACACGTTAATTTTTGCCTTTATTTTCATACCTCCTCCCGTTGTTTTCTGTACACGTTTTATACTTTCTCTAAGGTATGGTCCAAAAAGTGATTCCCTGGTGGCATTTCTTTGTTGGTTCCACTAACTAAATGAAGAAAGGCATCTCTGACGGGGAAGCTGAAGAAACCAGTGTTCTGCTAACCAGCTTTCAGGGCAATGGCTGCTCTGTGCTTTGCAGTATGGTTCCTCCACTGGTTCCTAAAAAAAAGTGGCCGTTTTCCTTATGAAGAAAAGATGATGGCCCCCATGTTCATTGCAGTACAGTTCCCAGATGGTTTCAAAACCATTCTTTTGAAATGGAGTTAGTTTTTAAGACACAGGGTTAGCTCTGGTTCCGTAGGCACTCCTGGGGGCTTATCATCCTCCCAGGCTCAAGGCACCAGCATTTGGCTATTCCCCCCAAAAAAATCACATCAATTCTCAAGAGAGCATGTTTACCACAGTTAATTATATTCAGAAAAAAAAAAAACAGTGATGCTAAAAGCCTTCTAGGCTTTTTCAAAGAGAAATTTCGGTATCTTACTGAGAAAAAGCCTTCATCATTTGAGAGAGGCCCTAAGTTCTGCCCCGCTGCTTTGAAGGCAGTAAGAGTCATCTGGATGAGTTGTAGTATATTATATAGTAAAAGGTGTAAATTTTTAAAATAACGCATATACGGTGGCGGAGAGATTAGGGGCTGGTGACGGGTGGGTATGTGACATGGGTACATGTGCCCTTGGAGGGCGGAGACACCAGATGCCCTGGCCATTGCAGAGCCCAGCATGGGTGCTGTGTTTGCAGCATGCCTGTACACAGTCTCACCCAATGAGCTGTTTCTCTAGCCCCAAATTCTAGTCTTTTTTGGGAGCTGAACTTCAGGATGTTATAAACCTTTCACATGACACAAGGAAGGACTGAGCCAGGATGGTGTCCGTAATGGACAGAACACTTCAGATGAGGGTTTCAGAAACTAGAACGGTGTAGCTGTGTTAATGTAAGTCATTTATGCATGAACCCCGTAGCCTTTTGAAATGATTAAGGTCTGTGAATGTGCGATCGTATGCTTGAGTTCTTTAAAGTGTATTTACATTTCATGCATATTATGTTTCATACAAAAAGCAAAGCTTAGTGTTCACTTGAAGCTCATGGTGAGAGACAGGGAGTTTAAGGTATGTGCTCATCCATAAATGGAGAATAATTGTTTGCTTTCATCTCTGGTTACCAACATAGACCTCTGATCTATATTTTTAATTTTTTTTTTTTTTGTTTTTTTGAGACAGGGTTTCTCTGTGGTTTTGGAGCCTGTCCTGGAACTAGCTCTTGTAGACCAGGCTGGTCTCGAACTCACAGAGATCCACCTGCCTCTGCCTCCCTAGTGCTGGGATTATAGGCGTGCGCCACCACCGCCCGGCAAAATTTTTTTAAATATTTATTTATTTACTTATTTATTATGTATTCAATACCTGTTACATGGTAGAGAGAATGTACATGTTGTGTTTTGTGGGCGGGGGTCAGAGGATAACTTCCACAGTCAGTTCTGTCCTTCCATCCCGAGAGGACCAGGGATTGACCTCTTGTTAGGCTTCACAGCAAGCCCTCGTACCCACTGAGACATCTCACTGGCTATAGGTGGACCCTTCTGCCCTCGCCCTCTGGTCAGTCCCCAAATAACCACACTGAGACAGTGTTAGTTATAAATGCTCTGCTGATAGATAAGGCTTGTTTTTAGCTAGCTCTTGTAACTTAAATTAACCCATTTCCATTAATCTGTGTGCTGCCCTGAGGCTCGCTTACCTCATCTACAAACTCCCCAGGTTGCTTCTTCTCATCCTGTCTCTTGGCTCCGCCAACTCTGCCCGCCTCCTCTTCCCAGCATTGCCTTAGTCTGGTTCTCCCACCTAACCTTATCCTACCTAGCTATAGGCCAGTCAGCATCTCTGTTTAGCCAATGACGGTGACGTATATTTACACAGTGTGAAGGAATATTCCACAACAGGCCCCGTACCTGATTTCTTACAGTTAATATTAAGTATTGATCCTGATTAATATTTCAGTTTCCCAGAAGTTAGACATTTTTAATATATGTATATTTTTCAAATTTTGAATTTTTCAAAATTGAATGTATATATTCAAAATTTTATATGTGCATTTATGGAGACATAGAGACATAAAGTCGATAGTAGTTTCTTTTTTAAAAAAAAAATTTAAAAAGTGTCTCTGGGGTTGGAGAGATGTCTCGGTTAAGAACACCAGCTGCTTTACCAGAGAACCTAGATTCAATTCCCAGCACCAGTATGATAGCTCATGACTGTTAGAACTCCCAGTCCAAGGGGATCCAGTGTCCTCTTCCGACTCAGGTGTACAAACAGGCAAACAGCCATACACCTCCAATAATAATGAAAATTTTTAATAAAAAATATCCCTTGTGTATATCTTGTAAAGCGCTGCCCTAGCCCTCATCTTAGGAATACTCAGTATTATGTCTTGGAAGGGACTTGACGACATTTATTATGCTAATTCCCTTAGTGGAAGCTGCCCGAAACAAAGGCAACCAGTTCTAAATTCTGATAAAAGAACACGTCTTCAGGTCTCCAGAACAGAACATCTTGAATATGGAACCAAAGTGAATTTGAAATAATACATTGAATTATTTCTCTATTTCTTAATCCATCAATAAAAAATTGTTCTATATGTTTAGGAGAACACTGCAATTACATTTAATTGCACTGTTATGATCTAGGCAAGCATAGTCTGATAAAACGTCTCTGTCTCGAAATCTGGCCAGCATTCCCAAGTAGATGTCAACCTTGAAAAGAGCCCACTTGGCTCATAGTCTAAAAGAGTATACTATGAGGGTCCAAGAAGACGCTTACGGAAGACTCCAGACTCAAATCTGCAAGAACAAAGAGTGTTTACTTACCAGCATGTGGGGTTGAACACCTGTACGAAATGGCGGTGACCCCGAGAGGGGCTGACTCAGGCCTTGTCCCTGAATGTGAGGGTGTTGGTGATTGTTGGCCCTTTGTTGGGAGGAAAACCTGGTTTGCCCCTCTCAGAGAACTGGGACCTAAATTCTGTAGTAAAAGTGGGAACGTGTACACCCTTCATTACCAGCTGCAAGTTAGGGTATAGAGAAAAGGGGTGGGAGGAACGGAAGGAGAGCAGAGGGAGGACTCAGGGTGGTGGTTGTCACATTTTATCTCTGTGAAATGAACAAGAATAGCATTGGTCATTTTTCGCTGTTGCTCTCCAAACACTGCATCACCCAGCATCTAACTCTTTGAAGTATAAGAACAGATCTGTATATTTCTATAAATTGAGTGTTGGGTCTGATTTCTTTTTATTAATAGCATTTTAATCTCAATAATCACTAACTTTCAATTATTATATATAATTATGCTGTTATTTTTACCGTGACCGTTTTCTCTATGTAAAATTAGAAACTGATATACTGTGTTATTTTAAATACTTAACATATGTTGTCACCCCCCTTCCCTTTTTTAAATTTTCAGTCTGTGTGGTCCAGGCTCGCCCTCCAATTCCCGGTCCTCCTACCTGATTCGTTCCTGTGCTGGGGCTGGGATTGAAAGGCTCGAGCCAGTCACTTGCCTTGCATTTACTGCCTTCTTAGGGCGAGTCAGTTCATAAGTTTCAAAAGTGAATTTACACAGCATTTATTGGAAACTCAAATAATTTTCAGACTGTTTAGGTTAATATCGTCCCAATGTGTGCATTCAACCCGTCATTAAGATCCCTACAAACCAGACTTTGGGGGAGAAACACAGTATCTTCCCCATTGTATTTCCTGCCTTGTATTTTGTCTTTAGTTTGAAAATGACCAGTTTTCTGATATCACTTTGACATATTCTTCCCATCATTCTGTCATATCCAGAAAACCTGATTGAGAACGTGGGCCAGTGACAGAGAGGAGCCAAAGCAGGGCAGAAGATGGTACTTGAACGAGGTTTAAAAGTCAGAATGTGTGAGGCAGATTTGATCAGCTAGTCAATAACCTACCTTGGGCATGAAGTTAGAGGTCTGAGAAGGGCAGTGAAACCAGTGTACGGAGGACTTTAAATCTTAAATATGAGTATTTAGATGTTTAGTAAGATCCCACTGGGACTTTGGCACGAAGCAGGGATTCTCTTGGTTAAATTGAGAGCGGAAGATAATAAATATATTTGCAGTAATGATGGGCCTTTCTTACTGTGATCCTACTATTTCATAACTTCTGTTAAATAGCTTAGATTTTACAGTTTGTGATGTAGGCTTGCCGGTGGTGAGGCCTTCTGTACGCTGGTATCCTCAGAGCGTAGAACTGCTCCTGGCGTATGATTGCTGCTCAGTGAATACTTACTGAATTGGAAGGACGAGTCCACCAAGACCCTAGAAGATGAAATAACGCTTTAGCGCTAGCTGTATGTGGATAAAATATGACAGGTTGAGGGTTACAAATGGCACCCAGCTCCTAGTTTGTTGTTCAGTCACGTGCCCAAATCTCACACAGGTGTTTCCGTTCGCCTAATTGTTTGCTTCCGCCTTTCCCAGCCTCAGCCCTGTTTCTTTTCATTTCGTTTCATCTATGAAATCATTGCCAGTCCTCTCCTGCATGAGTACGCGTTGCTTCCTCTGAACTATCACCAGGTTGTATCAGGTTGTGTTTACTTCCAGGAGGGGAGCGTTAAATCACTCCATCCTTCTGGAGGAGCTCCAGTTCCAGAGCCAGAATAGTCTCTTCCTTTCTAATTCTGCTTTGTTCAGAAGGAAAAAAGCATCAGAGGAATAGACTCGTGTTCTTGGACAGAAGTTGAAAACATAGAGTAAAATTATTTTTGTCAGATTGGAAAAGACCTCTTAACTCTGACGTACCTCCTGTTTCTTCCTGCTTTGCAATCGAAACAATAGGAGCAGTTAAGATGTCTGTAGGTCTGTGGAGTGACCTTGCGAATTCATGACTAGCTCATCATCTTGCAAGTTCAAAGCAAAGGGAAGGAAAATCAAAGTGCTCTCCTGATTCCCAGTGACAGGCTTGAGAGCACACGCACTGTACCGAGAACCGTGGTGTGAAAGCGTCGCGAGAGCTAGCCGAGTTGCCGCTACTGCCGTCCACATTTTCGTGTGAATATTAATTATTGTGTCTCCTGATGGTGCGTTTCTGTGCCTTAGAGCAGCACAGTTGATGGAGGACTTTAATCTAAGTAGTATCACGTGTCTGTGTATTTCATACTGACTTCTTTCCCTGAAAATAACGTTCCTCATCACTAACCATCAGTAACATAGCGAGGAGGAGCAGGTCTTCTGCGGGTGAGGAAATCGAGCCCTGTTATCAACATGCAGGATTGTCACTGACTTGGGGTACCCTTCTTTAAATTTAGAGACATTCCATCATATTTAAAAGGAGGGAAAAGGGTAGAAAAGTGGTATGTTTTAAATAACGTGTTTCTCTAAATTATGAGGTAGGCAAACTCTCTGTGAGTTTGAGGCCAGCTTGCTCTATAAGAGCTAGTTCCAGGACAGGCTCCAAAGCTACAGAGAAACCTTGTCTCAAAAAACCAGAAAGAGAAAGAAAGAAAGAAAAAGAGAAAGAAAGAAAGAAGGAAGGAAGGAAAGAAAGAAAGAAGAAAAATTAATCAATTCACCTGTGACCCACAGTTCTGATGTTACTATAGCTTCTCGGGTTCAAAAATTCACAAATAACTGGCAGCTCGATTAATCTCAAGGTGAATGAAGAATACATAAGTGTGAGACAGGTTCGTGCTACGTCTGCATAATAATGCCTACTCCTGGAAGTTTTTTTCACGTAGTGTCTTAAAAGTTGTAACATTAGAGCCAGGTGGTGGTGGTGCACACCTTTAATCCAGGCACTCAGGAGGCAGAGGCAGGTGGATCACTGTGAGTTCTGGGCCAGCCTGGTCTACTGAGTGAGTTCCGGGCTATACTGAGAAGCCATGTCTTAAAAAGCCAAAAAACAAACAAACAAAAAAAAAACCAAAAAAAAAGAAAGAAAGAAAGAAAAAAAAAGGTTGTAACATTAAATAACAAAAAAAAAAAAGGTTGTAACATTAAATAACAAAAACTTGGAGACTTGTATCAATATAGCTGTATCAGAAAATATTTGTCTTAATTTATTCTTTAGTTTTAAGAATTTTTTACATTTATACAGTGAAGTATCATTTCTACCCCCTCCCTACCTCCACCTACCTCCATCTCCTTCCATAACCCAACATGCTTCCTCCCAGCTTTGTTTGTTTTTGATGCCCTACTAAGCACAGCTAGAGCCATCCTTAAGTTCATGGGTGTGGGGCCACCCACTGGAGCCTAGAGGCTTACCGGGGACCATGTCCTCACTAAAGAATGATTCTCCCTCCTGCTAATTGTCTACGGCCAGTAGCTCCTCAGGAAGTGGTGGGATCTGGATTTCACTCATTCCTTCCTGCCAGGATTTGGGCCAGCTTGATCTTGCCTAGTAGGTCGTTTGCAGGTACAGCCACTGCGAGATCATGAACACTGAGGCTGAGTCATGTCCGTAGGACAGCACGTTACAGGATGCTTTTTCCTTTTCAGCCTGCCTTCATTTCTGCTCCTTTTTGTGATCTTCTCAGAGCGTTGGTGGTGGTGGCTTAATATAAATCTCCTGTTTAGAGCTGGGTACTGGGTCTCTTCTTCTCAGCACTTGGACCGGTTCTCTTATCTCCCCATTAACTGCTGACCACAGCCCAGCAAAGTGCCTCTGACCAAAGGCAACCTCTCTTTTATTGTTGATTGCTCTACTTTAACTTATTTCGTTCCTTATACTTGTGAAATCATGCGTGCTTTTCTTTCTGTGTCTGGCTTATTTCACATAAAGTGTCCTCTGTGGGAAACAGTGGTCCTCATTTCAGAATAAGAGAATTCTCGTTTCATAGTGAGAGTGCCGAAGACCCAGAATTGTGAAACCAAGGCACTTTATTTTTTGACCTTGCAAAGTCGGGCATCAGCCCAGAAGGGCAGAGGCCCTGGCTGAGTCAGACAACCATCTTTCTAAGCCCTAGCACATGGCCGGTCCTCCCGGTTTTGAACAATCCAGAATTACATCTTCTCTAGGTCTGCTCTTTGCCCAATCACTTGAATTTGAGTCTTTGCAACAAGATCCGTGGATGGATTTCTACCCACCTTTTACGTTGGATACATTTGGAAATTTATGTGATGCATGGCCTTGCAGGCAAGGTTGCCAGAGAGTGATCAGTGTAGGGTGAGTAGTTAGACTCGCAAACCCTAGCAGGAACCTGGTATTCCCTGTTCGTTTGTAGCTGGACCTCAGCTGGCTTGAGGCAGCTTTGAAAATGACTACAAGGTTTGATTTCTAACAACGCCTTCCTCCTTCTCTCTTTTGCTCTTTGGTCTCATTTTCTTATTTACTTTAACCTTTGAAATTGGTTTAAGCTTTTGGGAGGTTTTTCTTCATCATGGTCTCATTCAGCATTTAGAATCAGCTAATTCTGTTGATATAAATAATTAATCCAATGTGCATTTTTATTTATTATCTCTGACCATCAAACTAAAGCTGACTTAGATCCTGTAGCTGCTTGGTTTCCAGCCTTGAGCTTATTTGGAACTTCCCCAAGGACAGTCAGTGTGGACAATGGGATCCAAAGCCGGATGTACGGCTTTTAGTTTGTGTTTTGGCCTGGACAGATTATGTCAGAGAAGCGCAGAATTCTGCATTGAGGTGTATTTTTTTTCTTGCTAATAGCCTTGTTAACTTCAAGAAATACTTCATGTATTTTGTATGCAGTAATATTCATGTCAACTGGTTGTTGTTGTTGTTGAACAAGAAGGTTTGCAAGTATGACCCTCCTTGCTCTCTAAATGGTCAGTATCCCATGCCCAAATGTGTTTGTTCCTCTGATGGTTATTGAAGAAATGAACTCAGTTTGCATCTTGGAAGGTCTTTTGGCATATAACTCAGACACAGTGTCTGTGATAATATCATTGAGGTTTTGGGCAGGTGGAGGGTATATTGATCACTGGCTCTCAGGTGACTTGAGTAAAATACCCACTCAACCTATTAATTTTCTAGTAAAGTTTTCTTAAGAATGAACACAATACAATAAACATTTGCAGTGATTTTACATAAATTGCTAAGATAAGACAATGTTTTGTGGGAGCTATAGAATAAATATTTGTGTTCTTCCCAAAATTTCTTGGGTCGGGGGTGGGGGGGGTGTTCACGCACTTGTGAAGGCCAGAGGCACTTCAGGTGGCTTCCATCCACCTTGTTTCCTGAGGCGTTGCTCTTCACAGGTCCAGGATTCAGAGTGTGGGAAACTCACTAGCCGGTGAACCCCAAGGACCTGCCTGTCAAGGCCCTCTAAGCTGCTGGGATTTGAAGTGCTTGCCTCTGCTTCCAGCTCTTCTGTGGGCTCTGGGGCTTGAACTCAGTTCCTCTTGTGCTGCAAGCCCCTTACCCACTGAGCCATGTCCCCAGCAGTTCCCCATCAGTTTTGTTTGTTGAAATCTGATCCCTTGGGTGGGTACATTGGAAAGAGAACTCTTTTAATGGTGGAGCCCTTCTAAATAGGAGTAGTATCCTCACGAAGGGGAACACTCTTTGCCTGCCCTGCCCTGTGAAGACAAGGCAGCAAAATGGCGGTCGGAACCAGAAAAAAACGGGTCTTCAACCTGGAAGTGGTTGATACTTGGAGTTTGGAGTCCTCAGACTCAGAACTAGGAAAAGGAAATTTCTGCTGTTCATAATCCATTTAATTTATGGTGTTTGGTTCACGCAGCTGGAACTAATACGCGAGATCAGTAAATGTGTATTTTTGCCTAAGTCTTAGGGCATTATAAAAACTCACCCACTAGTTGTAAGCTTAATGCACTACTGGAATATTTAGTTCAGTGTGGTCAGATTTGGTAAGTACCTACTGTGTGCTTGATATCAGTACTTATTTTAGATACAAGAGATTGACTTGCATGCATACAGTAAAAAAAAAACAGATAAAGCAATAGTTTTCACGTCTAATAAATGTTAACCAATATATTTAATAGATATTTCAAGTCTTTAAAGTTTTAATTGATGTGGTTTCGGTTCTGTCTCTTCAATAGCCTGAAGGTAGGTTTGTGTCTCACTTCTGCTGTAACGTTTTGTGGACATGGAGAAAAGTCTAAAGCTGCAGTTTGGTGGCGGCATGCTTGGTCAGCACAGGCGAAGCCCTAGGCACAGTGCTCAGTACCACAGCATGGCTGAATGCGTGAGTGAGTGGATAATGCTAAGTCAGTGTTGATCTGATGGCTTGCTTCTTATTTTGGCGTTCATCACCAATGAATACATGAGAAGACAATGAAAGCTCCATTTGACGCCAAGAGAGATTCTGTATTAATTCCCCGCCCCCACACACACACCTTTAAAAAGATTTTTGAAGGTGTCTTTACTTCCCAGTCCTGCTGTCACAAATACACACTGGATTGCTTAAAACAACTGGGTCACAGGTTAGGCATCTGAAATAAACAAGATTCCAGCAGAGCTATGTGTCTGGCTGTTGAAGGTTCCAAGGACATCCAAGGACTGTCCCTTTGCCTCTTTCAACTTCTGGTGGCTCCAGAAGTTCTTATTTCGTGACTGGATTCCAGTCTCCACTCGTCTTCATATGGCTTTCTCCCTACAACTCCTTGTGTCTTTTCCCCATCTTACAAATTCCTCATCCCTTGGGCTGGAGACCGAGGCTCAATTCAGTGTGACTTTGTCTTGACTGACCTTACTTCAGCTATGACCACATTCTGAGGGTCAGGGTGCGTGTAGCTTGGGGGAGGATGATTTCAAGCCATAGAAGAAGGCACGTGAGGTACCAAAGAAGTTGGTAAAAAAATAAACAAACAAACAAAAAAAAAAACTGGGTTTCTCTGCTAGGACGTTTTCCTTTTTAGTTTCCTATTTGAAACAGACACATTGCAAATTTCCCTGCATTTGGATTCCTGTTCTTTTTAAGATATTAATCTGCCCCAGCTGACCCATGTGTCCTTTCATGGACCCACCGTGCATTGTGGAAAACCTAGTAAGAAAAGCATGGAGTTCAAGTGTTTGCTGCTCAGCCGGAAGGGAGATTAGGTTTTCATTCTTTGCTTCTTTTATGTTTGAGAATTTGAAAAACGAGAGAGAAGCAAAACTTACTTTGAGACTGGCATACTCCGGCTGTATCACTCAGGGAATGTAGTTATGCGTGACCCTCCCGCCTGATGCCGTAATCAATCGTTATGATAAGCTTCGTGATTGTGTTCTGATGGCAGCCAGTCCCCTCCACGGTGACCTCATAAGTTATTTTTAATGAAAAAAGGACAGGAAAAGAGAGGCTTATCAGTAAGACTTCCTCGTAATTTAGTTTGAAATTTACCCTTGGCTTTTGAGTGATTGATTATTTTTTAGTAATACAAACTATTTATACTGGAAAATATTTTGTAAAAAAAAAAAACCCCAGCATTTGGATAAACATGAAATCATGCTCTGTGCAAGTGAACAGTTATCTAGGTCAGGAATTTCAGCCTTATCCTCATCTTTCAAGAGAATAAATGACACCGTGGAAGTCTAAAGTGCTATATTCCCAAGGAGTGATGTATGAGATCTTTTCTTGCGAGCAGATATTGGTTAATTAGATATCAGAAAGGCCTTTGCAGGAGAGTAGATTCGAGAGATAGCAGAGAAAAGCCTCAGGCACACAGTGTCCCTGAAGAACCTGCACGTGTGTTATACTGCATGTGTATGTCATGTGTATGTATGTCATGTGTATGTATGTCATGTGTATGTATGTCGTGTGCATGTATGTCATGTGTATGTATGTCATGTGTGTGTATGTCATGTGTATGTCTTACACATGTACAACTCCTTCTTGGCGAACACAACCTGTAAAGATGCCATCACGAGGGAGCCTTAGCATGTGGTCCGCCCTAGTGGGGTAGCGGATGAGAAGGCAATCTCAGACAGACACTTCTTCCCAGTATTACATCTCAGATATCTCAAAGCATGTGGAAGAGCTCCCATAAATATGAATGTTTTTAATTATGAAGTATCTTCCAGGGACATTCTGGAAAAAGTAGCAAAATTAGAGAGTTGGAAAAAAGCCTCATGTGGCCGACAGTGATAAGCCATCCACTAAAATTAATGGAAAGTATAATTTGTTTGTTTGTTTAGTAGACAGGGTTTTTTTTCTGTTTTACCCTTGTCCTGGAACTCGTGTTGTAGACCAGGCTGACCTTGAACTCACAGAGATCCACCTGCCTCTGCCTCCCAAGTGCTAGGTTTAAAGGCGTACGCCACCACCTCCCCACTAGTGTGAATGGTTTTTAAATACTGTAGGAACCTGGTCTGGGTCCTTATGGTTGTCTGTCTTGCCGTGCAGTCCTCTGTGAGCCGTCTGTTCTTAAGAGAGAGTAATATATGTTTGATCAAAAAAAAAAAAAACAATTTAAAGCAAACAGATAAAATCAACCTCCAACTCGTTAAATCCATATTTTAGAGAAAGTATTTATGCTGTAATGATGCCCAATCCTTTATGTGCTGACTAAAAAAGTGAATTTAAAATTAACTTTTTATCTCATAGTAACCAGGGCATCCCAGGCCAGTTCATAAAATCCAGTTTAACGTACAAGGTACCATTTCTCAGTGATGATAGCTTTCCTCAATTCCTCTTCCAACTGCCAAGAACTCAGTTTCTTCAGTTTGACCACATGGTGCCCCAGACCATAAATGAGGGTGCGGGCAGGTAGCCAATTCAGAATGCAGATAGAGAAGAATAACTCTGATTGGCTGCTGAGAGGAGAAAGAAGGATCCTGGGAAATTTAATGGGTCTTTGATTCATCTCCGACACAAGCAAATTGTATTTTAAGGACTAACATGCTACTTAAACCTCTACAGTTCCAGGCTAGGGGTTGCAGCTAGAGATTGTTCTGTGTATCCATTATATAGGAAGCTGCCAAAAACCCTCCATGGGGTGGCTCTGTGTGGAGACTTTTTGAAGTGGCCTCAAATCAAAGTTCTCCATAACCCTCAGGGACAGTGCAAGACCTTTGCATACGTCCGAAACTTCTTTTCTTGAGTACATCAGACACAGGATTTAAGTAAACTAGGTTTGGGTTAGTGTTTTCAGAGACTGAACTGAAGATTGGCATTGCTTTCCTCTTGTAGAGATCTCAGTAACAGAGTCAACCACATCGGATAATACGAGTAAAATTGCCCTTGCCTTGATTTTATTTGCATGTGTCTCTCTGCCTGGATTCTTGTGGAAATTTCTATGTAGTTAAGTGACCAAAAGCTAGACAGCCAGGAGGGATAAAATAAAGAAACTTTCAAACAAGATATTAATTATTCTAGGTATCCTAAGACTCCACGTAAGACACTGGAACCTTCAAAATATCTAGAACAGTGTAAAATGTCCTTCTGGGTTGCTCGGAGGATAAATGCATTACTAGATAGATAGATAGATAGATAGATAGATAGATAGATAGATAGATAGATAGATAGATATAGATAGATAGATAGATATAGATTCTCCTATCTCTGTAATACTCACTTACATATTAGTATGCATATGTGTATGCCTATATTAACTTGAACATGAGTATATCGCTTACAAATATTTTTTAAGAAATCATAGGGCTTAAGGATGATTATAGGAGAATAGGTCACGTAAGCATTATTTCTTAGGATATAGCTTATCATACATCTTATTCACCCATACTCTTAAAAACTGTATTCCACAGTTGACTTTTATTTTAAAGCCTCATTAAATCATCATTATAACCAGAGATAATTAAGATGATTTATTTTAGTAGAATGTATTTCTCTGGACTCATCCTCTCCATCTCTATATCCAATTAAACTTTCTCCAAAAGTTAGAAGAGTCGTTCATTTTAATTACTAAAGATACCCATGGGGGAATTCCTTGAGTGGACTCTTGAATTTCAAGGGATTTTTGTCTTGGGAGTACATTATCTCGGAGAGGCTGGAGCCTCGTTCTCCAATCTTTCTCGCATCTTGAACTTTACATAGCACCCCACACGCGTGTAACGTACCTAACCTTTTCACTTCCCAAGCCTGCTCGTTAGGCTGCCTGCACATTTTTACTCATAAGTATGGCAAGAAGTCTCTTGAATGCTTCAGACCCTACATCAGCCTCCTTTCTTCCTTTTCCAGCACATAAGCATTGACTTTGTCATGTCTCAGACTCTGCCTGTTTTCCTTGGACCCAAATAACAGCTATCAACATAGTCTAGGCACAGATTTGTCCCCGTTCCACGGGTTCTTTTAAAAATTATTACTCAGCGTCTATTTCGATGTGTATTTCTTTTCTGAATGGGCTCATTTTTAGCGCTTAAAACGTTTCTAAGTGCACTTCACCTAAATCAGAAAATGTAGCTTGGAAATGGTAACTTTATGGTGTATATGAGGTTTTCTTTGCATCTTAGATGGCAATCATCAAACCTTTTGCTTATGTTCTTGAAGAATTTAGATGGACTGACTTCCCTGTCACATACTTTTAAACGGAAATCTGGTTTTCGTCACAGATAAAAGCAAATGCAAAAGATCTTCTCCAGTGTGTGGCAGATACTGATATTTTGGCTAAAAATGCAACCTCACGGTTCTGAGTGTCCTTTAATGATAAATGCCAAGAGCCCAAGCAGTTTTAGGCACCCCATCATTTCCTTACTCATAAGCTCAGAAACTTTCATGGAAATATTTTTTCTTTTAAAAATTACTATTTTCATTCCACTGTTCTTTTTATTTTGATCCTTTATTTTTGAAATATGTATGTGATATATCTATATCTCCCTTTTTGTATGTATCTAGACATGTAAAACATCTTAACAATGTAAATATATATATTTAAATTTTAGAAGCGTGCCGTAGCGTATGGTTCTAAGAGTCTACACGAATTAGCCTGCACTGAGTTGAAATCCAATTACAGCACACACGAGCTCCAACACCAAAACACATTCCAATAAAAATTATTATGAAGAATAAACTTCTGTGGGGAAGTGTACCTCATAATGAGATTAGATGGTGCTTGTAATGTTTTGTTTAATTGGGAAACTACTTAATTGTTCACTCCTTTGCTGTCCTGCAGTAGGGCATTGCCTCACCGTGTGTTTCTCGCCGGATGCCTTTCAGTTTTGGAGTGAAGGGGACAAAACTCCGCTATGCAGAAAACACTTCAAGGCAAATCAGATCAAGGCATGAAACTGGGGTGTGTGGCTAAAGCTCAGATTTGCATGCCTTGTGATTTTGTTCTGGGCATGCAGGAGCCTGGCTTAGCACGGGAAGGAGGCCATTGGTCTTGCCGATGGTGCATTTTGATGAATAAGCAGGCCTATGTTATAAGCGTTGGTATACATTAAAGTGCATCGTGATTGGACACTCACACGTGCTCTGGATCCACTAATTGAAGCTCTTCTTTGCTAATTACTTGGGTGGGTGAGTGCAAGTCACTTGGAGCACTAGCTAGTGTTGTGTGGGGGTCATTCCCATATGAAACAATTTTCATCGATTTTAGGATATCCGGGATCCCCCGACCCCTGCTCTCCAAATGCCAGAGCTATTTTTCGAATTAGACGGACATTGGTGGAGAGGTGGTTCCACTGCTAATTGCACTGGCTGCTCTTGCACAGGATCGGGTTCAGTTCCCAGCATCCACATGGTAGCTCACAGACAGTGGTAACTGCAGTTCTGGCAGGCTCAATCCTGACTTCTGGCATCTGCAGCAGCAAGTACCCAAGTGGAGCACACAGTTAGGTGTAGGTGAAACACACACCCACATAAAACGAGATAAACCTAAAAACAAACTTAAAACACTGTGGGCAGTGTTTTAAGATATTGCAACCCCCTCCCCCATGACACCCTGTTTTTGGTCTCTCAAACAAATAGTATTGTCCCTGACTGAAACTCCCAATATCCTTTTAAACCTGACTTGAAAGGAAGGTTTGAAAAACCTGTTAAGTGGTTAACGTCTTGCACTGCTGTTTGGTTCCTGTTCATTTTTGTGTTTCTTAAAAGTTTTTTTTTTTCTTTCTGTGTTTGATATGTGAGTTCAAGCCTTCTGGGTTTTTGCCAGAGACATCTAGCTCAATATATAATTTCATTCAAGTTAATGTTTTGATATGATGACTTTTATGTCATGTACTATGACTACTGTGGCTCCTACCGTCTTTTTAATGGGATTTCCTTCATTTGTTTCTGCCTTCAGGTTTCCGTATAGCCTTCTTGGTGTATCTGCTGGGTGACACTTATGATCTTCGTGGGCGTAATGTGTTCCAAGTCATGTGGTTTCATCCTCCTTAGCCCCTCCCCCATGTACGCCTCAGTGATATTGGTCTATTACTCCTACTTCTTTGGGATTTTCCTATATCAGTCCTGTGATGCTTCAGAGATCTCCTGGGCAGGGCAGCACGAGTTCATCTGCAGCTGGTCATAGCTCCAGTCAGTACAGCACATGTTCTTCTTCGGGTCTCAGAATGTGAAGGGTTCCTTTCTCTGTGGACCAGTTGTCTCTTGGCTCAATATGCACCCATCAGTTCAATTCTCACTAGGAGTGGAAAAAAGTCATTAGATGCCTATGTACAAACTGTCATTTCTATTAAACTCAGTTACTTGTAAACCTTCATCCTTTTAAAGAATATATCAGTGGTTTGCAAATTACATCAATATAGGATTCTTAACGGGGTGCCTTGTTAAATGATACTATGACAGAATATTGTAGCCTGTACATTAGACGTCATAGAACCTTGCTTGATTCATGATGCTTAAGAATGGGGATTCTAATATTGAGTTGCTGCATCTGGTGGGAATATCTTGTTGCTTTAAGGCATGGTGGATGGTAACACAAAGCAAGAACAAGAAGAAAAAGGGGGTAGGAGAGAAAGAGAATTGGGAAGGAAAGAGAAAAAGGAAAGGGGTACAGACTCCTTCCATTTTATAATTTACCTCTTGATATTTTAATGGCCCCAGTTCATTAGAGCAATGTCCCCCCAAGTGGCAGTTAAATTTCATTGACTTTCGGAGCCAACACTCAAACCACAAGAAATGGAATATCTAGTCTCTGTAAATATTCCTCACTTAACAATAATCTTTCTTTTGTTCTCTTGAGCAAGTTTAAATACTTGCAGAATTGCCAGATGGAGGCTGTAGTAAAGAAATCCCATCATTCATGAGAGTGGATGTGTCTTTGCATGATGGATGTTAGAAGGAAATGTCATAGCGCTGGAGGAAATTTTGTGAGCATTTTGAAGTTCTTAAAGGATTGAAACTTTAGTGGCCTGCGTTATTAGAAACCCCACAGTCTCCCTAATATGTACACATACTTCTTTATTCGGTTCATGAATACAACTGGTGGAAATGACAAGCGGTATCAGGCCTGAACTTGGGGATTTAATCTTCAGTGACTAATTTATCAGACGTCCTACCTTTCTGTAGTCACAGATGGTTTTCCTATCTGCCTCTATTGAACACTTACAGGTGTCTATCTCTGTCTTCATTGGATAAATAATAGTTTGGTGTCTCTAAAGCGACTGCAATAATTGGATTCCACATCAGAATCTAAGCTTTGCAAGTATTGTCCTATATTCAAAGTCTGATCTCTGTGCCCCAGACTCTCTAGTACACTCAGATAGCTTCCAGCTCAAGTGCAAGCCGTGAGCTGGTCCGACTTTGCATGATCTTGAAGGCAGGCTCCCGCTGTTACTTTTCTGCTGTCTAAATATGGCATTCACTGTTCCTACCCAAGTAAGTCCCTGGAGTTTTACCGGACTCACTCCAAAGTGACCTTTGCTCGCCTCAGTGGTGTCCCCTCTGACAGATTCCCCAGTCGCACCGCTTGTGGAAATGCCTGTCCTTATCCAAAGCCATTCAAACTCTCCCAAGTCTTTACTTTTCCTCTGTTTCCAGATTTCAGAAACAGATGTAGCCTCTCCCCCCCTCCCCCGCCCAATCTCCTGTCAGTCAAAACAGATGATGTGCTTGTGGTTCATGCATATGATTATTGCAAAGTTAACTATCTGAGGCTGTGAGGAGAAAAAGGATTGGGGAGGAAATAAAAATTTAAGGACCAGCTTTTTTTTTTTTTTTGATGCTACAGAAATATATATATATATTGGTTTTTTTCAAGACAGGGTTTCTCTGTGGTTTTGGAGCCTGTCCTGGAACTAGCTCTTGTAGACCAGGCTGGTCTCGAACTCACAGAGATCCGCCTGCCTCTGCCTCCCGAGTGCTGGGAAATATATATTTTTATTGCTCGTTTTCTTTTGTTTTTCAGCATCGCCCATTTAAGGCATGGGTCGCACACATGGCAGGCGAGTGCTCTGCCCCTGAACCAATTCTCCACCCTTTTTGCAGTTGTGATTCTTGCGAGGCTGAGTCTAAGTTGCCCACCCTGGTCTCGAGCTGACTCTGTAGCCAAGGCAGACCTTAGATAGACAGTCTTAGTCATACCTTAGACAGGAGTCTTCCTGGCTCAGTGCTCTTGAAGAGCCGGGATTACAGGTCCGTGCCTCAGTATTCCTAATGTCTTTTTAAGAATTAAAAAGCGTTGACTTTTAGAATAGTGGGTGCTCTTAAGAATGTGACAGCCTGGTCTACAGAGCGAGTTCCAGGACAGGCTCCAAAGCCACAGAGAAACCCTGTCTCGAAAAACCAAAAAAAAAAAAAAAAGTAAGAATGTGACAGTTTAGTAGCCGTTGCAATTTCTTCACGATTTATAAACTGGACAGTCGCATGTGGAATTTCTCCAGGGTTTATGATGCTGATTTGATCCTCTGGGTCTATACCTGCCTTCCCTAAAGCGCTGCATCAGTTGCGGGAGTGAACTGACCAAGTCTCCCAGGGACAATGTGTGGTCTTGAAGATCAGCTGCTGTAAATGTTATAAGAAGGAATTACTAGCAGGAGGGGCCAAAGAACTCCCCTCCGATGACGTAGGCCACTGCTGACATTGATTTTGACACTTGAATCTTCCGTAACATTAACAGTGTCCACATTTTGCAACTTAATCTCTTTCATAGAGGACCCGATGTGCCTGCACATATACGTAATTCATGAGTATTTAGTTAGTAGAAGGTTTAGCAGGAAGCTGAGAGCCAAATGTATTAGTTTTTAATTTAGTTTCTGACTATGTGACATACTTATTATAGAAAACACTTAGCTGCTTACAGTTTTATGGCCATGAAGGCAGAGGACACCATGGCAGCAGGCGCAGGCAGACAGGGCACTGGAGCCATTGCTGAGATTTTACATATGACCCACAGGCAAAGGGAAGAAGATTGGGTCTGGTGCGGGCTTTGAAAACCTGAAAGGCCCCTTGTAGTTAGTCACACACCTTCTCCTTAATCCTTCTTAAGCAGTCTGCAAACTGGGCACCGCGCATTCAAGGGAGCCAAGGAAGCCACCCTTCCCATGCAAACCATCACAATGCATAATCACCTAAGAAATAGAACTTATGCTTGAAATTACTTCTTCCTTCTGTCTTTGCTCTATCAGCAACTCAGTCTTGTTTTCCTTCTTGTGAGTCTGGCGTTGCTACCTGCATTTGACATCTGCTTCAGAGCGCTGCTTTAGGAGGAATTGTAAATCAGTTGTTGCGGCATTTTAAGTGTCTTCATAATTTTTAATTCTGACAAATATCATGGAGAGTTTACAACCAGAATACAGTGTTTAAAAACAGGTTTTCCTTGTCTTCTCGCACACATCCAGGCTTGTTTCTCACGACTCTGTGCTCAGTTTCTACAGGGTCTCCATCCAGATACCACAGGGTCTCCATCTGGCGAACACCCTGTATCTTAGGGCAAAATCAAGATGAAAAAGAAATATTTATGAGATATTGCTACGCCAAATTCTAATTTCAAGGACGATGGCATAGAGATTATTCTTGTAAAGTTAATTTAGCAGTCTTTTGTTACTGCTCTGTTTTATTGGTACTGTTCGCCTTCTATTAGTTATTTTGTTTTGAGACAGATCTTGTAGTTCAAGTTGCCCTCAAACTGATGATGTCTTACCTCTGTTTAAGACGGTATCTCAGTTCCTGCTCTCTTCAGATCATTTGATTTCCTGAATGTCTTTCCACACAAGAACCTTAGAAATGTCCAGACAGTTGTGGAGGGGCCATACCACCGTGTGTAGAAAGAGCACTGGTCTGTGTCCTAGCCGAGTGTTCCATGTTCAGGCCCTTCTAGAGACATGTTTGTGTAAGACATGCCTCCCCCCCCTCTTCTGGCTTTGATGTGCTGAATCTTCAACAATGATGGATACTTCTGGAAAGAGGAGCCTGATTGCCTTGGGTATGCCCAGTAAAAATAAACAAGTAAACAAAAATATCAAGCATGGTTTCTTTCTTTCAGTCAATACAGGACCGAAATTGGGGGAAAAAAATAGATTTACTGTGAACCTTTCCCGTTTGCCTTTGAAACCCCGCCAGGGATCTCTGCCAGCCTGATGCCTTATCTGGATCATCTCTCTATTGTGTTCCAGAATTTTCCTCTAAGACAAGCAATGTAAATAAATCCCATAAGCTCACAATCCAAGTTGTTTAATAAATTTTTGTAAGAGATGCAGCATCACATCCAACACACACAGATTTAACAGCGGTTTACTTTCAGCACTCATAAAGAAAGATAGCTTTAAATCCTGAGACCATTCTTTATGATTATGGAACTTGAATGTTGAAAATAAACTAAAATGTCACGAACAAAGTCAGTGAGCATGTGCTAGAAAATACCGAGAACGCAAAGTGACTAGTTTAGCACAAAGCAAAACAAAATTTAGTTTAGTTAGAAATTATATATACTTTGGTATCATGCGACCTATACATTTTCTGCATGGTGGTGACTTTTCACGTTATATCTCTCAAACATACCTGATTTTTTTTTTTTTTTGCATTGACTACTGTCTTTCTGATCATCAACTGTTTCTGTGAAATTTAAGGACCGTCACATTTTACTTGCTTAGAAATTTGAATTTCAGAGAGCACACAGTTACTTTTATAATTGCGTTAATCCAGTTTTGAAGTACTGAAAGTGTTCTAGCTCTCTTGTTTTTTTTTTATTTATTTTTTTATAAATACACGCTAAAAATCACAAGTCCAGTGAAGTGTAGTCTAATGCTGTGGTGTGCAGGCAAAGCTTGTTTACTTTTCCAGTGTTCAGTGGGCTCTTTCTGTGTCCTTTAGACACTGTTTCCAGCTTTGGTGTTATTCATTCTGTTCATGTCATTCTTACAAGATTTTAGCAAGTAAAATTTGGAATTTTATTTTAGTTAATGATTAATATCCTGTAAAGAAGAAGCGTGACATATGGCACAAAATTTCGCTGTTCTATTTTTTAAGATCTTTTTATAACCCCCATCACGTGTTTTCATAATCATAGTCTTCATACACTGGCTTCATTCTTTGCCACCAGAGGGCAGTATAAAAATTGATTTCGTTAATAAGCATAATGTCACTTACACACGCACGCGCGCGCGCGCACACACACACACACACACACACTGTTCTAGGTGTCACATAGACTAGCTGCCCTCCTTCATCTGTCAAGGAAGTACACGACTCCTAGATTGTTGTCATGTCGTTATAGATTGTAATTTGAATATTTTCTTTTTTGTCCTCAGGGCTAAACCTGCTGTGCTAGACAAAGCGTTAGCCAGTCATGTAGGCCTAGAAAAATCACAATTTTTGAAACACTTTGTCTTATTAAGTTGTGGATTATGTGGAAAGGAGGACCTTTGGAGTTGATGGTTCTTGGCTAAATTTCATTGGATATATTCTTATTTGGCACGTTATAAGAGATAGCACATTTTACTCAAAGGGTCTCTTATATTTTAATCTGTTTCCCAATTTTATTGAAAATAAGAGTTTGGAGACTGTACGACTTAACAAGTAAAATAATTTGGAGGCTAATACTTGCACATATTTTTGGTTTACTTAATAGAGTAATTTTTCAGGTTGTTTTCTGTGAAGTATAAAAATGTACTCTTTTAGCTTGAAAGTCTCTAAGTTTCAAAAGTGGATACAGTTACTGATGACTAAAAGTGTTATAATTCTCTATTAACACTATGTAGATTTATAATTAATTCAGGTTCTAGTGAATTAGCACAAAATACTTTTAGGAACTAGTTAGGCTCTGCTCTTCTCCTATTTTAATCTACCTTTTATTTATTTTATGCATTTAAATTCATTGATTTGAAAAGTATAAATATATTTATCATCGTCAGCCCACTGTCCCCAAACACTATCCCCTCAACCCAGGCTTATGAATACTTAATTACTAGATTTGAAAGTGTTTCGTGTCTTGTTAAAAATGCAAGGCTTATAATATTGAACGTGCAATTTTGAAGAAATGAGGAATGCCATTTGTTTTTATTAAGCTGGGATTTGAATGTTTGAGAAAAGCATTGAGGGAGGCATTTCTTCAGAAATGGAAGTAATAACCCGCATTTGGAGTGTTAAAATAATACTTTTACAGTAAGCCATTCTTTATAAACAAACACAGGAGTCCATGTTTGCAAGGGATGTATTTGCTTTCTGTGTCCACTGATAAATTCTTGTGGACTTTTTTGTTGTTATTTTGATGTTTTGTTTTGGTTTTTGGTGTTTTGTGTCTGATCTTTCAGTCTAGGGGAATTGTAGGTAGCAAAAGAAACACACAACCATTAGAAGTAAATTTCGTTGATCTCTACGTGCAGTCATTCTCTTGTGATGGAGATACTGATGAACGGATTTAAGATTTCCAATACAGAAGTAATTTTTATAATGCAGTTCATTCTTGACAAATAAGGCAATGAACGAGCCGGTGAGAAACGTCTCTCTAGAAATTCCAATGGGCATTCAGGAAGTACGGAGAAGAAGAGCAGTGAATGGTGATATTTTAAAATGGAATTTGTATTGCAATCCCTGCTTATGGCTGATAATAGCAAGAAATGTTTGGATATGTTTTCAGAAAGTGTCTCGGCAATTATTTTGTTTTAAGAATTGACTCGTGGTGGACTCTTGAGGCAGTTTTGAAGATAGCCCATTTTTGTTCTCTCGGAGTAGGGTAAAAAAAAAAAATCAGTTATTTTGGATCTGCTCTGCTTTCTTAGTGTAATTGGCACGAGAAATAAAGCAGCACTCAACAATGACACTGTTCAGATGAAATTTTGCGATTTTCCTTGGAGTCAGATCGATCCTGATGTTACTCTGTCACAGTCTCTCCAAATGAGGGTTTCAGGCCAGAGCAGAGTCACGGGGCCCCTTGGCAGCGTTCGCCGTATGCAGAAGTCTCCTAGAGATACAGTAGGCCGGGGTCCTAACGAGACTCTTCAGAATCATAATTACTCTGTGCCAGAGTGAGAAAGAAGCATTTTGAAGAATAATTTTTGGAACTTAGTTTTCTAGGCCTTTCCAGTAACCAATGTGATATTAAACTTGTTTTCCAAAGGTATATCCAGCTACATGTATTTGAATGATTAGTCAAAGAATTACTATTAGTAAAAAATGAAAACTTAAAAATTGCCTTCTTATTGTATTTTGGAAATGTTATATGAAGACAGAAGAGGTTATTTAATGACCAAGTATGTTGTAATATCTCTCTACATTTTAGAAAAAAGTACATAGGTGTTGTGTGAAATTTTCTTCATCTCCCGGTTTTATCTGTAGATTTGTGTGATGAGCTCCCAGGCGATCATGACTGAAGCGTGGTTCAATAGCCAAATCTCAGGTGAAGTGCTTGAAGCCATTGTTTCAGGGAACAGAGAATTGGGCACCTGGGGAGTGATTTTTGAGGCTCGTACTGATTCATTTCATTGGTTTTTTGAAAGGTTTAGAGAATTTCCATTTCTTCACAGTAAATCTTAAACTGTTTCAGTTGTTTCTGTTTTCAAAAATATAATTATCAAATCCTTTTCTTGGGATTTTAATTAAGAAATTTTATTTTGTCAAAATGTCAGCTTATACTAAAACCTCCAACAATATTTCAGAGGTAATTTTAAGTCAAAATTTAGATATATATTTAAGTAAATGAATAGGAAATCATACCTTCTGAATTAAACTTTAAGTAGAGCTGTAAATGAGACCAAAAAATCCAAATTCAAACCCAACATTAAAATATGTTATTTATTGGACACTTTTTAACAGGAAGCAGCACCTTAGTTTCTGTTTTAATTTACCCTGACTCTTCTGAAATTCTACATGTTTATTATCTGAAACTTTAAAATACAGAAAATATAGTTTCATGTGAAGGTTCATGACTTCATATTTATTCTAATTTAAAATATATGAGTACAAAAATGAAATATGGAATTATAATAACTTCTAACTCTAAATCTGTGCTTCTTAAAATATGCATCAGTGTGTCAGAGGTGATACTTGTTATCTTTCATTTTCTCTCTTCCTCTATTTATATTTATTTATTATATAATATATAATTTATATATTATATTATCTATATATCTATATTTTATATTAATGTGAGAGAGAATATGATACCATATAGAATCAAATTTCTCCAGTACAATGAAAGACATTGTATAAATGTTGGTGCTGGATTTTAATTGATTATGTGTGTTTTATTATTTTACTTTGTTTTTGTTTCTTCATTGTAGTTATTTATTCATTTATTTTATTGACATAGGGCTTCTCTATGTAGCCTCAGCTGTCCTGGAACCCACTCTGTAGACTAGGCTAGCCTTGAGCTCTTAGAGACCTGCCTGCTTATGCCTCCTAAGTGCTGGAATTAATGGCATGTTCCACCACCACCTGGCAGTTGATTGTATTTAAACACCATTCATCAAGCATCAATTAAAGTTTTACTTTAGTATTTTCCTTTCAATCCACAAACTATACCATTAAAGTATACACCGAAATTTATTAAGCAATGTACTTAAATTAGCAGAAAATACAAAGATAATTTTAAAAATAATCTAAATTAGCTTTTATTTGGATATAATGAACTAGAAGCATTTATTGGAAATATGCTTAAAGGATAATTATTCATTTACTGTCTCTACATGTTTTAATTATAATAATAATTTATAATATATTCTTTGACATTAATGCAAATGAAAAATCTTATTCATATGAGATTTTTATTATCTATTCTGTATGTATTAGTACGTACAAATACATAGACTAGTTTTGTTCCAATTACGTAGCATCAGCACAATAGAGTGTAGACACTGACAGAAAGCTCACTGCAGTAGAATCCAGCAAATGTTACTGTGGAGCGGGTCTTTGTGATTAGATTTCGGCATTGCAAATAGAATCTTCACTGTACTTTTAAGTCAGAAAGAGAGAATAGAGGATATTTCTTCCATAACCTTTTAAAGTTTTATTATGATTCTTGTTGCTCACCTTAGAAAATGTCTACATACAGTATCATCTTGTCACAATAGGAGAGCGTCGCCTCTGTGACATCTGCATTATTTGAGAATACACTCCCGTGTCAGTTTTGTCTAGGAATAAGCGGATATTACCTAGAAACGCACCTATTGTTTTGATCTTGTTCCATCGGGTATCTTCTTTGTAACCTAGTGTATTGTATTGAACACAAGTCGTATTTGAATAGCGGCAATCCTAGGGAATGATTGCTAGTGTAGATCTCCAACGTATGGGCTAATTTCGGAGTTCGGATTCATCTTCAAAGTCGTTCTTTCGGCAATCAGTGTAGCTTCTTACATGCCTTATAGTGGAAGCTTTTCATAGAACCTATGAACATTACCCAGATTCTTGTAAGAAAAGTACATGCTTCGTCTTTATATATTTTCTCCTTTGTGAATGAAGCCATCGCCACAGTCTGATTGGCATACCTACAGCCATGGCATTTTGGTGGGCAAAAGATAGCATTGTGGTTGTCTCCATGGCTACCCTGTAAATATATCACGATTGGGTATAGTAGTGCATGCGTTTCGTCTCGGTACTGGGGAGGCCAGAAGGGAAAGATGGAGAGTTTGAGGCCAGACTGGACCACATGGTGAGTTTAAGGCTCCTGGGGGCTGTGACTAAGACTACCTCAAAACAGGACATGATATTATTGTAAAAGCAAGGACAATTTTATGACTTTTTTGTACATAGCTGTTACGTGTAGGGCAATCTGTCTTTAAGTAGGGACAAATTACTCCTGAACAAAATGATCCTAGATAGTTTTCCCTTCAAGTCAAGCATCTTGTTGTTTAAATAAACTTCTTGTTTAAAATAAAAAAAAAATGCCAGGAAATGATTTTCCACTGGCAATAGAAGGTAGAAATAAGGTGTGTGTGTGTGTGTGTGTGTGTGTGTGTGTGCGCGCGTGCGTGCACACATGTTTGCTTTTCCAAACTCTTATTTAATATCCCTGTGGCAATGAAATATTGCAGGCCATCCACAAACTAGCAGTTTAATTCACTGTTGTCATTGCATAGATAATAAAATGGCCTAAATGATCACACCATTGAATTTCTCAGATATTAGGGCCATTTCAACACTAATTCTGGAAGAGAACCGACCTTTATTTCTAAGTAGTTAAAGCTGAAACTATCAATAGCAGATGGAGCATTGTGCCATCGTATATAACTCAACAAGGGATCCTATCCAAAAAGGCACAGAAATGTAAAAATGTCATCACTATAGCCGCTAGAATGCCACTGAGTTCATGAGTGTAGGATGGTGCTTTTCTCCTCTTGGTTTGTTCCCAGCATAGATCTCAGTGTCTGTCACACACTAGAAACATTGCTAGGCACTGTTCTAAGCAGTCTACACAGACTAATGCCTTTAATTTTAATATAACCCTACAAATTAGGTACTATGTTCGTCTTCTGCTTAAAAAGAATCTTAGGCTAAAGAAGGCATTAACCAGCCTACTGAAGGGCACACAGCCACTTGTGAAGGGGGAATCTGAACCCAGTCATGGTGGTTTAAAAGATTTGCTCTTCCTTCACTGTCAGGCCATCCTCCTGGGTAGGCAGTGAGGCTCTCAAAATTCCATTGACTTTGCTTTCTTGATTTCTTCTTCATAGCCTTCGAAACAGTGGTAATATTTTTTCTTTGTATGCCATGTAGTTATTAAAATGCGTAGGGAGAACGGAGGAAGGTTTTTAAAGTTAGTTGATATACATTGTCCTCTGAACGGTATTAATTAACTCACAAAACATTCAGGAAATATCAGGAAGGATGACATTAAAGAAAACCTATCATTTTTGGATTTGGTAGCCCTGCGAAATATATTCAGATCATGCAAATGAGTCCTTAGTAGACACTGATAATTGAGTGATTTACTGTTAGTGATCTCAAAGCCTACTTGAGTTGGAGTTAGAAATTATTTATGGAGTTACAAGGTAAAATTAACTTTAAAATAATTATAGTTGACAATAAAAATTATCATTTAATAGAGTGTAGTAAATTAACTGTCACGAATCCTCACTTAAGCTGTAATTGCATCACTTGAACTGAAAATAGCACATAACACTTTTATTTAAATAGTATTTTTCCACCTTTTCTATATTAGCAATATGTTCAAAAACATGTCTTATTTTATACGTGTTGCAGACAAAGATATAGTGTGTTCCTTGCAGACAGCAAAGAAATTTAGGATTTGTATATGGATCTGTCTTCTGGAAATTGGTGAGCAAATTGCTTTGGCAATGCTACTTGAATTTTTAGGTGTTTCTCTTGAGGTAAAACAAAATACATTCTTTTCTTTATCTACAACTATATTAGTAAAGATTGATAATGGACAGGAGTCATTCATTTCATATTGCTTGTTCGTATTCTAAACAGTATAAGCTGGCTAATTTAAAAGATAAGAGTAGTAAGGGGCCCTTTGCTTAATGGTAACTAGCGTTTTATTGAGCAATTCTAGTGTCAGATATGCTGTGTGAGCCCCTTGGGTACACTGTTGAAGTCTCTTTTCTCGGTGGGGAGACTGTAGAGTGACAGCGGGGGACACAGAAGGTGGCCTCCCTTGATGGTCTCCAGAGTCTTCACGTACACAGTTGTATTTGAGCTGGGGCCTCGGCAACAAGGAGAAGCAGACGAGGTGCGTGAGAGAAGGCAGCAGGTGCAGGAATGGATCTCAGGGCGCAGTGAGCTGTGTGGAGACTGACGTCAGCACGGGGCAGGAAGGGAGACCTTAGAGGCCCAATCCAGACACTGGACTTTATTCTGGGGCTAAGAACGAGCCACTGAAAGGTTCTTGTCAACCCCGTCAGCCTTTTAAAAACCATCTTTAAATCAGAGTCTGGTGTTCAGGCCTGTGAATCCATTCAGGAAGGCCACCCTGAATTTAAGGATAGTTGCGCAGTGAATTGCAGGTCAGCATGGGTTACAGTGCAATACTATTTCAAAAAGTGGGCAGACATCCACCGAAACAAAACAAAAAACCCAAAGGAAAAATCAAGAGCATTTTAAGAACTTCCTTTTTTAAATAAAGAAATGGCCTTTGTTGCATTCTGTTCTTCATAATTATTTTATTTTTATTTATTTATTTTTTTGTATGAAATTTTTTTGTGACATCCCTATGGGGAGTGTTACGTGCCAGAACGGGAAGCTGGCGCTGATGAAGTTCTTCTCAGTCAGTGGTTAGGTCCCAGTCCCTGTCCTTACCGACTGTAAGGAGACAATCATGTCAGCGGAAAACACACTTGGTCCTCCATACCTCCCAGGCGTCATAGACTGGTGATTCAGGTTGACTTAGGGTGTCCGTTCTTCACCTCTGTGATCGTGTGTTTGTTGGGGCGCTGCACTTCCTGCTGAAGTCAGGCATCAGTGGACAGGATCGCTCTGTCTGCCATAAGCCTGGGGAATATCAAAACTGAAAGTACACTGTAAACTTGGAAAACTGAAAATCAAGCCACCATCATAGCTCAGGGACTGTATGTTAACCGGCTGGATTACTTCCCAGAGAAGCCTCCATTTTAGGGTAGGGGAGCCAGGAAGCTTTGGTTCGCAACCATCAACTTGACGCTGTTAGTGATCCCGGTGTATTCTGATGCCGTGGAATTATGTTTCCATATCTTCATATGCCATGGTTATTTAAAGATGAAATAATTGAATGAGATTGGCAAAAAGTACAGTACTAAAAGTCACACACAGTGTCCAGGTCATAAGAGCCATACTGCACCATCAGAAAGTCCAGATGCTGCACATCTATCTCAGGAGAGGCCCGGGTTTCGGCCCGGACATGTCTTCCCTCATCATCCAAGTGCCTGAGAGGGGTTCGGCTGAGGATCCGGCCCCTCCTGGGTCCTTGGGGTGCACTGCTTTATTACGCAGGGAACTGAAACAGCCGAAAACTGTTTCCTGATGATGCTAGTCCTTTGTCTTCTGGATGATGTGCTTACCTCGGGCAAGAAGGGATCCAGCTCAAGGTCCAACCTCTGTAGTCCGTGGTCAGGCTCAGGCTCTCTCTTTTCTGACTTCACCCTGGGGGCTCACTCTGTTCTGAATGTCAGCGGTGCTGCATGCACCGTGGACATTTCCTGATACTCCGCCACTCCAGAACATGAGCTCTGGGATTAGGAGAGTCCCCCGGGGTGTGGCATAGAATGGAGGAAAGAATCAGCCCTAGGAAGCCCTGTTTACGACCACTGCAAGCCTTTGCTGCTCTGTAGGCTCCTTCTTCTGTCATCTAGTGCCAGGGTGTCTGGCTGAAAGCCTCCGATAAAAACGTAAAGTGCCTTTTAATTCTAAGTGGTGGTTACTGGTGCAATTGTTTCATGTCTTGCCTTCCCGGGCTTCTTCGCTTTCCTTTGAATTAACGTAGATAATGGATTAACTGTCCTCAGTCATCAGGTACCAGGGTTTGGTATCATTTCAAAACTATAGTTGTTGAAGGAAAAGATATCGGTGATTTAATTTTCGTAATGTGTAAGACCATGCCTTTGGTGTGCTTAGGACAATTAGCAGATATTCTTCTCTTTCTGTTCATACTCTGAAGTATTTTTGATTGACCGGTGAAGTTTGCTTGGCACAATGCCACTGTGCTCAATGGTTACCAACAATGTGGATTGGATATTCGTGGTTTATAAAATATAAAATGAAATGTTTTCTCTATTTAAAAAAGAAGGTTGTGCCTAAGTAATATATACATGAAAAAGGTTGAGCAGTGTGTGTGTGTGTGTGTGTAAGCCTGGGACCTGTTCCATCATTCCCCACCTTGTTCCTTGAGATAAAGTTTCTTCCCAAGCCTAAAGCCAGCCTGGTGCCCAGCAAGTCCCAAAAGTCTTCCTGTCTCCATCTCCCAATAGTGACATCCACAGCCCTGCCCGCTTATTACCTGAGTGATGAGGATTCGAACCCAGGTCTTTATATTTGTGCAGCTAGTGCTCTTACTTGCTGAGCCGTCTCCCCAACACCGAGGCTGGATGGTTTTGTTTTTGTTTTTGTGGGGTTTTTTTCCATACATTTTTTTTTCTCCTCAGGTGCCAAGGGAATTTGTAGTCGGGGGGCTTGTGAGCATCACCTAATGCAATGAAGTCATTTCCTTCAGTATGAACAGCCTTTCAGAGACTGGGCAAAATACTGCAGCAATTCCAGAATGTACTGAATTGAAAAAAAATTGTAGATGGAACTAATAAGTTTTTAAACTAGGCTTTGCACGGAGAAGATTTGGGGGAGGGGGGAGAGAATTTTGTGCAGTGAGTGACTTTGGATAACCTGGCAAATCCACAGAGAGAATAATAATGATTAATTGCTTCCGGTTGATGATAAATTGAACTGAAAGAAGTGGATAATTCGGACAGAGACTCTGTTGACAGGCACAAGGAAATGAGATTTCCAGCGATCTTTTTAGGTGTCATTGTCTAGACGGTTTGTTTTTAGAGGCCAATGTTAGGTACAAAGAAGTGGAGTTTAGGCTTGAAGCCACTGGAGTGGTGGTGTCAAACGTACAGAGAAGGCTCTAGACAGTATAGGAGCTATAAGGACTGGGGGTGTAGTTCAGTCGAGAGAGTGCCTGTCCTTCGTGCACGAGGCACTAGGTCGGTCCCTAACATTTCTTCACTGAGATTAGCTGTAGACTAGTGATCTGTGCATACCCAGCACCAGGGAGGTGGAGCCACGAAGATGGGATGGTGAAGATGGGATGGTGAAGATGGGATGGTGAATGGCATCCTTGGGTACCAGTTGATGATGCTTTAGGAGTCGGACCCAGAGTCTGGGGAGATGGCAGTTAAGAGTAGCTGCTGCTCTCTAGGGGACCCTTGTTAGATTGATCTGTGGAATTTGCATGTAAAGCCAGAAAGGGTTAATAATTTTTTGTGCTCCAGAAGAATGCTGGGACAGAAGCTTGTGTCAGCAGGTGGGGAGGAAAGAGAGGGAGCAGAGAAGAAAATGAGAAGGGGTGGGTCTGCAGGGAATCAGTGTCTCTGGTATTGGGAGATCTCTCTCTCTCTCTCTCTCCATTCCTCTTTCTTTTCTCTCTGTCTCTTTCGGTGTCAGCCTTTCTCTCTCTCGCTGCTTCCTTTCTTCTCTTTTTTTCCGCTCCTTGTGCGCGTGTGCATGCGCATGTGTGTGTGTGTGTGTGTGTACGCATGCGCGTGTGCACACTTTACTGAATGTTAGAACCCACAGACATGCTAGATGCATACTCTACCACGGAACTACATTCTCATCCTTTTCCCCCCCATTTTTAAATGACTCTAATTTTATACATGTTATCAAACAGTTTTTAAAAGGTCACTTTGTTTCTTGTTTCATTTTTCTAGCTCTTTTTAAAAGATTTCTATGTTTTATACTTGATGTGTATGACTGATTTGTATGGACCATGTTTGCCTGGTGCCTATGGAGACAGGAACAGGGCTTTAGATCCCTGGAGTTGGAGTTGGGGATGATTGTGAGTTGTGTAGGTGCTGAGAGCCAAACCCAGGACCTCTGGAGGAGGAGCTGGTGTTTCCTATGAGCCTCTCTCCAGAGGCTTGATTGTTACTTTTTGAAACATGATTGTCAAATTGACTTGGAAGTCATGAAGCCAATGTTTGGAATGACTGAAGGTTATGAAAGAAGGTAGACTTTATAATGTGCTCTAATCAATAGAGGAACAACATTGTGTATAAAATTTCATTCTGGTTTTAATGCCTATTAGATTTTTTTTCAAAGGTACATTGTCATAGAGGCTTTTTATCAGAAAAATATTACCACGGTTTTCAGTGGCTTGGTATAGAAAACCACAAACCAGAATCGTATCTTTCTAAGAACTGAAAAAAAAATCTGATTATTTCAGTCATAAGTTTAAAAGCGAGGGTTTGTCTGGATTTCCACAATGGAGGAAAAATCGCCATCACATGGTGGGCACGTATAAAATGTAGAATGTAGCAGAGAGACAAACTAACCATGACTGAGTTCACTGTTAAGAAGAACACCATACCATTGGGATGGTTGGTGGTGCTCTCGTGACGAGTGACCCACTGACACAATTTTTACAAAACCATAGCTTACTGCTTACAAATATCCAAAATTCTCTTGCAACAAAGATAGCAGTACATGCTCCCTCAGCCAGGCAGGCTTTGACAACCCCCCACCACACATTCTCTCTCTCTCTCCCTTTCCCTCTCCCTTCTTTCCCATTTTGGGGGCTTTTATTCTTAATGAGTATATGAGAGTTTCGTAATCATAATTGTAAGAAGACAGTTTGACAAACATTTTTAGTCAGTGTTTATTTTAAAGTAAAGTGCCATCGCGGTAGGAAGCAAGTCCAGTAGACTGATTTCTGCCTTCCTCTTCCCTCCCTTCTTCCTTCCTTTCAGCCCTAAGACAACGCCAAGGCAGAGACAGTGAGAAAAGTTTATCATTTATTCAACAGCCTTTGGTGCTTGACTTCATTAGCAAATTAGCAATCTATCAGTGGAAAAGGCAGGTAACTTCTTGTTAACTCCAACGCCGGGTGCAGATAATAAACTGGTCCTTACAGAAGTAACCAGGCACAGTTGCGGGAGGGCGTCAGAGCAGGGGAGACGGGGTGCCATCTTTGGTCAGGGATGTCACATTCGATCTGCAAAATGAGAACGGGCCATCCGGCAAAGATCCAGGAGCGGAGTGTCAGAGTAGGAGGGGTAGTGAGTATTCCAGCCTATAATGAAGAATCCACTTGGTCCTGTTGCAGGCTAGGAAGTGGCCAGTGAGTCAGGCAGAGGGTGGATGGAGCAAGGAGGGGAAGGAGGAAGGCGTAGGTCTTAGAGGATGCTGCAGACCTTGGCAAGTACTTTTGTTTTAAATGGAGGAGCATGGCCTGCTGGATCTTCCTGAAAGACCTCGGGTACAGAACAGGAATGGCTGTCTCCTTGGCAGAAGTTAGAACCGGACAGGTTTCTCTAGCTAACGCTGCACAAGGCAGAACATGATGAAGGTGCTCAAGAGGAACGTGCCCAAATGGTATTTAAGAGAAGTAGTTGCTCAGCTAAGGAGAGCAGGAGAGTCAAGCTGAGCCGTTGTACAAATGGTGAATGATTTAGAATAGAAAAGAAGCGGTAGGATTGAGGGAGACCTTCACAGACATATCCAGATGTTTGCTTTGAACTTTGTAGAAAGTAAGTTTGACATCACAGCATGGATGACCCCCAAATTCAAAATGTAGCATGTGAGCTTATCTACAAGCGACGGAGTACTGCTGAAATTGTGGCACTATGCCCAAACAATGGTGACTCTGGACTCCATGTGGAATGTGCTTGGGGTGGGTGTTGCCTTCGCCACGAGTAAGCTGTGCAAGCCTGGGGTGAGGCTTGCTTTGTCTCCATCTGTGAAATGAAGTTAGACTTGGTATTCTCATAGGGTTTGCTTACCACTGATAATTTAAGTGTACATAGAATTGTGTTTGTTCATCATTGTAACACATTGATTTGCATAGAATTGTTTGCAGCCTTATTAGAAAAGACTTTTTAGGGTGTCTTTACTGCTACCTTTTCCAGCCATGAATGTTTTCATTTGCTTGTCTCCTTCTGAAAGAGCAAATCTACTGTGCAAGCTGTGTCTACATTACATACATACATACATACATATGTGCAAACGTACATACATACATACAGTGCTAGCTGGGTTTACATTACATACATACATATATATTGTGCTAGCTGGGTCTACTTTACATGCATACATACATATATACATACATACATACAAGCGTGCATACATACACATTCCCACTGTACAATATAGTATGCACAATAATAATGGCCTTCACGTAGATAAAAATCACCTTGCTTCTTTTATACTGACATTTCTTTCTTTGCTGTTTACATTACTTAGAGAGGGGTAGATTAGATTGGAATGAACCCAAGAACTCATGTCAGCGCATAATCTTGGGGGGCTCTAGTTTTCCGTGGCTTCTCACCAGTGCCGTGCTTGTGTTCCCAGCCACAGGGAGCTGATGGCGAGCGTGAAGAAGCCACCGCCGGGCACAAATATGGTCCCCTCACCCTCACTCAATCCCGATAGAAGTTCCCCGACTGCTAGGCCAACAGCATGATTCAAACCATTCATCTCTGCTGCTGTTTTGTCGCCTTTTGAATAAATATAACTCTTTCAATGCTGTGTCAATAAACAAGCCTCCTTCAGAGGCGGGCTTTGTTGTGCTGTGTTTCGAGCGCCATGACAGCCACCCATTGTGGAAAGGTGCTGCTTAGGATGTGCCATCGTCTTTACGTTTTGCGTCTTCTGTCACAGGAGGTAGTTTCTTTTGTCTTAACCTCCATCATTTCCCTTCTTGGCCTTGGAGAGTCTGGAGGACATCTTCTGACACGCCCCTCACGGTGCCTCCGGAGTCAACAGTTCATCAGGACCTTTGTGGGTGTGGAAAGACACCAAGCTGCAGGGGAAGCGGTGGTGTATTCTGGGTGATTGTGACTCTAAATTCCTTGGAAACCTGATCAAATTCCGACTGAAGAGGAAGAATTTCCCTCATTTATTTTTACTATGCTAAAGAATTGCTTGTAAAGTCTGTTTTTGAAGAGTTTTGTGAAGGATAGTTTCAGAAATCATTCCTGGGTGCATGAATACAGGATACAGGAACACCTTGGCAAGCCTGGTGGATTTGGGCATCATGTGGACCTTGGCTTGGAAGCTGTCAACCTTGGAGAACAAAGACTCAAAACAACAGGCTTTAATTTCCGAGCATGTCTTGGCCACTCTGGGGTCTACTCTAGGCCTGCTTCGGTGTATGCATCTTTGCTCTTACCTTTTCCGGATAGTGCCCATAAAATGCTGCGAATGATTTTGAGAGAAAGTAAGAGCCTTTCAGTCAGTCAACAAGAAGCCTATTACTTACTGACCTCAGTTCTGAGGCTTTGGAAGCCTGTTTTTGCTCTCTACATATTGATAAAGATTTAAAATGAGGATTTTCTCTGGATGCAGTGTGGTCACAGTGGTTTTAATTAACCACGTTAACTTTGAACCCACCCTACACAGGCCTTTAGATACCATTTGGATACCATTCCTTGTCAATTTTGGGTGGTATTTGTCATGGTTTAGTTTGAGATACATGGCATCTTTTAGTAGGTGGAAGAATGAATTTTACCACATGTATGCGATCAAGAAATACTGTTAAGCAATATGGTATCTGCTTAATTTCATTACCTGAAGAATTTGCAGCAAAATCTGTTACAATATACCTCAATTTCTATAGAAAAATTCTTATAACTTGTAACCAAATTCATTAGCCAACAAAGTTAACATACATGTATGCAAATCCACACTGTTTCCACAGTGCTGAAAATTAATCCATGGCCTGGTATGTGCAAAGCAAACACACTAAACTGGCTATCCCATCCCTAACTTATATCACCGTGGTCTCTGTCAGGTTTAGATATATGCTGAAATACCTACATCTATATTTTTATCAATGCATTATGTTACTATTGAAATTATATCAGTAGGAAGTGTCTTCAGAGTTGCTCAAAGGTTTCATTAAATTTTCTGAAATATGTTAGCGAAACATATGCTCCTTTCCTTCCCATCTCTTCTCTTAGGCATGGGTTATATTGTTGATTATAAGAAGTCTCCAAGGTGTGCTTTTCAGGGGCCTGAAACGTTGCCACCAATTTTAATGTGAGACAGGATCCCCCTCTGAAAGGGGGACGTTACCTTAGAGTTGCATTACGCTGCCAGCAGGTGTTTCCGTGGACGCTGGTGTAAAGTCAGAGGAAGGGCTTGGGATGCAGACCAGTAATTGGAAAGAGGGAAATAAATCCTTCCCTTCCGGCTGCTTCACTGGTTCCCAATGTCCCAGGTAAAGTGCACCTGCTGAGGAGATGAGGAGAACAGGTACAGGCTAGCAGTCCATTAATTTCAGAGGAATGGCAGCGGGTTGCATCTGCCCGGTGGGTGTCCTGAGCTGAAGGGAAAGATGGACTGCCTGTGGGGGACAGAGCTGAGAAGAGTAGCCCAGATCCTGTGTTCTCGAAACGAGTGCCGTCAAGTTTAGCCTTTCTCCAGAGACGCTTGCATTATGTCTCTTCGAATTCCTAGTGGCATTCCATGTTTCTGTAGTATTTGAAGTCATGTTAGAATTATGCCAGCATATGCTAAATTTATGCGCTGTGCGTCAGTATTTTAAGCTAAGATTTCCTGAGGTGGTTTTCGGATGTAGCAGACACCCTGACGAGGGACTTGGTTTTGATGACAATAATGAGGTATATGGTGTGATGTCAAGAACTGTCTTCCCGTTGACACAACAACCCATAATCTATAGATTGCCTGAAAAATTAAAAGACAAAGTCAATTACGACTAATTATAATGCCGCCTGTGCTTGAGACGTTACTATATCCTTTGGGATAAAGGAAGTAATATTCATGTCAGTCAGGAATCTTTAGCTACAGTTTCCTGGTTCTATCTTAAGACTTTGTCAGTTTCGGTTTGTGAGAATCCTAAGCCACTGAAAGCCTGAAACCGCGCTATTTTTAGAAAGAACCGTAGTAGCTCCTCTCCATCACCGCACACTCGTTCCTGTTCTGAACTCCGTATCTGTGCCAAATCTTCAGAGAGATTACTGGAACTTTGTGGCTCCCCAACTGCTGAATCAGTCGAAAATGAATTCTAAAGCATCCTGGAGAAAAATAATAGCAGTCAACTGAGTTACAACGCATGGCACCGTCATTGTTATCCCTCTCGTACTGCTTGCTGATTATCAATAAGAATTAAAAACCCCAAGTATTGCATATTTACTTTTCCCCCCCTTTTTATCATTTGTGATCATGACTTTCTTTTAGGATCAAAAAACCAAATTATCTGCACATGATACTACAAGGCTAGACATGTTATCTTCTCAAGAGAAGAAAAAGCTGGGAGCCTCATATTTTCTAACATTTGCTGTACTATGGAGGTAACATGACATGTTTTCCTTCTAAAGAGGGGTTTTTAGAGGCAAGAAAATTTCTTCCTTATGTAAACATGCTAGACAACTTCATGACTTTACAAAATAGTAGCTGCAGATCCACAAACTGCTGAGCCTTCTTTTGTGTCTGCTTTGATCATCTAGTGGTTTATAAGACACCCCTGGGGTCCCTGGGGTCCCGGTGCAGTTCATGTGTGTAGCATGGACTTCTTGGGTAAAATAAAGCGATCATTCAGAGTAGCATTAGAGAATAAGAGAATAGGTATTATAACCAGGAGGCAGCAAACAGATTGTTTGACTAATGTCATAAAGTATATATATCATTTTGTGTATTTCGGATTTTGTCTTGTTGGGAGCTTTACTAGAGGTGACCCAGAACATGAGCCATTGACAGCAGCTCCTGGTAAGAATTTAGAACCTGCCCTGTGCCGAATAAACCTGGATTGTAAAAATCCTCTCAAAACGACGTCTTCAAATGAACCAGCATTAAAACACCACTTCCTTTGATAAGGCTTTAAGGCACTCCTATGAAAAGTGATACCACTTTGAGTGGGACTGTGTCAGCATTATGGGATGTTGTGTTGCTCATAACCGACACTAATCCATTAAGGGTGCGAGGGTCATTATTTTCCTCCTGAAGTCATTAAATACCATTATCGATTTCTGTTCAGTCCGTCAGGTTATACCTTCACTTTGTGATCATTATATGCGTTAATGCTGTCTTGATTTCGTGCACTTTAAACAATAAATATCATCACATTTAGAGTCTAAAATAAATATTGTGGCGGTTAGACCCAAATTATCAAAGCCAGTCGTGAAAAATTCTATAGTTGGGTCATTAGCACAAAATTGTCTTGATCTAGAATTATAAAACTCCTAGCATGTGAAGACATATTACTATTCATATTCAGCGTACACTGAGAACATAAAACTGATAAAACTGGGGTGCATATCCATCTAATTCTCCCTGCTGTGGCATTTTTTATATAACCTACTTACACTTCTCTCTGTTTTGGTACATGGGTATATTACTCTTCCATCTTTAAATTTTCCAAATTGAGGAGGGAAACACAGACATCCCGATATGATGCTCTCTTGCAACATCATAAATATTATTAGTGACCGAAGAGTTTTTGTTATGTGACCCATTTTACGTTAAGTGGCTTCTTGAAATGACACAGAACTGATGTGTCTACATCGTCCCTTAAAATAACGGGTGTTAGGAGATGCAACACTACAAAGACGTTTGTGTTTGATCGGAAGGTGTGCTTTAAGACTACAAGGAATTTGCCAGCCTTTTTACTGTGGCTGCGATTTAGATTATTTCTCTCAGCCCATCCTTACAGAATTTGGGCAGACAGTGGTGTATACAAGAATGCAATGGGGTTGATTGGATAGGGACACAATTCGGAAACTCTGGCGGCAGTGCTGTAGGACCAAAGGAGCAAGTTCATTTCAGCAGCGTCCCCGAAGCTGTGTGCTCAGCACTTTCCCATACTCTCCCGTGGTCCTCATTGAAGGAAACCTGAGCAAGGCTCTGATCTTAATGAATGATGACAAGCCCTTTGCCTGTCAGACAGAGGTTCCCGCCTTCGTCCTTTAAGGCAAAAACTTAATGGAAGATGCTCAGATGGGCGAGCTCTCTGGTGATACCCCTTAAGTGCTCATCCCTTTCCGAAGCGAATATGCAGAGAGCCGTGAAGCTGCAAGTGGCAGCATTTAATATCGTCTTTCTCATAATGCCTGAATAATTTTCCAGAGACTGATCGCTGCAGCCGCGGTGAACATGGTTATTTGTTTATTCTTCACCTTGGTCCTGGTGGAATGCTGACCCAGCTCATCTTCAGGGCTCCCGGGGAAAACGGTTTCATATTCATAGCTCTGGTGGGTTCTTTGAGATACACACAAAAGTGAAGCAAGCCGTAGAGAAACGGGGGAGCTGATTCTATAGTTGCCTTTAAAGGATGAACCCCAAAATGATTTTATTAACGAAGAATTGATGTGGTTGAAAAATGAAGACGGTCTTACGTATTTGTAATGGATATTTGGGGGAGGAGAGGCGAAAGCATAGACCGTCGTGGTGAGTTATGGAACGTGTTTTGAGATTTCCCTCTGGTGGCATTGCTCATTATGGTAAACAGCCTGGCTTCTGAGCTACTGTAGTTTCCGTTTTATGTGTACTGGCCTTCATTTGCTGAAATGCTTCAAGTTCACGGTACTAAAGTCATTCTGAAAACGGGATGTAATTACAAAGGTATCTTATGCTTACCAACAGCTTTTTTGGATCAATTTAATTATCATTACTTGTGGATACTGTAAATTGAATATCCCTTCCCTAATTACATTAAACTCAGGGGTTAGCTGCTTAAACATCTAAATGAGAAAAGTTCATCCTTTGCTATAAATAGGAGAATTGTTCTCTTATTTAGACTGACCTTAGGAGCGAAGCATTTTGCATGATATCGTCAGGTGAGCATTATAAAGACAGTCCGTAATGAGATCTGTAATGAGGAGCTAAGGTATAATGGCCCTTGGAAAAAGTTAATTTATTCAGCATTTCCTTACGACATGGCAGAATGAAAGTCTGTGTGTGTCCAGACCCCTTTTTAAATGGGGGCCACTCACAGGCTGCTCGGTTTACTCCTGTCTGCCAGTAGTTTGAAGTGGTTTAATATTACGGTTCCAGCTTAATGGAAACCACCATTAAAGCAGTGGATTAGTCTTGCCCTTTTAAATAGAGCTAATTTATTTAGGGCCTTGGAATGCTGCTTTCCTGTTTCCAGCTCCCTCCCTCACTTCTACATAAATGATACACAGGAATTTATTCAAGCCACTCACAGAGTACATTCTTCTAAAGGGGGGAAAAGAACTTTAGAGTCCTAAAAACAGGAAATTGTGTGTGTGTGTGTGTGTGTGTGTCTGTCTGTCTGTCTCTCTGTCTGTCTGTGTATGTGTGTGTGTGTGTGTGCCTGTTATGTAATTAGTTGATGTCTGTGTCTTGAGTTGGTGTGCCTTGTCTGCTCAGCCAAAGTGACTCTGTGCATTGTGAGAAAATGAAGATAGTTCCAGTGAGAGATTTGATTGATTTCTGCTTGTTAGAGTCTTGTCAATCTTAGGATCATTCATAGCTACTTGTTTTTATTTATTTTGTTTTCTTTCTCGACTGTAGGTTCATTAAAACCTGTCTGTGTACTCACAATTGAAACTCTTAAAATATAAAACATGACAACTTCTTTCCACAGAACTGCTCTTTCCCTATGTGCTTTGTCATTTATCATTTAAAGAAAAAAGACCCACAGGATAGAGCAGACTGAAGCTGCATGTCCTAGCGTTGTGACATAATTCTTGAGATCATTGCGGAAATTTTTTTTATCCTGTAAAATAAGTAGTAAGTGCTGGTCCATCTTGAGACTTGGATCAAAACACACCCTTCATCATTTTTGTAATTTTCTAATTTAAGGTGTTTGTGGACCAGAATAATAAACAAAGACAAACAAACTGTGGACTGGAGCATCAGCAATTGGGAAATATTTGGGGGTTCTTCGTTGTCCTAATCAGTTTCAGGCTAGAGTCAAAGCGTACCGGTGTGGCTATTTTAAAATCGCAAATGACCCTCAATCCTAGGAATTTTCTTTTGGTGTGCTACATAGCAAAATAAATTTTAAAAATTACAGAAAATTTGAAATTGAGTTTAGACAAGCTTTTGAAAACTTGGCACCCCACACAACATTCTGGTGGTTAGTAGGAGGAAATGGCATGTTCATGCCAGGGGCGGGTTTCTGAATCCACAGACCCTGAGCTCTGAGATTGTGTTTCTCGTCTTAGAGAATGACCCATAGGCAGCGGAACCTAAAAGCCAGGCAGCGGTTTTGAGCCTCTGTTCAAGTTCGACTCCATTCCCGGTTTATTAGTGGACTAGCTTTATCCCTCTTCATCACAACAGGCAACCCCAGGCAGACGTTTAAACGTAGGCGTGTGTAGATTGGATGGTGACGGTAAAGAGCCCACACTTAACTCCTCTAGAAGGGCAATCTTTAAGGATACTGCTTACCAGTCATGGAGAACTGGAAATCAGAACGGAGGGTTCTGGAAAGGAAGAGAAGGGAAAGTGTGGCAACCATGTGCGCAATACCTTTTCTCTGTCTGTCTATATATCCATCCATCCATCCATCCATCCATCCATCCATCCATCCATCCATCCATCCATCCATCCATCTATCTATCTATATATCCATCCATCCATCCATCCATCCATCCATCCATCCATCCATCCATCCATCTATCTATCTATCATCCATCTATTATTTTTATTTTCATGTGAACCCCAGTCTGCCCTCCCTCCCCTTCTCCCACCACCGCAACCTCTCCCCTATCCCAACCCCCCTCCACTCCTCAGAGGGGTAAGGCCTCCCTTGGGGAGTCAGCAAAGGTAGGGGTTTAGTGTTGGAGGTGATATAAATGTGATTGTATGAACGTTACTGTATGTGAGTGTGACGCCTCCTAGTCTCAGAGTTGCGCTTCTCAGCTCAGAATTCAGTCGCTGACTCGTGAGATGTGGTTCGGTGACATCAAGTAGGGCACCCAAACGTGAAGTGCTTTTGTCGGTGATCGTTGGCACACGTTAAATTTGGCCCAGAACTTAAGACCCATTAGGAAAACCGCTTTTTGCTTCTCCTCCCTTCTTGAGAATTATGTGTAGGCTGGGGAATAGTTAGGCCTCTCCCCATGCCCAATGCCACCATCTCTTCTCACTACGCTCATCGTCTCTCACTGAGACGCTGCAGAATGGGCAACATCTTGCTCAAACTCTTCTCTCATTAGCTTTTTCAGTGGCTTCCTGCACACTCTGAAATTTCACGAAAATATCTTACTAAACGATGTTCTTATTATACTGGATCTTGGTGCAGTTCACAGGGTGATCTATAAAGTTGCATCTCTACAAATATGGCCAATTAGGCAAGTTTTCTCAAAGCCCTTACGGAGTCTTGTAGTCACTAACATTAAGTGCTTGCCTGAACTTGTAGGTGTTCAGTAATATAAATCTGGCCGAAGCCTGACAGTGGCGTGGATGCAGTTTTAACTTGACGTTGTCTCTGGTCCTCAAGGTGCTTAAACAAAGATAAGACTGAAACAACTTGACTTATTAATAAAAATTCCTGTGGCAATAAAGAGCAAAAAGAGGACCGGGTCATTCCAACGACGGTGATCTGAACAATGTCCTTACAATTGGAGGTTAAAGAGCTCGCTCCTTATGTTCAAAGACATAAGATCTCATATTAGAGCGCTATTGAGAAATATCCAAGGACATTTAACTCCCGCAAGTATCGGAAGTGTTGGCCCCACACTCAGGGGAGTTTCAACAAATGATTTCTCCAGCATTAACGGCTTAAAAAGGGGACCACATGATATTGGGACTCAGATTTGTTACTGCAAAGTTTTTTAGTGAAAAGCTGCCCACTCTCACACTGGTGTGGCCCATGGCTTGACTGACTCTGGAAAGACATCTGTATTAGGAAAAACATACCTCCCCTGTTCTCTCTTCTCTGATTCCCTTTGGCAAGCCATAATGAGTAAATAACAAAAACTAAAATGTAGGCATGCCATCAACTTCATCCTCATGATAGCCCCTTAAATATCTCCTATTAAGAAATTGTCCTGCTCGGTGCACCAAGGCCCAGGTGGTAGTGTCACCATGGAGTCAGAGCTTACTGACTCCACATTGTGTAAATATAACCACTTATCAAAATTCTCTTCTCATATGTGTGTGTAAATTTCTTTAAAATATTTTATAGGCCATCATAGCCACGTTGGATCCATAAACATGGGGTCGCAGGTCTCATCATAAAGCAAACATGTGTTTGCAAAGGAAAGTTAGGGGAACTGCCACAATAATTTGTTTCTCCAACAGTGAGTAACATGGCTGGAACTCCAAGGAAGGGAAAATAGTGCTTGCAAGGGGCCCTTCTGTGACATCAATTTGCACGGCCACTGCAATGGTGTTCTGAAGTGTCAGAAGGTATTGTGGTCTTTTCTGAAGCCGCTGCAAGAAGAGCAGGATTCAGGAATTAAACCAAGTAACCAAGACATAATAAAATAGAACGGAATCAATTTAGGGGTTGTCCACTGAATTACTAATTAAGTCAATACTGAAAGATAACATGAAAATTAGACTGTGTTCCAAAGATTATCTGCAAAGGGCATCTTGCCAGCTGTCTTACGACTCAAGAGCCACACAATCGTAGCTTACTTTTGACTCACCTAACTGTGAGTCTGTCTTGTGCTGTGTGGTATTTGGTTTCCCATATTCCCCAATCCCAACCACTTCATTGTATTTTTTTTTAAACTAGAAGCCAAAGTGTAAACTACTACAATCTTAAATAATTCCTATTATGCCGGTGTGCTACTTTGTCCTCCTTTTTTCTCTTCCGGCTGTGTGAAGTATGGCTTAGCTGGAAACCCTGCACTGTGAGCTTCTAGGGTAGAAAGAGAATGAGTGAAAAGACAGAAGAGCGATTGTGCTGGACTAATCTTTCTACTTCTGTAGTTAGGCCCAGTAGCTGGCCTAAGTCAATACCCCAGCCGTACCCAATTGTGAGCTGGCCTAAGTCAATACCCCAGCCGCATCCAATCGTGAGCTGGCCTAAGTCAGTATCCCAGCCACACTCAGTCGTGTGCTTCACTGGTTAATCTTAAAACAGCAAAGCAAAACAAAACCAAAAAATCCAACCCTAAGTAGCCAGTATAGTAGGGGATCGACAGATAAATAAAGAAGGTGGTTTAATGTATCCCTTAAAATTGCTGATTTAGCCCCAAATGGCCTCCAGCAATCATCAAAAGAATTGAGAGTCTCTTAAGGAGAAAGTGGTAGGAGCACACATATGACACCTTCCTATTTAATGTGTGTGCAGTGTATATTTGGGGTGGGAAGATAATGAAAGAACAAAAACCTAAGTGATAACATACATGTTTCCAAGTGAGTAGAGCTGGAGGTACTTTGATCGTTTATTTCATTTTGATTTCATGGACTTTAACTTTGTTACAGAGATGAACATGTATCACTTATGGGTCTAAAAAGCAAGGAGACAACTTGGTGATAGGAATATTAGGTGATTTGATGCATACCATTCAGATAAGTTCTGTCGAGCATCAGTGACTTTGCTTGGGTCCTAAAAGCTAAGCCATGCAGGAGACTTTAGGTCAAGAGGAGCAGTTATCCACTAACTTCACCATTATCCTTATAGGCGGCCTAAAATTGACCAATAAAGAGAGAATGGAAAATTTAAAATGGAGATAGAAAAGCCCAAAGTTTGAAAGGGGTGTTGAAATTTAAAAATAACTTAAAGAGATGTAGAGGGGTTTTGTGCACCACTGGGTTTCACATAATCATCTTTTGGAGTTGGTCTTGCTGGCTTCCATCTTGTGTTCATTAGCTGGCCTTTCCCAAGGTTTTATGACTATCAAGCAGGAAATAGAATTAGTATAGCTTAGGTCACAGTGAGTTGGGTTGTATTTTGTAGTGTTTGACCTTTCATAAACTAATTTTAGTTCAACTGATTTAGTTAGGTAGGAAACTGGACCATACTGGAAGGCCCAACATGAATAGCTATGGTTCTTCACCTCTCTGTGTTTCCTCGTCCAGACCCTTATGTTTTTATCTGTTCGTTTGTTTGTTTTTAATTTGAACATCACATACGCATCAATAGGTAACACCTTACCATTTCCTAGTTTGAGCCATCTTGGGTATTATTTGTGAGATGGGGATAGTTTAATTACCTCGTGCAGTTGTGCAGCTTGCCTTCTTCATATAGTATATCACTTTTTAATTTAATAGCTAACCATGTATTGCCGACAGTGTTGTCCTGTTCAGACCTTTGTTCTTGACTTCTTTTGCTAGAACAAATCCTTGAGGTTCAAAGACCCGTTCCAAGGGAAGTGGTTTTGAAATCTTTGCATATTAAAATGCCCCTTTCCTCTGAATGTTTAGGGGTTAATATCTTATATCTGAAGCTGGTTTCTTTCTCCCTAAGAGGATCTTATCCTTTTGTCCCAAGGTTAAGCGACTCAACTGCTAATTTTTGTATACAAACTGAAGGAGTTGACTATTGGGCCATGTGTTCGTTCTTTGGAATTACATCTTTCTTTCGGTGAGACAAGACACTCTTAGGCAGCCCACAGATGCCTGGAACTCGCTCTGCAGCAGATTGGCATCCAGCTCATCCTTCCCATCCTCCCAAAGGCTGGAGTTGACAAGTGTGTGTCACTACACCTTCCTACAGTTCAATTGTGTTTTAACTCTTCATGTTACTTCTGTCTCAATCATACCTAGTTCCTTAAAGTTCCAATGTCTTCACCCTGTTTCTTCAAGGAATATATCATACACTTAATTCTTTAGAAGGAGTCGGAGGGAGAGTGTTGTAGATTTGGGGAATTTTTTTTTATTGATTTTATTGAGCTCAACATTTTTTGCTCTGCTCCCCTCCCTGTCTCTCCCCTCCCCTTCAACCCTCTCCCATGGTACCCATGCTCCAAGTTTACTCAGGAGATCTTGTCTTTTTCTACTTCCCATGTAGATTAGATCCATGTATGTCTCTCTTAGGGTCCTCATTGTTGTCTAGGTTCTCTGGGATTGTGACTTGTAGACTGGTTTTCTTTGCTTTATGTTTAAAAACCACTTATGAGTGAGTACATTTGATAGTTGTTTTTCTGGGAATTTTTAGTTGGACAGGAGTGACCCTAACTTTTACTTTCAGCCTATTCCCTTCTTCCATCCCAAGCTTCTTTGCCATTTGTCTTGCCTGTGGCCGCCGGTCTTCAGCCTCTCCAGGTTGCTATGGGCCAGATCATCTTTCCTCTCGCTGCTTCAGCGGCTTTAGCTGCTGACTTGCTCACACTTTCCTCCTCCACTCGGCTGGTCCCTTACTGCTTTTGTATACAGATCAGGCTTCTGCCCCAGAGCCTATGCAATTTGTAGCTGTGCTTACACTAATTCCCTTCCTGTACCGCTCCAACAAATCATCCAACCTCTCAAGACGGCATATTGTTTGAAGGTCACAGGTTGGCAGTGGTGTTTCTGGAAGTCTCTGGACTCAGTTTCATCTCAACTTCAGGTGGCCTGTCTGGGGGGAGTGTGTGGTTTTCATGGTCAAAGGCCAAAACTCCAGGAAGGATTCAGCCAAATTCAGAAATCACATTCAAAGTTTTTGGTTAGGTGTGACATTCCCCGCATAATCCAGTGTTCTATTGGCAACCACATCACTGGCCACATTCACTGTGCGTTGTGATGAGGTCAGGAGAAAAGAGCTAACTCTACCATTCTTTACTCTTCTCCTGCTCCTCACTCCTCCTTCCAGTGTTTGTGCAAATATCAACACCTCTGGGCTCCCGTAGCTGCATCCTAGATTTTATACCCTCAATCCAGTCAGGTTAAAACAGAATTAACCATCATAAACGCTTACTTTACCAACTTTATGTCTTCCTCAGCTAGAACATTTTGTGAGCTCCGGGAGGACGGAAAGTTGGTTTTGTGTGTTGCCATTTACTTGGTGTCTAGAACAGTTGAGTGAGGCTCTGAAGGTATTAAGACCATCTGAAGATCCTCCCTGGGCCTCCAAGTCACCTCCTTCCTTTAACTCTCTAGCCACACTCAGACTGGTCCTCTGCTGGACACTTTGTTGAAAGTCCCCACCCTGTTCCCCTTGACCTTATGGCTTACACCCTGGCTGTCCTTTCAGATGGTCTGGAGAGAGAGAGAGAGAGAGAGAGAGAGAGAGAGAGAGAGAGAGAGAGAGAGAGAGAG
>NC_022032.1:21658256-21687137 GCF_000317375.1 Microtus ochrogaster | reverse complement strand
AGAGAGGAGAAAATACCGTCTACCAGCCAACTGTTCCAAAATAGAAATCTGACTCTTTCAGTGCTTGGGAATAAAGAATCTTGCTTTAATATATTGGCTTTTGTACAAATGCTCAAATACAGATTTAATTGAGATTTGTTTTAGAGGTTCATTCACGCAGCATTGTATTGACTTGCCTAGCCTAGGAACCATCCGGAGATGGGTTCTGGTTGGTCTGCTGCCGTCTGAGTAGGTTTCTTGTTTGTCCTTCATTTTCCCCAGCCTAGCAAGCCACTTCCTCAAAAGCGCGTCCGTTTTTGTGCAGATGTGAATGAAAGAGCCTCTGTGGCATCAAAAGCATTTTCTGTACCGAATATACATGGCACTCATAATCTGTATTTAAAGGCTCTATCTGCTGTTTTTAGCATGACTTCTAACCTTATGAATGAAAAATGCAAACCTACTCCTTGTGACTGCAGGCCAGCCTGCTCCCTCAGTGCAATTCTTTCCCATCAGTTGTTCATCAATGCCCGGGACGGTGTTTTTCGGTGAATCGTCTGTGCATTGCCCTCTGTCCTCCTTACCGCTCGGGATCTTCCCAGCCCAGGTCTGTGCCTACTCCCATGCATGTTCTCTCTCTGTCTCTCTCTGTCTCTCTGTCTCTCTGTCTCTCTCTCTCTCTCTCTCTGTCTCTCTGTCTCTCTCTCTCCCTCTCTCTGTCTCTCTGTCTCTCTCTCTCCCTCTCTCTGTCTCTCTGTCTCTCTCTCTGTCTCTCTGTCTCTCTGTCTCTCTCTGTCTCTCTGTCTCTCTCTCTCCATGGTGATGTTCTCTCTCCCTCTCTGTCTCTCTGTCTCTCTCTGTCTCTCTGTCTCTCTCTCTCTGTCTCTCTCTCTCTCTCCATGGTGATGTTCTCTCTCCCTCTCTCTGTCTCTCTGTCTCTCTGTCTCTCTCTGTCTCTCTCTGTCTCTGTCTCTCTGTCTCTGTCTCTGTCTCTCTCTCTCTCTCTCTCTTTCTGTCTCTCTCCATGGTGATGTTGCTAGGGTGATCTTCTACCTGTTACTAATATGATAGACTGGAAACATGTTAAATGTTTACAATACCATGATGGTTATTTGTTGACAAACACGTCAGGATGCTCAGGGAGCCATAAACCGAAATCAATATCATCCGTATCGACTAAAGCCTTCTGAAATTCCTCCCGTGGAATTACCTTTAGAGCCAGCTTACAAGCTGCCTTGAAAGCCTTACTGTGGAGCCAGCTCTCGTTTCTAATTAGACAACGTTAATGCAACAATGTCTAAATACACTGCCATTCTTTTCATTACCAATAATGTATGGATATTTCAATATCCATTCTGCAAATATGGAAATCAGTATCACACCCTAACAATGCGTTAAAGATCTCACACCTGCCAGATAGCATTCCAAAGGAAGGGAAGCCTCATTTGAGAGGAAGATGCTTATTTAGATACATAAATAAATAGACTTTAAGAAACCCACTCTATCTTTTTGTCAGACCCCTCATGGCTCCTTTGCTCTTATGTTCATACCCCAATCTTACTTCCCTTGTGACATTGTCACTGACTATAAATCATTCCTTTGTTGACATTGCCATCAAGTGCTCTCTGAAACAAGCCTTCTACAACAAGGTAAAGTGGAAGGAGACAGGCTGGGGCTTCTCATTAAATCAAAATATTTTTTTTTTCTAAGGAAAAGTAGATGCTGTGTATGAAGTTAACTTAAAAGATAGTGTAATTCCGTAGTAGTTATAGATAGTGGGGACCTATGGTGACTGCTAACGCAGGTAGATACAGCAGCTCTGACCCAGAATGGGAAAGAAATTAGGAAAGCCCCATGAAGACAGTCAAGGACAAATTCTACCCAAGCATAACAGATACAGGCTTGACAGCTAGAAGCATCATGCCTGCCCTGGCACCCCTGTCCTGTGCACATGCCACTCAAAGAGCAGTCAGCCCGGTAGACCGTTCATTCTCTTTCTTGTTTTTATTTTTAAGATGTAATTTTTTAATATTTGGGGATATTCTGATAAGATTGAAAGTGCATGAGAAGGAATCAGAAGACCTGAAGTTTAATCTCATAAATTGGGCTCAGTAGCCCCATCTGAAAGTGGATGCTCTAACCGCTATATGATGGAGTTCAATTCCGATAAATAGAAATTAGGCGTGTGAAGATTTAAAGAGGCAAGGCTTGGCCTGGCACGTGGTGAGTGCTTGCAAACACCCTAGTTCTCTCTGCCTTCTCTAATGAAGATTTATCTGGTGTGTATGTGTGTATACATGTGTGTTAGGGTTGCATGCTGTGTTTCAATGAACACAAATCCAAAGCTGAATGGCCAGTCTCTTGGTCTTCAATATTTAAATTTTAGTTGAGTTATAACATAAGTGCATATCCTCTGAGTATGTTGATGAAGTAAATTTTGTCACAGAAACACATAGAGAGTGCATATAAGAGATTAAAGGAAAAGAGTAATTGGGTCTGCAGGAGTGTGGAAGGGGTGAGCTCAGAGATGGACACCACATGCTTCTATGAAAGAGTTCGAAGACACGCCATGACCTTCCCCAACTGTGTCTAACAGTACGTAATTGCTCGATTGCATGGTTCTTCCTATCTTAACAGTTCATTGCCTGCGTTATCTGGTGAGTGAGCACAGGTTGGTTGAGGTTGTCTGTGTTTCATCTTTCTCGAGGACACTGGAGCATCTCTGTCTGCCATGCTCACGAGCCACGATGCCTCTTTTGAAGTCAGGTTGCATATTGCAGAAAGTAGAGCTCAAAAGTAGGTCACAGTCCTAAGAGAGACACGCTGGCATCAACATCCGAAATTGAAAAGCTATTCTCCATACGTATTAAGTTTTTAGGTTATCACGAAGAAAAAAAGCACAGAAAAATTAGTCAAAATAAAGGAAGTCTGGGTTATTGAAAATGTAAAGACTTTGGAATGAATGCTGAATATTTCTATTCGTCGTTTTATCCCATTAATATGGCTAAAAACTGAAGACACCCTGAGCTATGAGCTGAACAGCTTCCGTGTTTCCTTATTTTCATAGCGCTGGTGCCTTTCTCTGTTGCTAAAACCTCACTGCCAGGTATCTTTAAAAATCAATTAGCGGGGACTTAAATATTTGAGAACAGTATCAACCCCTTGGTTTGATCCCCTTTTTCACCCCCGCCCTGGAGGTCATGGTTTCATAGGCAATTGCATCGACTCTCTCTGTAAAGTCAGTATGTATGCATTAGGCTCCCTTAGTTCAGTCTTGCCCAGGATTCTCTTAAAGCATGACATTCAAAGAGACATTTCCATAGACGGGAGTGCACAGCAAGTAGCTAGTAAGTGTTCTTTTTAATGGGAGAACTTTTGGAAGCAGCGGTTTTTACATTTTCAGCTTCGAGAAGGAGAGTCCACAAAATATTTAATCAAGTGTCTGGCAGACAGCCACTGGCCAGCTCCAGCGCATCCGGATCCATCTCTTCAAATGCCTAATGTGTAATTATTGTCATTCCTTCGGCGAATTATGGCAGATAGAGGAAAACGTATCTTGAAGGATAGTGCTTTAACATTATCTCCGTGTTATAGTCTTATATATAATTGGTCACTTCCCAGACTTAAATGGTGAGTGCTGTAGTTTAAGCCACCATATTGATCATAGAGAACTGTACTTTCTGGTGTCCTAGAGTAGATCAGCTGCTTCCGTACCCTCTTGTTAATGTTCAAGCTCTCATATCGGGTTTCCTGGCTGGGAAGCTTGGTTCTATTGCTGTCTGATGGGATCATCTGGCATTGTTAATTCAACCTTGATGAGCCATAGTTTTTTTTTCATATAAAATGGGCATGGAATACATTTTACCTAAATAAACTGTCATGGTGACGAGATGCCCAAAGAGTGCCAAGCTCACAGTAGGTTCTTGCCACCATTATCATCAGTATTACTGACTGTTATTGCCTCGGTCGCGAATGTTTTGGGGGAGAGCCTCTGCATCTTCATTTCAAATACTCCAGAGGAATTTTGTTCTCATTTGGAAATTTACAAAACAGTCTATAACTTTCCCTAAAGCAGCTTCTAGGAATTGGCTCTCTTGTAATTATTGTGATGCATATTCCACTGGGCAGTTTGTGAAATGCAGGTATCTAGATAATATGGATTGGGTTTACCTGCCCAAATTGATTTGCTATCAAAAATGACCGAAAAGTTGACCTTATAATTATCACCACTCTTACAATTTTAGCTTAACGACTGTGGAGTGTGAAGTAAGAGTTGGTAGTCATTGTCAACTCTTCATGTCGCCTTCAGATATACAAGCAATATTTTTTCATCCTTCACTGGTGCTCAGTTCCATATGCTTCCATAGGTCACACAGTTGAATGGTAAATGATAGGATCTTTTATTCAGCATATTGCAATTTAATATGGTCTGATCTACACCGATATGCTTTCTGCTAATCAGTATGTAATTAGCTGTCAGACTTTGTGCTGCTGAATAAGACAAGGCAGTAAGGTCTCCTTGTCTTTGAATCAAAGCGACGACCCGACTCAGTCTCTCAATTACGCTTTCCTGCTTCCTACCCGTGTTCTTCTATCGCTGTCTTAGGTGGGACCATTTTCTATGCGTGGACAGAAACCGTTGATAAACCCAGCTCCAACAGAGAAATAAATTGCATGCCAGCTATAATAAGACATCGACGTCCGGTAAATTTTCCTCTCCTGGTACAAGTGCAACAGCCTGATGTTGGCGTCAATGATTATTTACTGCTAATTCCCTAATGTCGGCTTCTGATGCACGTGGAAACTGGGATGTGACTGAACCGGACACAATCATCAGTTATGTAACACACTCCCTCCACCGCACGTGGCTGCCAGTGGCTGTGATCACCCAGTGGGGCTCCCTTGTGTGCTAGTGAGCCTGGAGGTACCCATCCCTCAGTCCACTGTGCGCGCATCTTTCTCTGACTTTAGTGGAAATTGCCTCTGCTGACAAAAAGCTTGGGACTCAGATGGCCCCTGTATCCCCTCACTGTGTTTATAACCCCATTTTAGCAACGACGGGTTTTTTTTTTTTGCTAATAGTTTTTAGGATGAATTCTTGAGGGAGTCCCCGGATCTGCTTTAAACTGTTTCGCCCTACTTAATAGAAATAATCCGCTAAGCGTTGTGGAGGGATTGCTTTGCTCCGTTGGCACTTGCTCATTATTGATTATATTTCATGCACGTTTATTTGATCTTATGATAATATGAAAATCAATTATTTTTTCTGTTTCCTAAGGTATTTCAAGGAAAATATGACATAGAATCTTATTATCAGATACAGAATTCATTTCAGTAATTGTCAGGAGAAATAAATAACCTCATGTGAACAAACACTATGCCCCAAACCAAAAGAAAAAAAAAGACAAAGAAGGAATTAAAGAACGAGTGGATGGGAAATACTTAGGAAATACAGGTATGTTGTTTATGCTTTAGACCAGCATAGTTCTGCACCCCAAACCAGAAGGTATAAACAAACACAGATGCACCACCTAAGATCTCAGCTGTACTCTTACTAAATCCTGTAAAATTTAGTTTAAAAATACCTCTCTTGACCTTCTTTGAATCTCTCCATTATTGGCATCACTAGAATATATTTTCTTAGCAGTAAAGGGTCAGTGTTACATGCTCTGTGTGGCTTTAGCTATCACTATGTTTAGAAACTTGCACGTGCCCTCCTTTCTTCCTCATCGATGCTCAGACTTTCTTCCCAGGATCCAGAGACTGTAACAAGATTGTGCATTGCACATCCTCACCAGCTTGTCCGAAATCACAGAAACCATGAGAGCTGAAGTCTTAGCCAAGCACAAGCTTGTTACCGCTTACCATAAAGCTGTGGTTTTCCCAGCTCTGTGGTCCTGAGCTATTTCAAGCCCACTGTGTGAGTAGCGCCCACGGGCCTCGGGGCCAAGGGAAGCGGCACACGAGCTAATGGTTGCACTGCTGGCTGTGCCATTAGGCTTGCCTCTGGTCCAGCGGCATGTAATATCAGCACCACAGACAGCAGAAGCCTAACTTCATAGGATGTGGTTAGGATCAGGGTGGGGAGATGGTTCAGGAGATAAAAGTGCTTACTGTACTCAAGAGTGGGGACCCCAAATCCCATGTGGAAGCCGGATGCACGGTGTGACTGTGGGTGATCTCAGCCTTGCTACGGGAAGATGAGAAGCAGGAAGGAAATCTCCCACTAGCCTGGTAAACACAGAATCAAACAAACAAGCAAATAAAAAAACCCAAGAACACTCTGTCACCAACCAGATTGAAGGTGAGAAATAGCATCTGGTTGTCCTTTGATCTTGATAAGCACATCATGTTATGTGTACACACAGACACACACACACTACAAACAAGCAGAATAAAATAAAATAAAAATAAAATATTATAGCAAACAATCTCTATGGAAAGATAGAAAGTATTACATAAAGCCGTGCTGTGAATATTTGTTTTGTGCAATTTTTATTCTTTTTAATTTTTAAAAGATTCAGTTTTAATTATGTGTGTGTGTGTGTTGGGGGGGGAGTTGTGCATGTGGGTACAGGCATTAGAAGATGCCCGAGGTGTCAGATCCCAGGAGGTGGTAAGCCAGCCAGTGTGGGTGCTGGGAACTGAGCTCAGGTCCTCTAGAAGAGCAGTAAGTACCTTTAACCCCTTCAGCACTGTGTGATGAGCCTTTAAACCCACCCCTTGTGTGTACCGCGAATTCAAGCATGTTGAACTTGTAACTAGACATAACTATGTGCTTACTAAACTGCGCAGGCCTTATCTCTCATACACTTACAGCAGAAGAAGAACAGTAATGGTTGGTCTTTTCTCAGATTTGGGTTGAGAAGATTTAAGATGTTAAAATGGGCTGGACTTTTCTGCTTCGGCCCAGAAAATGAATAGGGAGCACTGTGTGCTGGGCTGTGTTCTGGCAAGAGTGTCAGTACAGAATTCGGTCTTAGTTGTTGGTCTTCATCAGCCTATGTGCTGTCACCTTTCATTCTATTTGTTGCTTTAAAAAAAAAAAGGAGATGAAAAATTGCTTCTTTATTTATTTTGAGGCAAAGTCTCATGTAGCCTTCATTGGTCTTGAACTTGCTGCATAGCAGGAACTGGTTTTGAACTACTGATCCTTTTATTTCCACCTCGTAGGTGCTGTGATCACAGGTGTGTGCCACCATGCCACGTTTATACAGTGCTGGTGATTACGGGTACCATGCCACATTTATACAGCGCTGGTGATTACAGGTGTGTGCCACCATGCCACGTTTGCACAGTGCTGTGATTACAGGTCTGTGCCACCATGCCACATTTATTGGTGGTTGACCGCAGGATCTGGTGCATGTGGGGCAAGCATTCTTTAATTTGAGCTATCTCCTAAATATTTTTAACTTTTTTAAAGATAAGTTCTCATTTTGTTGCTCAGGCTGTCCCAAAACTCATTCATTGTATAGTCCACCTGTCAGCAAACTCGTGGTAATGTTTCTGCTTTGGCCTCTCAAACAGGGAATTACAGGTGCACACCATCATACATAGTTTTGAAGCTTTTATTTTGCTTCTTCCCATTACAGTTTTGAGAGGGTAGCACAACTAAGTGAAGATAAGAAGCAGTTGTAGTCTTTTAAAGGCCATCCTTTCGAGGTAGAGAAGAGACAGCCGTGGTCACACATGCCTTTAATCCCAGCATCCAGGAGGCCGGGGCAGACAGACCTCTCCGAGTTCGAGGGCAACCTCCTTCTCATAGCAGATTTGAGACTATCCAGGGCTGCAGAGTAAAACCCCGCCTCCAATAAATAAGTAAAGAAATAAAGAAATGGAAACTGTGAGAGTGTATACCACTGATGTGGCCTCCAAGGGCTTGGTGGGGAAAGTTAACGTCTAATGATAACCTACTAAGTGCTGCATTCTTTGAAAAGGCTCTGCATGTCATTAAATCCCCATCCTAACAGGAAAATATTATTAGAAGAGCAAACTAAACATTTACTAACTAACCTGTGTGAGCACATTACCTTGACCAAAATGCATTCTTGACCTTCCATAACCTCAGAAGGAAAGAAAGACTTGTTTTGGCTCATGGTTTCAAAAGGTTCAGTCTAGAGCCCAGCATGCTAGTATTCTCCTTTAATCCCAGCACTCAGGAGGCACAGGCAGTCTGAATTCAAGGCCAACCTGGTTTATACAGCAAGTTTCAGGCCAGCTGGATTACATGGTGAGATTTTGCCTCAAATAAATAAGAAAAAAACCAACAAGATGTCAGTCAGTCCATGATAGTGGGGGAAACATATCAGAGCTTGTGGTGGTATGGTAGAGGCTCCTACCGTAGAGAAGACCCAGAAACAAAAAGGAGCGAGTACATCCTTCGGGACCTCTGGTGACATACTTCCGCCTCCTGGAAGGCCCTTCTAAACAGCTAAATAAACCGAGGATTGAGTGTTCAAATAATGAGTCTTGGGGACATTGCAGGTTCAATTCGGAATAGACCTCACTCAGATTTTTAAATGGCAGAACATATTTCATCCCAGGAATATCAGCCATTACATTCAGGGCATATGACCATTAACTCTTAATTCTGTGATAGTTATCATAAAGAAGAATGTGGCCATGTGCTCTCCAAGATCTGCTCTTCTCTCTTCCCAGGCACGATGATACTCCGTAGCCTTTGTCCACCCTTTTATCTGAATCTGCACATTGTTAGGGCACTGCAGACAAAAGTCATGTGCCGGTACAGACAGAAGCTCACCACCCCAGAAGTGTGCCTTCCTCTTGTCTATTTTTCCATTTGCTTACTACAAACACATGGCCACCATTGTCAGGGAAGGCGACGGGGTCACAGACTAGGCAGAGTCCACATTGAATCCACCACCTGGAAGCCCTTCTCTTTGGAGTCCAAACTCTGGACCCATGTGAGGTTGAAGATATAAAACTTATTTTTGTTCTCTTCTGTTTTGTTTTGCTCCACTGACCTTTGGTGGCTTGTCTGTCACAGCAGCTCAGGTCACCTTACTAATAAAGACATAAATGATCAAATGTTACTATAAGAGGAACAGGAAAGTTTTACATATTTGTTAGAATCGCAGTGCGGTCAGTTATTTTCGGGATTTCTAAAATGTGATATTATTTTCAATATATGAAAGACTCATTGCCTTTCTATATTAAAACACTCTGAAAATACAAGCATATTGAGAGTGGTATCAATAAAACCGTAACCTGGTCCTTGAGCTGCCGCGGGTGCTGTGGTTTAATCTGGACCAAGTGATTTAGCCCCTGTCACCTCCAGTTTTCCAATATCTTATATGAAACCGTCTAACTTCTCTTAAGATTGAAGTGAAGTCGCTAAACTTACTTTGTACAGAAAATGTAGTCTGTGTCCTTTGTAAGGGTAGAGATACTGCCCGGTTTCTCTGTGCTTCTGTGCTGTTCTGTTTTAGCACAAGAGAAGTGTCAGCAAATAGGGACTTCCTCCCTGGTGTCTGATGGAGAACATGGTACCCTTTTTAGAACAAATGCTGGCATTTGGGGTCAATACCCAAACGTGTATGTATTCTGCTTGGCCCCGTATTAACGTTTAGGATTATTTATGAATAATTCAAGTGAAGAAAGCCATGAGATGAAATAGGATCACAGAAGCCTCATTTTAACCCCAGCAAACAGTTCCCATAATTCACTGTAACAGAGGGGCCTGGCAGCATTTGGCAGTCGCCCGCTCCATAGTTTTCTTGCAATTAAACGTCAAGTAGCAAAGGCTGTATTTGTATCCTGAAAGTTTGTTCTAGAAAATGTACTGAAATACACGATACAGCTATAGCTGTATGTGCTTATATATTTTTAACACACTTGCATACTTTTTACCCCAGTAAAAAATTAGAAGACAGCTTACATAGAAAATTAAAATACATTGGTATATTCGTAATGGAAATAATAGAATTAATCTTTTTTTCAGTTAGATTTGTAGGGTAGGATAGGAGATGAGGATGGATAAAAAGCACAGGCCAAGCACATAATGTCATATATGGATAAACAAAGACTTCAGATTTTATTTTGTAAGTACCAAGGGACTCGCAGTTTTACAGACAAGTAAATAAGTCTGGCTCTTAGAAAATAATGTGAACTAACAGAATCAAGAGCTAAATTGGATAATTGTTTATAGCACTGTAGTAGTTGAGTTGATAGAGATATGTAACAGCACTCTATTTTCTATATTCTGCTGCTGTGATTTCAGGGTCCTTTCTGTCTCCCCGCAGGACAGCCACTGCCAGCTTTAAAGGATTAGGTAGTTCTGAAAGATAATAATCTTTCCAGTTAGTGCAATTTTTAGATATCAATCAATCAAATCCAGAACTCACATTTGCCTGTCTTCCTTATGTGCAGTCTGGTTGGTGTTCTTGATCTGCCGGACTACCTCAAGGCTTAGACACCATGCTCTGTCTCAGAGCCCACTGAAGGTATGCACACTAGCCATGGGCTGACCTTGCTGACCCCACCTTGCTCAAGCCTTCCCAGGGAACCACAATAAAGCCTTTGGCTCCCAGTTCCCCCTTTTCTCTGCTTCCTGACCAACCCCGGCACTTCTGTGTGTCCCTTAGAGAGGCGCGTGGCATTTTCCCAGTTCCTGGGCCCCAGGGGTAACAAACCACCTTTTCACTAGTGATGATTTTCTAATCTCTTGCCTTATTGGTTTAGATCAGTGCACTGTGTTTTAATACTGGATGTTAGTGGCAGAAGTGAGAGGAAGAAGAGGAGGGGAGGAAGGGAAAGACCAAGATGGGTGGGTGTTGTGGGGAGGGGGTGTAAAGAATAAGGAAATGGGGAGAGATGCTAGCTGATTTCCCCTTTCGGCATGGGTGGTAGGATTCTACTCTTGAATCGTTTACTGAGATAATAATGGTCTAAGTAGACAAAATTCTGAGGGGAAAAGGTTAATAATTTTGCCTTGGCGCTTGTAGAGTCGGGAGCCTGAAAGACATCTGTCTAGGCATGTCTACTAGGCTGTAAAGGTGTGTCCTGAGAAATGGAATTAAAATTTACAACCATGACACAGATACAAATACTCTTTCCACTCAGTGCTTTTCCAGCTTTGCTGGGGTTTGTCCTCTGGGTTCATGTATTGGAGGCTCTTCCCTGCTATGCTAGAATGTCTGGAGTCACTTCCTCTTGTTAATATTTTTATTAATTCATTGGAGTTTTTTTTATTTGTTTGGATCATATTCACATCTCCTCCTGGACTCTTATTTGCCAGATCCACCCATGCTACTCTCAAGTTTTGTGTCCATATTTCTTAAACGCTGTAACACCAATTTGTACTACTTAATCTTTTGCGTGTCTGACCTGCCCCTGGAGTGCAGTCAGCTTTCCAGAGGCTACCCTCTTAGAGAAAACAGCCTGGCTCTCTCCAGGAGCTCCAGTAGTCCCATGGTTAAGGATGGGATTAAGCCCAACTCCCATCTCCATGCTGAGATTTGGTCTGTGAGCTCATGCGTCCTGCTGTGTGTAGAAGATTCTCTTCCTCTGTCATCTTATCCCACCTCTGGCTTGTAAGCTCCCTCCAGCCCCTCTTCTGCAGTGATCTCTGAGCATTGGGAGAAGGGGGTGGGGCACTAATGATTCATTTGGGGAGGGTGCTGTTAAATGGGACCTAGAAGGTACATCCTTAGGCCATTGGGGTATTACACGTGGAAGGAATTAAGGAAATTCTCCTGGGACCGCCAAGTTGACTATCACAAGACCAAAGAATGGTCTGTTATGTTGAGACATCGAGAAAAACCATTTCAGAGAGAGAATAATGAACAGTGACAGATGGCAGAGATACAAATTATTATGAAGGGTGATGAGATGCTAGATGGATTTGTCATTTCAAGTCACACGGTGGTATGAGGACGATTTCAGTTGTGTTCTGGGGGACGTAGATTACAGGGGTGCAGAACAATGCCCAGGAGTGAGGTACAGTGGCACACACCTCTCATGCCAACCCTTAGAGCTTGAACAGAAGGATCAAAGGTTTGAAGGTCACCTGGGCTACATAGTGAGACCTATCTCAACCAAGCAAACATGAAGCCAAACAAATAAATAGAAAAGGAAGCACAGAAGGCAGACTTATAGTTCAGGGTTTACCCCCAAAGAAAACTATCAGAGCCGGTGATAGTAATGAAGGGGGAAAAGAAAGGATCCTATTGAAATATTTCATACAGGCTGTTTTGTGTTTTTGGAAGTGCATTGTAGAGACTAAGAAAATGTTGCTGGACATTTTTGAGGTGAGACTAAAGTCTAAAGAAATTTGAGAAAGGGTAATGAGAATTCCCAATCAGCAGAAAAATAATGACAATTAAAACAAGATTACAGCCAATTTTATTGCTCAGCCTCAAAATTGACAAGCTAGAACTAAAATTAAGACTCATAATGAGTATCACATTAGATTAACAGAGGCAGAAAGGTAGTCTAAGCTAATGTATGTGAATATACAGTTAGATATGTATATCCTTGTGCTTATATTTTATTAGTAATTGACGTATTTGTACAGTTCTATAGGGATGTTAGTTGATAAAAAAAAAGACTTAGTATAACATTTGTTGAACTTAGGAATGAAATTAATAGAGTAGACTTTCTGAAAAACATCTTTTTTAAATACATATTTTGCATCGCCTCAGAAGAAAAATTGAATAACTTAACACTGCAAGTTTGCCTCAAATTCTGTGGGTTTTTTTTTTTTTTTTGACATTCTGACATGTGTTACAGTAAAAGGGGAATCCATTACTGCCTTAAAAGAGTCAAACAGATCTTGTAACATCGCTTCATCACATCTGAAACATACAAACACAAAGTTGCACTTCCACCCGTTGCTTTAGGGAAACAGTGGGGCGGTGTGTGCACTAGACGATGGTACTCCTGTCCAGTTGATAGGCTCACCGTGGCCACGCTAGAGCCAAAGCTGTATGGTTGACTGAAGGAATAAAGTGTACACCAGTGCAAAAGCTCAGCGGCTATCCCTTGCTACAGTTGACTAAAAGTTCCAACCTGCATCATTGTGTGGAAGTGAAGTCGTGAAGCAATGTGATGTGCTGGGTTCTGCATCAAGAGCTATTGATTCTGTTAAACAGCTCCGTGCAGGTCAATCTTTCTTTTAAAGGTAGCCACTTCCTACCATAAGGGCTTGATGTGGGAGGTCCTTCTGTATATGTGTTGCTTTTATTGGTTAATGAATAAAGCTGCTTTTGGCCAATGGCTTAACAGAATAAAGCCAGGAGGAAAATCCAAACAGAGATGGAGAGGGGGCGGCGGAGTCAGGGAGAAGGCATGTAGCTGCTGCAGGAGACAGATGCCTTCGCTGGAGCCCACCCAAACGTTGCTGGCTGGCCATGACCTTGTGGTGATGCACAGATTAATGGAGATGGGTTAGTTTAGGATATAAGAGTTAACTAGAAATACACTTAAGCTACTGGCCAAAGAGTATTGCAATTAATACAGATTTCTGTGTGATTATTTTGGGAGTCTGGGCGGCCAGGAAACGAATAAGCTGTCTCTACAAACAAGGGCTTAAGGTTTTCATTCAATGAGCCAATGAGTGTGGAAATGCTTTAATAAGCAACTGAGTCGGTAAGTCAGTGTTACTGTTCTTTTTACACTAACTCTATTTAAAGCACTTGCTGTCTGTTAAGTTTGCTTTTGACCCCTCCTCTGCTTTAATCCCCAGGTCACCATGACAACCCTTTTTGTTAGTTCCCTGTTATGAACCTTTTTGAAAAGTGGCCTTGTCCTTTCTCTTTATGTATTAGTGATAGGAATATTTTTATACGGCTGGGCAGATTATTTAATAAAGGTTATGGTGTGGGTGGGGAGATGACTCAGACAGGAATTTGTAGTACCTGTTATATACATAGGGCATTTTGCTGGGAGTTTCCTCTGACTCTCACTGTGGATTCCATGGGCTCGAAAAAGACAGCAAAGTCTGGAAATTCACCCCATTGTGTTGCTCACGGCACTGCCCAGTGGAATAGTTGAGATGACTGAGTGAAATACAGGTTGTACCTACAAAGCCTGGATTTTTTTTTATTTTATTGATTTTTATTGAGCTCTACATTTTTCTAAAACCTGGATTTTTTATGGTTTTAGTTGTACACACGCTATGTGCATTGAATTTATTCTGAAATGATATTTGGGTATGTTTTAATTCATTTCATTTAGCTTGCAAATATAGTTAAAATTAAAAGTCTATGTGTGCCTTCCACCTGTCTCTAGCAGGACAAAGCAGAATGTGAAACCACAAGAAAACAAAATCCCCCTGATGATCCAGAAATGACTCTTACTGATCTTACTCCCTTCCTGTTGTTTTTAACTTAAAAGTTTGATTTTCTCCAACTCTTTATTTCAGTATGTGAAGTAGGGGCCAGAGAAAGAAAGGGTAGTAAAAACCAGAAAAAAAAAAGTCAAACAGATCCTGAATTTTCTCACATTTATCAGTAGTTTTACCTAGGAAATAAAAATATAGTTTAGAATTTCTAAGATTATAATTTTTTCTAGGATATATTAGAGAAGTATAGATGAACAGAAGGTACGGTTAGCAAAAGTTGTTAATATCCAGAGTTCTTATGTCACTTGTATGGAATTAAGAGACTATCTACTTTAGAGAAATTTTAAAATGAAATTCGCTAGGCAGAGAAACTGAACATGTATATACACAAAGAACTGTTTTTTTTTTCCCCATACTCCATGATCCTATGTTGGAAGTCATGTGGAAGCTTTCCAGAGATTCCCTGGAATGAGCAAGAGTGAGCAGGTCGATCTGCAAAGCACATAAATAATACACACGTGTAAAAGCACACTGTAGTTCCGGGTTCCAGCAGCAATCACTTTGTAGCCTGGTCTGTGGCCGTCGTGGCCGTTTCTATTGGAGGTTAATGCAAGTGTCATCTACAGACAGGATTACAGTGGTGTTGTTCAGTGTGGTGCATCTTCAAGTTAAAATATTTTCTGTCGCTTGGGTCCTAGAATGAGCATGGCTGCCTCGTAGGGCGCATTCCTGGGCTTAGCGGAGAGCAGGCTCTTTCATGTCCTTGTGTCTTTCAAGAAAGCGAGTAGAGAAAAGGTTTGCATTAAATTACTCCTGCAACATGTCGGAGCAGGCATGACAGGCTGCTGCTGCTTCTTATTACGCAGCAGATGTCGGCATTTCAAAACAAACACAAACTTTTCCTCTCCACGAGAATTTTCTTCTTTTTGCATCAGTTTTGGACAAGCTAGCATAGGCCTGTGCCTTCTAGAGAGTGTGTGACTTATTATTTTTTATAACAAAATGGTTCAAAAGGAAAATAATTATCGTACCAGGAAATTCATACATCAGCTCTTCCCTTCTCTCATGGGCCATAGTTCTAATTATTTTTTTCTAATGGTAATTGATAACCAGGTGAATTCCCTAGTTGCTGCAGCATTATAGATTTTTTCCCCCTCTTAGCTTCCTTGGGAATAGTAAGAAAATCTTCAAGTTCGAATCTGTGTCAGAGTGACTTGCTCCTTTTGGACATAAGTCATACTTGGTTCAGGGCCAATTGGAGGTGGTTCGTTCACATTAATGTCAGAAGGTTAGGGCAGTCTGTTAGCCCTCGTATGTGAAACTTCCCTGAGCTTCAGGGGGTCACAATCAGTTCTGGGAGTATCAGGCACACCACAGAAAAGGTTCACATGTTTCAAAAGTGTTCTCTCGCAGGAGAAAAACCCACCCTTCTTCAGGACAGCGAGCTGAGGACGGGAGCATCTCCCTTTCCCTTAATGTATGTGTACTGAATTGGCTATGCAGATTTTCCTAGCGGGAGGTTTCACGTCAGCGTCAGTAGTTAACCTTGATAGCACAGCATTAGAGGAGAGAAATTATACAGTTATTAATTATCATACTTTGTTTGGGCTTTTGCAGCAATGCTCTTCCATACTGCTGTATGTATGTGGGGAGCTATTATTAAGATATAGCTGTCACCGCAGGCTGGCTGCAGAAGCTGCAGTCTCCAACTGAGAGAGAAACTCTAGCACCAATTCCTACAGGTTGGGGAGCAAAATGGGGAGTTCGGGAATAAAAGATGCACTTGAAATTTAGAAAATGAATTGCCACTTTTTTCTAATCCAATATATATTTTTCATCTAATGTACTATTTATAATCAACTATTAATTATTTCAGTATGCTCCTTTGCCTTTTAAATTTCCTATTCCTTTTAACACCTTAAAAAAAGTGTCCTGACCAAATAAAGAAATACATTCTGATATGCGGCATCTGCAGGACTCCTTTCAATTTCAGCACTCGGGTTTTGTTTTTAACGTGCATAATAAGAATAACTTTGAACTTGCAAAGTTGCAGTCCACAATGATTTAATGTATAAGGGTCAGAATCCATGTTCACAAAATCATTTTACTTATGAAGCAACGTGGGTGGAAGAAAGAGAAGAGTCAGTTTTCTCACCAAGATAATCACAGAGCAAAGCAAACCCGATGAGTTGTAACTCAGATTAGTAATAGATACAGTGACAATGACTGCTCTCATATGAGGGGAAAAATGGAGTTTAAATAATTATTATTCATCTGTGATATATATATATATATATAGTGCCATTTTAGGTGTGATTTTTACACGAAGCTTAATTAACTCTTCCTACCCCAATTCAGACTCATCCGCAGAACAAAAGGAGTGTGCTCTCCCCTAGAATCTAGCCCGGATCTAGATTCACCATTGCTCCTGCTTTCACCCTTCCATTTGACATATTATTTCTGCTTTGTCCCCAGTTATCTGAGTCCGTCATACCCTTTGAGGACAGGCAAGGTCCCTTTATGCACAATGCTGTAGGGAGGGGCAGCCTCCAGTTAGATCATGACCATGCCCTACTAAAACACTGCAACCCAGGGAGCTACCATCTATCTCTTCAAGTATTGAAAACAGCCAGCCTGAAACTGGCTATCCGTGTACATGCGATGTCTTTAAGGCTGCCCCCACCTTTGGTTGGGAGCTGTCCTTATCATTTACAATATTCTTGGGTTGGAAAGGAAGAACTTTAGCCAAGCTTTTTTACATTTACTTTTACTGAAACGTAGTCCTTACAGTAGGAGTTGGGAAAGGTGGAAAAGCAAGTTGTGAGGCTTTAAGGCTTTGCATACCGTGTAAGTATTCTAAGCATTTTAGAGGCTTTCAACTTTCCACATTGTTGTTGTAATTAGGAGAATTAGAAAAAGCAAATGGAGACCCTGACCAGAAAGCTAACTGTTCGGTCCTTACAGAGTCTTTCCTCTATCCATCCCTTGCCTGTAATGTGAATAGCAGGCATCATCACTGTCCCCGCTTAACCACCTTTAAGAGGTAATTGCTCTGTAGGCTTACCTGGCCAAAAGGAACTGCCCATGACAGATGGGGTAGGTGGGGGGACAAAACCCAAATTAAGGAATTTATTATTCTGAAAAATTCTTGCAAATGTTATTATATCACATGATGATTTGTCAAAATCTGGCATTGAAAACCAAAATAGCATTTTTCCATAGATTCAGAATGATATCATAATATACTTTCGTACTGATGAACCTTTCTAAATCCTGTTTTTGTTCAGTCTTGACGTAAGAGTTGGAGCTCTTAAAGGTCAGACATGGTATATGCATACAACATGTATAAAACAGCAAAGACTTGAGGGTCCATTGCCGTCCATGTTCCCCGTAGCTAGGTGATAGTGATCGCGCCTTCCTATCTATCCTGACCTTTCCTCTCTGCCCCTCTTCCTCCCACCACCTTGAGTAAATGACAAGTTGGCAGTCATAAAATTTACAAAGGAAAAAATGATTTTGTGGACATTTTGCAAAGCTGAGTATTACAGCGTATTAGAGACCCAAGTTTTAAGTAGGTTCTCATGGTGGCAGGCCCCTGATGTCAGTTTAATCCTCAAACCATGTCGTGGAGTTTGCTTTATTATCTACAGTTTTGCAGATTAGGTTTAGGAGTTGAGGTGTTTGATGCGGGGCAATACGATAATGCCTGCCAAGCAGAACTCATGGTTTATCTGATGCCAAAGACCCGTGCTTTCCAACACAGTACCTTTTCTTCTTAATCCTTACAAAAAAAAAAAAACTAGCCTTTTTTCTATGTAGTCACTACTGTGTATAATGTTATTTAAGTAATCACTGCTTTCTCGTTTCTGTTTGGATTTTTTTCTTTTGAATTTCAAAACTTTTCTTGAATTTCTAATAACATATGAACTCTTGCTTATGTAGGAACGATATTTGGATAATTACATTGACTTTCTTTAGACACCCAGTGTTATCTGTAGTATTGGATTTGAATGAAGCTATTTCTAAGAATAGTGAAGAGTCATGGGAGATAACACAGTAGAATAGAAAGCCTGGGAATGGGCCCTCCTCATGTTTTGGAGATTCATTATCTACCTTGGTTTTTTTCATACTTCTTTGAACATACTTTTCTATTGATTTGTCTTAGCTTAATGAAATCGGGATATGTTTTTAAAACAGATGTCGTAAGAAGCTTGTTTGCTGTCAAGTCAGAAGAATAACTCTGACATTGTTGTCATGATTTTGTGCCCAACTGCAGGCGAAAGGGAATGGTTCAGAAGACTTACTGGGCTTAAAATGAAAGATAATCCATGCCTGTTACTAAAACAAAAAAGTGGCATTAGCTTATATTAACTAAGGGAGCTATTACTTGGTTTATTAAAAACTGTAATGGTAGTGTAGCATTTTACCCCATTTAACAACTAATTAAATAGATCGTTGTTGCTGTAATCCATGATGTTACACACAGGCTAAGATAGTGGTTGTGTGATTTTTACCCTCTTTGAACATTGATTTTTTTGGGGGGGGTTTTCGAGACAGGGTTTCTCTGTGGCTTTGGAGCCTGTCCTCGATCTAGCTCTGTAGACCAGGCTGGTCTCGAACTCACAGAGATCCGCCTGCCTCTGCCTCCCGAGTGCTGGGATTAAAGGCGTGTGCCACCATCGCCCGGCCTGAACATTGATTTTTTTTTCCCCTACATGTGTATAAAATTAGATAAGAACCTAGGAGGGCCTCTTTCATCTATATTATTATTCTGTGCTTATGTTAAAAATTAATCTTTAAAATTTATCAGGGTTTAAAAATATTGACTTACCACCTAATAATCCATTCTTGGTAACCCAAAGTTTCCTCTAGTGTCTGTGCTTAGGATTGTTCCTATGAAGAAATTACAGAAATATTCTAAGATATTTTGTTAAATTAAAAAAAAATTGAAGTGGAAAACTGGACTTTTTCTCTTATCTGTGCATGCGTTAGGACGGTAATTTCCTATTTTTGAGCAAAGGTCTCAATGCAGAAGCTAAGAGCAAAGAAGCATCCCACTTATCCAGACCAAAAGTTTCATTTCTGTCAAAGAAATATTGTGGTGCATTGCAGCCTACCTTGAAAAGCTCGTTTGTAGCGCTTCCACTCGGCTGGGAATGTAGCTCTCTTCCAGGGCTGCACTTCGGCCATGGAGGGCGTGTGTTCAGCTTCACCCTGTACCCAGGGTGCGGGGGCTTTATGATTGCTCTGCTTGCAACTAGACCTCACCCTGGCTCAAGTTTGCTCATTTCTATTCCTGGCACTTTGAAGAGGTTTGAGGGTCTAGTCCTTCCATTGAGTAAGCATAAAAGAAGAATAAAACCAAAACATGACATATTGGGGTCAGTGCGGCAATGGAATTTGGAAGGAGTTGGGAGGGGTGGAGGTGCCCACAGAAGGCTGAGGCTCTGAAGATGAACCCTAAAATGAGTTGACGATGAGCTGCTGTTGTATCTTGAAAAGACTACCTTGACTTTTTTTATGTATTTTAGGGATAAATGGTGATGGATTTCTAGCTATATAAAAATGACCCAACCTTGATTTTTTTAAAAAAAAAAAATTTAACTTTCGATTTACTTAGGAAGTGTGAGGTTGTAATAAAGGCAATGATTTAAAAAAAAAAAAAGAATGAGTCTCCTCTCTCTGCTCTATCAACTTTCAAAGCTTATCTAAGGTTAATTATTAATTATTAGGAGCCATTTCCTTCTTCTGGCTACTAAAGTTATAAAAATATCTTCTCCCCCTCCATCCCATTCACTCAGCACTGAGATAAACTGTGAAAAACAGACCCTTCCCACCATGACCAATGAGAAGTCCCTTTTCCTATCTGTCTATTTATTCATTCGTTCATCATTCATTTCTTCCTTTCCACCCTCATTGAGGAGGTGTGTGGTCAGCCTCTGTGTGTGGGCCAGTGCCCCCTGAATATGAACTGCAGTTAGGCACTGACCCCACGCCCACGGGGTGTATAGTACGGTTACTAAGGAAAAGAAGTTAGTGATTACCACACGGTGTGAATAGAATAGTAAGTAGTCATGTGTACGGGTGCTCAGTGAGCTAGGATTATGCTAAGCATGGTGGGGAAACATGGTTTTAAGTGTTTGGTCTAACCTGTAGACTAGTAGAGTTTCATGTGCTTGGTTGGTCTGAGTATATATGCAAGCAAAATATTCTGATTTTCATCAGCGAGGGGAAATTACTTTTGAGATAACTGGGAATGTTTGCAATTTGGACTGGTTAGTGAAAAAAAAATCTTCCATATTAGAATTATTTTTATAGATCTGGCCAACATTTCAATCTGTTCAGAAACATTCATGATATCATATTCTCCGTCCGCTTTCCTCTTTCTGTCTCCCGTGCCTCCCTTTCTCTGACCTTGTCGGGGCCTCATTTAGTGAGACTAAGAGAGCAGCCCAATGCTTTCCTTTTGTGAATGAAATCACATCCAAGTTTCAAGTACATCACACTTTTTTAATAGAACACCTCGCTGGTTTTCACACGTACTGTAAATTTTAGTAGAACTTTTCTTTACCTGTGTTATGGTATTTCTGATTAGTACTTTGTTGGACGAAAGGATTGAGGTATTTCATAAAATATGTAAAGAGGGAAATCATCAAATGTAGGGAAGCAGTGTGGAAGTCTACACGGTTGGTTTTGAGCTGGATCCCTCAGTCTTAATAATATCAAAAAAAAAAAAAAAAACAACTATGTTTCCTTTGAGTGCTGGCTGGTATCTTAGAGGGTTGGGAGAGAGGGCAACATTGGACCCCGTTGAGAAGTACCCATCTACAATGTGGAGGTGGAGAAGATGTGTTTCAGGTATAGAATAGGTAAGGTTTGCTGCTAGATTCCCTTTGCAGGGTGGGGGACGTGAAGGAGCCAGCAATGGCTTCCATTGCGGAGACCGACGCCGTTTTCTGAGATGGGGGAGAGTGGAGGAGTAGAACGTGAAATGGACACGGAGAAGGATGGAGTGAAACAGCTGGGCTCCGTTGGGATGTTTAAACGCAGAGTAGTTGTTAAACGAAGAGTTGGGCCTGGGCCTGGGCCTGCTGCTCGAGGGAGAATGCGTCCAAGTGCTTTGAGTAGACCCGCACATCCGTAGAGAATGTTGTTAGGAGAGAAATGACTGCCGTGGGAAGCACCTTCGTGAGGAGCAGGATGGCGTGGGCGCAGAACCCCAGAGTCCAAACAGGGGCTGTGGTGTTGTGGGAAGCAAGAATGGTGGGGAGTGGGCTCTTTAGACATTAACTAAGAAAAGTTGGCAATTATTTCATTGTAAATAAGTAATGGCTAGCTTTAAAAAAATATATAAGGTCCAAACACGAACTTTTAGAGAGAGAGAGAGACCTGATGTGGGCTCTGCCATGAAACCTGGATGCTTGGATTCGTAAGTCCCAAAGACCCGTGCCCCTGTCTTGCACTACGTTTTCGCAAAGCCTTTTAGAAATGGCAACATGAGTCATTTACAATGTTCAGAATGGCTGTAAAGTGAAAACAGACCAGGCCAGGGGTCTGTGAGATGATCTCCAGGAGGTTTCACGGGGCTCAGGCTGTGGGCATCCCCACAGCTAGAATTTGCTCCAGTGAGGGGATCCAAAGCCTGTTGAGCAAAGACATGAGGCGGTTGGGGCAGCCACATGCTTCCAAGAGGCCTCTCCTCATGGGGAGACATAAGACACACTTAACCTCTCTCCCAGTGAGTTATGACGGCAGAACACAGAGTAAAACAGACACATGCTTCCAAGAGGCCTCTCCTCATCGGGGGACATAAGACACGCTTAATCCCTCTCCCAGTGAGTTACAACAACACATGTAGCAAGCTGTCTGCCAGGGAAGATCACTGGAGACTCTCCACCCAGGGCTTTGTGAGGGTCTGCTCGTGTGGACACACTCTGCCTCGCGCGCATACCAAAATTCCAGACGCGCAGGAGTGAAGCGGGATCAGCACAAACCACACTGGGAAAAAACAAAAATTAAAGGCGGTAAACTGCCATGCTTATTAGCCTGCAAGTGGGAACCTTCCTGAAGTCTGTGTTAACAGCTGCCAGCCAAGGGCTGGCCCTCTACACAAACCTTTTAAGCCCTCTCAACCCTGCAATGTTAGCCCTCTGACCTCTGCCTTCTCTTTTAAAGGAGTCCATAGCCTAGGAAAATACAAGCATTGTTGGCACGGAGACTAAATTGGAATTTCTCTGGAATGGACATTGGATTAATAAACCCAACTCCACATCATTTAGAGAGCAAGTAAGCTAATTTCCCCTGACTACATTGAGAGGCAGTGTGGTATATAGCCAGCCATCAGGGACCGTGGCCTGTCACAGCTTGGCATCTAGTCACAGCGCTGGTACATTGTCACCTTTCTGTAGTTCCGTTTCCCATCACGAAAGCATCATTTTGGACATTGAACACACTTAGCTTCTGGAATAACGGCTGCCATGTAATACACATTCAGAAACGCTGGTGGCCTTGGCCTCGGTGCTCAACCGCAGAACAGTTGCTGTGGCCTGTGTGTCTTAAGTCAGACACGCTGTTACTTTTCTTGGATTAATTGGTTGTAATATCCACCCTGCCGTATTTTCAGCTAAATGGCTTTCAGTTTTTCAATTAAAATTCCACTTGAACAGTATCAGAGGCATTTTAATAAAAAAAAAAAATTGACTGAGCTCGATTAGTTGATGAGCAGTAAATTGCTCATTTTTGATTACTACATTAACTCTTTCTGGCCATTAGGGTACCATTTCGTAAATTACCTCTTTTAGTACAGTACTCGAAATGTTCCCCAAGTGACCAGAAATAGTTAATAATACACCAACAGGCTGGGCCATTTGCTACCTTCTTACTGGTAGATCAGTCTCATTATACTAAATGGTTTCCCCTTTTTTTAATTGCCGTTTTCTTTAAAAATGAAATATTGAGCACAGTTATTTATTCTTGTAGCCTGTATGAGCTCGATGAAATGTACGTTGAGTTCGGTTCACTGCCATAGCTTCATAGAGGGATTTCAGGTATTGGTACTTAACTCATAGTGTAGCCGCTGCGTCCCGTGGTGAGGACAGGTGCATCCTGTACCATGCCGAAGGGCACCAGAGGAAGTTCTTGTCCGAGAACTATCAGGTCTTGTTACCATGCCTCTCTAAGTGCTTGTGTGCTAGACAGAAGTTTATCTCCTGCTAAATACAACAGGTCAGTTTGTTGGAGCAAGAATCTTGTCTTTTTGTAACATACGCAGTATTAGTCTTGTTGAAAACTCAAAGCTAGGCCAGGGTGGCGTAGGCTTTAATCCAGCACTCAGGAGGCAGAGGCAGGCCATCTCTGAGTTTGAGGCCAGCCTGGTGCACAGGACAGCCAGGGCTGTTACACAGAAAAACACTGACTCGACCCCTGGTACACACATAGAAGAAGAAGAAGAAGAAGAAGAAGAAGAAGAAGAAGAAGAGGAGGAGGAGGAGAAGGAGAAAAGTCAAATCCAATGTTTACCTCTTTGTGAATGACCCTTACCTTCTTAGGAACAAAGCTTTACATCTGTTGTTAAAACTACATCTCTAACACAGCTCCCCCACCCCCAGTAACCTGAGAATGTCACTGTCACATTCTTGGGAAGGACACTTAGTCACCTTTGTGCAGCTTTGATCGAAAACCAGGGAGGACAACGGGAAAGATGGGCTGACTTAGCTCACAGTTTCGGAGAGTTTGGCTCATAGTTGCTTGAGCCCACACGCTTCCACAGAGCACCACAGGGCTGAGAACGTGAGGCGGGGGAGGCTGTTCATTATGGCTGGATAGGGGAGAGGGGACAAAGGTAGAGATGGAACAGGATGCCAAACCCTAGTGATCCCCTTCTTCCAGCTAGAGCCCACTTTGCAAGATTCTAGGATCCCCTCAAAGTAGCTTCTTCATCAGGGAACAAACATTTGTTGACATGGGCTTGTCGGAGACACTCCCTATTGGCACTGTAACATTCCTCCAGCACTAATTTTGGAACGTGAAACCTTGTCTTTTGGTGATACAGTCTCATAAAGGAAAGACCCAACTGACCCTTAACTGAGTTGCCACTGTGTTGTGTGAAATGTTAGATTAAGCGTTTTGAGTGATATAAAACTAACGATTGAACCTCGCTCGGTCACTTCCTTAAAAGATGCTTGCCAAAGAAAATTGTGAGCTTTGTAGGCCAAATATAAAACAATGAATAAAAACCTATCAAAAAACCATGAAGCCTGGTGAGGAAAGATGATGAATGAGGGTGTCATAGCATCGAACGATCGCATCTGTAAAAGCACAGTAGAGAAAAGGACCGTGCCCCCTTCTCAGTGAGAGGAAGGACTCTGCCCAGCTCACTTAGAGAGCTGAGAGAGGGATGTGATATGCCAGTTGAGAAGGAGTCTGAGAAATTTACCTCTGGGAGATAAAACTGAGCTGAATCTTACAGAGGAAAGAAGTCACCCCCGAGGAAACTGGGCTTTTCTAGGAGAAAACCCCTATGCAAACGCTCATCTGAGAAAAAATGTTGGTTGCTGATGCTGTGTGCAAAGCAGAAATCAAAGTTAGGAAAGTAAGTAGGGAAATGCTGTGGCTTAAATTTTGCTGGTGTTTTTAAACCTAATAAAAGAAAAGCAGGTCATGGTACAATGAAGACAAGAAGGAAGCGCTTAGCTACAGGTTTTTACTTTCTGTGTTTTTCCCCAAACCCGTGAGGGGGCTCCTATGATTTTCCCCACTTCATAGACGATAATGATTTTTTCTTACCCAGCTTTGCTTTCGGGTTCGTGTGTAACACCAGCAACTACCAACATAGCATCATTAACTCTCGACACCTCATCCTTTCTCTCAACCAAGAGATTGAGCAATTTGCTTAGGAGTACTTAGTAAATGGGCAAATCCAATTCCGATCTCGTTTTCTTGTATAAGGGCAGAACTGAAAATGAGTTCTGTCTAAGTGGAAGGCTGGGAGAGGACGGTAAATGCTCGGGGAAACATGGAACTCTTGAAAAGGCCTGTGGAAGGCAGACGTCTTGAAGACGGGGGAAGCACATATGCCGACCACTCCCGGCTGGTGCATGAGTGACTGAAAACACCATCATTCCCTTAAAGTTTTCTAGTTTGACAGTAAGTTGCATGCTTACCGTTGGCAACGAAAGGGTTTTATAACAGTCACATTTTGTACCAACTAGCACAGAGGAGGGTATCATTGGAGGACCCACTAAGACACCTTAAGATAATGGGTCCAGTCTTAGAAATGGACTCGATCACAAAGGAGTCTTTCTTCGTGTACTCTGTAGCCACTGGTGCCTATCTTATTTATCTACTTGTCTAAGCAGGCCATAATTGGGTGGACTTTTATTTTATAGCAAGGTTACTTGATTTATGAGTAGATTTGGGGTTGCTCTGGTATGGTAACGTACTGCCTCCCCCTCAGTTGGTTCAGTGCGGAAATTCTTCTCTTGTGTATGCATGTGTGTCGGGGTAGGGAGGGATATAATTGCGAAGCGACAACTAGTAACCAAGCTCTACTTTACCTTGTTTTTTTTTTTTTATTTTTATTTTTGTTTTTTGTTGCTATTGTTGCTGTTCTGCCTTGGAAGTCCTGCGGAGTTTCAAATAAAAACACATTAACTTTCCCAATGGAAAACAAATTCTCCTTGTTCTTTTACAGACTGCCCCTCAGAGATGTATTTTGGAGAAGTTTTGGATTTGTCCTATTTTCTTTCTGCAAAGGAGCTTTTTTCGTCTCCTCGCCTCCACAGTGCAGGCAATGCACTTCTCAAACCCAGACTTGGACAGGAGAGTCTTGTTTCATCTCCCCACCCAGTGATTGTTATTTCTTGCTGCTCTTTTAAGAAACAATTTTTTCTCAAATGCATAGAACACATATATTGGTTCACAAATCTTTACATTCTTACAGTTTTGTTACAGTAATGGCATTCAATTCGCAATTTGTACTGTATATATTGTTATATGCTAGTAATACTAGTTTGTTGGCCTCTCAGGACCAGTGTGTAAATTAAATTAAATTTAAAAAGATCTCTGTGTGTGAAACATTTAAAATAGTGGGCAATACTCAATATCCCTATACATGTATTTGTTATCATAAGTTCTTCCTAAAATAATATGGCGCCCTCACAATGAAGACTTGTGTACAAGGTGTCAAAATCTAATAGGAGCTAATGCAGCAAGCAGATATATTTTCTTTTTCTTCTCTTCTTGAGGGTACAGGGTGCTAAGACAAGGTCTCATTCTGTAATCTAAGCTGACCTCCAACTCTCCTGCCTCAGCCTCCAGTCCCGGGGATCATATATGGGAGCCCCCCTTTTGCTCCCTGTGTTTTAACGTGCGTTAGAATTGCACAGCCCAAGAAGGTCGCCTTTTCTGTTCCTGATAACTATTATTCCTGGTGGTATTTTTGTTTTCTGCTCGGAGCAGCCCTGTCCTCAGGGCAGACAAGTCCGTACTTTGTGATTATGATTACGCCTTGGCAAGCGGAGTCAACTGCCACTGTCCCTGGAAAAGCACTGGGGCTTGTAAGTTATTCTTCGGAAATTAACATCCAAATGGCTTCTCAAGCCTCTCCTCCAGCAGTGTGGCCTTGTTCTAACAGGAAGGCTTCAAGACCCTTGAATAGCAATGTCACAGCTAATGCCTCTACTGGGTGTCTGCGCAAAGGAGCTGCCAATGTGCGCGCCATGCTTTTTAAGCCTCAATGAAATTCCTGTTAGAAATCTTGTAGGTTTTCTTGGTGACTGATGACAGCTCACAAGAGGGTCAGAGGATCAGGCCCCGGCTGCCAAGAAAAGGACACTTTTTCCTCCCTTCCTGTCTCTACCCACCAAGAAGAAGCGGTGACTTGGGGGAAGAAAAGAAAACAGAAGTGACTTCTGCTGTCGCGGGCCAGGCTCCTGTGCATTGCTGCTTTGATGGCTCGGAAGAGCTCTGCCCATGCATAAACAATTCCTGTTGGTTTAGGCTTCTTTCCTTAGCAGGGAACCCGTCTCTATCAACTCATGATGAAAATGTCCAAGTAATTGCTACTTCTTCTCCCTTGCTTCACCTATAATCAGAAAGCATAGATTCAACCCGCAAGCTTCAGATGTCCTACTTGTCAAAAGCAAACTCTTCAATGCCTTTTCTTGTTTACCAAGCCATCCGTTTTCCCTGGGCTTGTTTGCTTTTCAGGAATACTGTAATCGTTCACTAAAAGTCTGACAGACAGATAGATGGATAGGTGCTTAGAGAAGTATCCAGATGGGGGAAAGATAGATTAAGTACAACCAGATGTGTTGGCACATGCCTATAATCTCAGTAGTTGGGGAGGGGGGAGTTAGAGTTAAGAGAATCAGGAGTATGAGGCCAGCCTGAGCTACATAGAGAGTTTCAGGCCAGCCTGTTCTACGTAAGACCTAGCTTTTGTAGAGGTGGGGTGAGTAAGAGGAAGGGAAAGGCATTGTACAGTTAAGTGTGTGTTACAGTGAGGGAGGAGTATAAAGTCACAGTGTAGAGAAACTCTTAGGAAACCCTGATGCATATCTACTATTTCTTCTTCATAAGAATAACGTGTCTGGTTTCTACGGCTTCTCCTGGCTTATCTCAGCATCCTAGGAACTCTTCACATCAATCAAAGTATATAAATTAGTAGTGGGTTCTTGCGTTAGCTTTCAGAATGCTGGCTCTCCTAGTCTGCGTCACCAACTCTCCCTTACAGTCACTGTGTGGAAGTCCTTACCTTTTGCGTATCTTTGATACTTTCTTACCTAGTTCAACCTTGTAGTGTTTTTTGAGTTCTTATATGCCAGTAGTTTGCACTGGTTACTTTACGCTTCTGATCGCGATCCAGTCTCCTAACCCAACAGTTAAGCTTTTATTTGCCATCCCTGGCACAGGCACTGTGCTTTCTCTGATTTCCTGGCACTTGTACACAGAACCTCGCCCACCTCTGTGTAGCGTGCGCTCTCCGATCATCGGAAACATGGGATTTTGTTTCATTGTGTGCTCCAAGTTTTGTTTGATTTCTTCCTTTGTTCAAGGCTTCTCTATGAGTGTGTCCCTTTATAATCTCATGTCTAGACAATAGACCATTTCCACCCATGTTTAACTGTAATTGTGGTTAGTATTAGTATAGTGTTTAACTGTAATTGTTGGTTTTGTATTGGACGTCTATAGGTACATCTGCTTGGTGTCTCTATTATTTTGTGTCGGAACAAGACACAGATAGATTCCTGGGCTAATGAGCCACCTGGAACTATTACCCACAAAGAATAAACATCTAATCCCTGTCCGTTTTTTTTTTTTTTTTTACCAGCGGAGAAAGGAACACACCACACTATTGCCTCCTTCCCCGCTTCCTTCTTCTCTTCTGAAAGGGACAAAAATCTACCCAGAACAGAGTAATACAATGATATTGCCAAAGATGAAATGGCCGCTGATTTATATCCGACCTATAAAAAAAATTCTTTAAATGTGAGGGAGACATTCCTTTTGAAAGTGCTGTTCTCTTAGACCATCACATAGATAAAACGCAAGTTCATTGGGATCTTCTTCCTGTTGGGAGGCAGCCTGAATCTTACCCT
>NC_022032.1:21645701-21657812 GCF_000317375.1 Microtus ochrogaster | reverse complement strand
TTGTAAACCTCAAGTATGGTGAACGTGACTAAAAGCCTGTATGCCACAAAACTGGAAAATGCAAAAGAAATGGACATTACCCTTCCTTTCTAATGAAAACTTTTGCCTGGTAGAGTCACGTTCGCCATACTTGAGGTTTACCTCCTTTATTGCTAACCTGGAAGCTGTTGTGTCCAAAGTTGCTGCTCCGCAGATGAGGGTTCTCAGATCACCCACAAGTGCAACCTGAAATGCATGTGTTTGTTTAAGGGAGCCATGAGCCCATCCTCCTGCTGCTTCCTGGCCATGCTAGGTGACCGCATTGTTTGTCATCTCTCCGGGACTTGTATTGTATTAAGCAAGACTTCTTAAGCATTTTCTATTTGCTTTTGTCTGTTCTTTTTGAGTGTGAATAAAAATGCTAGTGATACTGACATTTAGATGTTTAAATATAGAAATTAATTGGCCTAGAATAAACTCCTGTGTAGTGTTTGTTTTCCTTCACGTTTCATAAGCTTGTGTCTCTCCCTTATTTAGCAAATGAGAGCAGTAGACTTCAGTCTAGTGGAAAGAAATATAGCGAGTTTGCTAAAGGTAGACCCAAGAAGAGGTTGATGAAACAATTTCATTAGCAATTATTTATGGAATGCCCAAGGCACAGGGCATTTTGCTAAGTGCTGAGGAATACGAAGAGTCAGCAGTCCATGTCAGGGCCCATACCTTGGAGAGGTCATGCGCTATCAATGTACACTGATGATGTGATCTCCCGAATAAACGCGAATTCACTGTTGAGATAGCGTTGGTGCTCTTAATGGAAGCTGAGATTTGAGAGATGAGACAGAGGGAAGGAACAGAGGAAGGGGAGACAGAAGCAGATGACAGGGAAGAGGAAGAAGAGTGTATATGTATGCATAGGTAGCGAGAGACGGTGTAATATTGAAGGAATTTGGAAATCATTGTTTCTGGGACCCAGAAAGCATTATGCAAAAGTGAGCTGTGCTGAAGACTCAAGTCTTCATCCAAAGGCAGTAATGGACCTGAGGCCTTAGAGGTTGTGACTGGATTGACATTTGAAATTCTCGCTTTGGTTACACTCCACAGCAAACTGGAGACTTCAGGGAAGTAGGCGCAGAGTTAAGGAGATGTAGTTGGGCTGTTGGAAGACCTTTGAACACAGATACCAGTAGGCACCGGGTGTGAGAGTGTCGGGAAAGGAGATTTCCCGTCGGAGCCACAGTTGTAAGTTACATGGAAGTTATGTGGAGGGGTAGACAGTGGCCATATTCTGAAATGGGGGTGCTGAAAGATCAAAGGGCCTTGGCACCGCAGGTAGATCATGCATTGCGTTTTACTTTTGTGTTTTGGTGTTTTGGTGACAACGTCTCTCCATTATATAGACATGGCTTTGCGGGAACGTGCTATGTAGGCCAGGCTGGGCCAGACCTCATAGCGGTCAATCTGCCTCTGCTCCCCAAGTTATAGGATCAAAGGTGTGTACTGCCACGCCTGACGCTTGCATTATATTTTAGATATATTGAATCTGAGTTACTTTTGTAATATGTGAGTGGATACATCACCTAAGGGGAATGTCAGAGCTCTAGGTAGACATTTTAAAGTGATGATTACGTAGGTGATAACGGCTGCTATATAGATGAGATTGCTTAAGAAAACGATAGAACAGAGGAGAGCCCTGAAAACTTCGGTGTCTTAGTGGTTCAATAAAGGGACAAGAGCCTAGCAAACAGGCAGAGGAAGTCTAGCTAGGGTATTAAGGAGGAACTGCTGAGCTGTCGAAGCCCTGTACCAATGCACAAAGGGAAAACAGGACTCTCCCATGGACACAATGGGTGGCCTAGAAAACCTTCAGGATGTTAGCCGTGGGGAACTTCTAAAGTGCTTGATCTGTCTATTTACACGGAGACAATTTAGGATCTTGAGTAGTTACTTGTCTAGAGGGATGGGAACGGAAGCTAAGCATGGGATGGATTAAGGGATGAGTGGCAAACTGAATGAAGATGCTGGTAAAGGTAACGTTTTCAAGATGTTTTTCTATGAATGGGAAAGAGGCATCATGTGGTACCCGCAAGGAGAGTCTAAGGAATTGTTTGTTTGTTTTCTTAAAGAACAAAGAATTCAGTGTTCAAGTGTATGTTCAAGTGTAGCCAGAAATAGATGTTGATAACCAAGTTTGTAATCCATTTGACTTAAGATCAGTCATATGATTTTCAATTTCCACAGTTTAAACTTTTTCATATAAATTCAGTCCTTAACTAAATCCATTAATTAAGCAATGTTTACTGAGTGTCTGCTATGTGATTGGCAGTAATCTAAGTTCTGGTAAAATATCATGATTATTTTGTTAAAATGCTCAAAGATGCTGTGGATGATAATGGGTCTGGGGCAAAATCAAAACATTTGTTTTGACCATGCAAATTTTTAGATGTACCTGGGCTATTGGTGTGGACCTATCAGGTGGCCTTTTGAGGATGCTTTTTCTGGAGTAAACATCCCCAAAGACAGAAGGCTCGGTGTCTGCATTCCTGTAATCCTGGGCACTGCATGCTTGCCCAATTTTTAAACACTCAGGTGAATTCACTGATTTCGTTGTATAAGTAAATTCTGTCGCGAATCCCATCTTACAGCCGCCAACATGAAGGGATTTTAAACAATTTGTTTACATTCAAATAGTTAGTAAGTGGTACTTAGATCTCTGTTGCAGGAAGCCTGACTTCACAGATAAAAGCCCAGTCTGTTGGGTCTGTAACAGACTCATTGTTTTTGCAAATGAACAATGTCTAATGTGATCTAAAGTGAACATGCTTTAATATGTGTTGTTAGGAGCCAAGAGAATGTGTCCAGAAAGGTGTGACCCATGGTATAGAAAGTTAGTGATGGAGGAAGTCATTGGGTCATATCAGGTGTAATTGTATGGTGGGCTAGCAATTTTGAACTTTAACTAAAAGGGCTATGGAAAGTAAATCAGTTTTAAATTGTTTGCCTTTGTGTTGCTTTCAATCTCAATATGAAGAGCCGTCCATCATCTGTGCACACCACTATCTTAAGAAAACAAAACCACGCAACAATATACCGAAGTAAATGTTTTACAAGTTGTCCGACAATTTCAGTCAGGAAGGTCGTCAAGGAAAGAAAAACTAGATGAGCCCTGGTTTTCATAGAGCCCATCCCGGTTCCCAGGAATGTTCCAGTGGCCCAGCCCATGTCATCTTCCACGCCATGAGATGAAGCCGCACTTCTCCCGAAATTCCATGTGTGATGTGATGGAGAGGGTCAGAAACCAGGTCTCAGCTGTTAAAGTTCACAGGATTGCAGAGAAATCTCGGGCTTGGTGACATTTGATAAGCCGTCCTTAATAAAAATAGTATCGACACCCCCAGAGAATGCGTATCATTTGTTGGCTATTCAGTAGGAGAGTTTGATGTGGCCACCACAGCTGAAGAGTTTACAGCAAAACCACAGCCTCTTAAAACAAACGCAGCATTTGTCAAGTGCCTCCCCGCCTTCAAGGATCTTTTGGTTAACACTTTAATCTCATATTCGTTGGAATGTGACCTGTGGAATTTCGTAGAAGTCTAGAGTTCATCACCAGTGGTTTTCCCCTGTTGTCAGATGCCTAGGGCACTTCTCATGTGGGCTGCTAACTCCTCAACAAGGTTCTCAGACATAGATAATACAAATACAGTAGGCAAACCTGTTAGAAGCCAGTATCAGAGTTGTAAGTGCTCAAAGGACCTGTTTCTTGTTCTCCTATGAGGGCAAGGTCAAGCAGGCAAGCTTCTTAATATCGCCATATTTGGGGTTGAGTTTTTTTTGTTTTGTTTTGTTTTGTTTTGTTTTTCTTACATTGAGAATGCAGCCTCTCACATTTTCTGGGAAGGTTTCTTTTCCTCTCCTTACTAAGGACTGGCCCTAGGCTCCATCTTTCCTCAGGAAGTCTGTGTGCTTTCAGTGATAAAACAAGGTTGCCTCTTTGGCCCAATCTACCATTCCATGTTCCTTACCTCCTGAATGGTGCAAAGAGATTTTAAAGTTTGTGTTCTCTACTTTTAGTTTTAGTAAGCGATACATACTACTGTCATTGAAAGTACCACCTGTGGACTGCTGCTGAGTTATGCAGGCCTCTCAGTAGCTCTGTAGAGCAGGTGTGAAGGATACAGGGTCTTGATGTTTGTCTGACTCACCCAACCTCAGGCAACCGGGAGGAATTTCTTTCTGAGTTTAATCCCAAGGAACCCAACTTTAGAAACCATACCAAGAGCCTACAGTGTAACAAAGACATCTGAAGTGCTTGTAGCTTGTGGCTGGCTGGCCTGTTGTATTCTTAACAGAAGGAATGAACCTAGTGGTACTGAACAAATGGAAGAGGATGGATGGACAGACGGACGGACGGACGAATGGATGGATGGATGTAAAATATCTCAATGCATAACTCAAGAGAAGGACTAATTAGCAATACCAAATAGTAACTAATATAGCATTGTTTATTTGAACAAATCCAAAAAGGAAGAAGGGAGGAAATATTTTCTGTCTGGGTTGTAGAATTATTCTGCACTATCTGGCAGGATCTGTGCTTTGGTTTGGGGGTTGTATGTGTCTTTACACATTGAGTTTTGCTTTCTTGTAGTTGGTGTGTATTAATGTTTGGACTAAATTGATAAGATAATAGGGATTTGGGAAGCAGGAGGAAATCTACATTGTTATTCTTGTAACTCCTGACTGTAGGCAGGTTACTGAAGCCACATGCAGGCCTCTGTTTTCTCTTATTGAGACCAAAAGACAGTAATTGTATCTTCATTCTTCTCCCCACACCAAAAGCCCTTTCAAAGTTGCTGTCTGTAGAACTCATATAATGTTATTTATACATGCCTTCCTAATGGCACTTCATGTATAGGAAGGCTGATACTACAGTTAAGTATGTGTACTTTTATCAACTACTGTGTTTTGGGTGTTTTGCATACAGGCATAATATGGACAGTGAGGTAAGAATATTTATAAAAATGATCCTCTTTTCTCCTGCTTTATTCTCAGAAATATTAGATAATTTAATACTCATTTGTCCTTCTGGATTGGATCGGAAAAATATCTTTGTATTTAAGATCCGAAATATTATGTGCTGCTCTTGCTCCAGACAGGAAGAATGCCATAAACTACATGAAAGGAAGAGGTGATACATTGTCAGTTTTGCTCTGCATATTCCTTGGTGTTTTACCAAGGTCAATTAAGGGATATCAGATTTGAATTTACAACTTAATGAATATGTTTATATAACCGATCACATATGCTGCAGTAGGAAGGTTGTATTCATGTAAATTATAAATTGATCGTGCAAGGAGCGTGATACCCCAGTGTGTATTCGCAGCTCCAACCCGCACTATGCTATTGGGTTCACCTCCCACCACTACTGCCTTTCAAATTTCCTGACCACACACTTTGGCATCCTCCTCCAGCGCAGCATTGTGGGTGTTTGAAGAGGCAATCTCTCTGTCTCCTCAACCCTCTGATCTCCACCTCTTACCCAATTTCTCTTTACCTTTCAGTTCATTAGCAAAGAAAAGCTGCAGCACCCATCCCCACCCCTCCTCATCATTATAAGAAGTGCAGGGAGGCTAGGACACAGGAGGACATATTCTTTAAGGAGAGCTCTGCAGAGTCTGAGTTTGTGAAAGTCGGGGACTTGGTGTCAAATACACACCCCAACCTTACCTACCAAGGACAGTGTCATTCACTTTAAGTTTCATTAGTTCCTATCTGGGTGCACCTGGACACATCTCTAAACAGGTCATGGGATCACTTATCAAGAGCTGGGGTAGATCGTAGCCAGCACATGAGCATCGTTGACCTATCTGGAAGACTTCCCCATAAGACCGCTCCTCACTGAGCTCCCCTCCAGGGTTTACTTTTGTGAGCAGTCTCTGAGGAAATAAGCAATCATGAGGAGTTGGTGTTCCCAGTAAGAGTCACGGTTTTCAGTCAGGATGCATGCTAAGATGCCACCTAGTTCCACGATTGCAGCGATTGAATCCTGTTTTATGATTAAAATAAAATCGAGACAAAGTTAGTGTAGTGGCAGCAGCAGCAACGTCAAAATATCCATTTTGTGTTCCTGTGGGATTTGTGGCAATACTTCTATTGGTTTGGAAGAATTCAGTGATAGAGAGCCAGGCTATACAGCTCACTCACTAACAGTGTCCTTGTGGAACATGCCCAGGGGGTTGCTTACCCAGGACCACACAGACATCACTAACAAACATATAGTCTGGGCTGATGAATTATCAGCATCCACACTTTGCTGGTATCATCTCATCTCTATGAACATAGCTCCAGCCCTCCTACTACACCCAAGTTCCAAGCCACACATGATGGTCTCTCTCCTGGAACACTGCAGCTCCCTTCTGGCTTAGAGCCTAGCCCTTGAAGGCAGTGGTAGTTGAACCTGTGGGCCACGACTCCTTTGGGTCACATAGCAGATATGTATGTTATGATTCACAGCGGTAGCAAATTTGCAGTTATGACGTAGCAACGAAATAACATTGTAGTTGTTATGGTTGAGGGTCACCAAAACATGAGCTGAATTAAAGGGTTATAGCATTAGGAAGGTTGAGAACACTAATTTATGGCATTGTTTGATATCAAAACTCAGCTCTTTATTTTTTACCTGCTTAGGTTCTCGCAAGACCCCGCATATTCTGGCCTCTGCCTTTCTTTCCAGGCCTATATTACCTTGTTCTGCTTTCACTCTTAACCCTCTGGCCTTCTCTTGATCTGAAAGTCATCAAGGTCTCAATGACATCACAGAATCAGCTCACATCCCCTGCGAGGCTCTGTCTATCCTGCCTGTATAGCAGGCCCTTCCTGTGTCTTCTTATCTCAGCTTGACATTAATTTTAAATAGTAATGTTAAATACTGATACAGATGTCAGCTCCACCAAGGAACTTTACTCTAAAATTTCTAAAACCCATCCCCTATTCCTTTGTCCTGTTTGGTTCAGTCCATAGCAATAATAGTAATTTATTTTTGTTACTTGCTTTTCTTTCTTGAAAAACTGAAAGCAACTAGTTAAGAGTAGCTCTTGCTGGGCCGTGGTAGCGCATGCCTTTAATCCCAGCACTTGGGAGGTAGAGGCAGGTGGATCTCTTAGTTTGCGGCCAGCCTGGTCTACAGAAGGAATTCCAGGACAACCAGGGCTACACAAAGAAACCCTGTATTGAAAAAAAGAAAGAGTAGTTCTTTATTTTGTTTGGTACACCTAGCACCTAGTATGGTATTAAGGTACAATGTGTTCTCTGTAGATGCTTGGTGGGTCGGTTACTGAATTCAGCGCTCACCTCCTTGTGCTTTTGCCTTCACTATTTAACATAATTGTTTATTTTCTGAAAACCCACACTAGTTGAGTAACAGCAGTCATCTACAAAATGCAAAGGAGAAAAACTAGTTACTAGAAAGTTAATCTAGCCACAGGTTATCCTGAGGGTGATTGAGTGAGTTACTTACGAGTAATAAACAGAATCTCCATGCTTGTCTACCATTGAAACCTCTCCCTTAACTAGCAGAGAGAGCCTTCAGGGATGTCCCTATCAGGATCCGTGAGTCTACATGCATATATGTCTGAATGTATAAAAAAGTCTTTTATTCATTTAATTAATTATAGGCATGTAGCGTGTATTAATAGAATCTGCTGTCCATGACAGCTGCTGAATTGATACAATGGTTTTAGTTTCCTAAATTGTGAATTTGACAAGTTTTTACAGAATAAATTTTTCCCTATTTCTTTGCGTACCTCAGTGCCTAACTCTTGTGACCACACAGGGACGTTGACAACTAGGTTCCTGCATCTGCACGTTTGTTTTCTGGGTGGCAGGGATTATGATCAAGCAGAGCAGTGTAAGCCGTTTGTTTTCAAAGCAAATGCTTGCCCCTTCTCAATCCAGAACACACTGCAAATACCTAACTGTGGAATTTCCTGAGCTTGTTAATAGGAAGCAGAACACAATTCTTACAGATTTTTTTTTCTTTCTAAGCTGTTTGCAATCACTTTTTCTCAATGGGCTTTTTTAAAAATTTGGCAAATTGTTTTTATATTGCATGAATATCACTTCCTAACTATTAAATATTAATAACTAACATTCCTTCCAAATAAAAGAATGAGCTGGTACGTTCTCCCTCCTTTGGTATCTTAACCTGTATCTTAATGTGTTCGGTTTTGTTCCGTTCCTTCCATGCCCTCTTCATCCGATCCATTGGTTATCGAACACATACATTCCCTCCACCCCAAGTGATCTCCATGGCAACCAGAGGTGGTTGCTAAGTGCTGGTTTCATTTAGGCTGTTTTGATGCCAAATGCTAAGTACCCTGCCACAATACGCCTATGTAGTGTGCACTGATGCACTTTCCCCCTCCATCCAGGCCAGGGAAGGAAAATAACAGCATGCAGCTCTCCCTGTTTGTCTGGATCCTATTTCTTGCATTGTGTAAGAAACCAGTTGATATTGTAAAATCAACATTTCTTTATTTAAAATAAATTTGATAAATAAAGTTCAGATTTCCTTATTTAAATTTTTCCGGTTATATTTTCTAATCACAGATATTTATTAAGGCTGCAAAGTGAGTACTTAGAGCAGTAAGCAGTTTTGTGTTTCCAAGTCAATCACCTGCTGTCTCCCTAAAGGTAAATAAGAATTTCCCTCTCTCATCTGCTTGGATCAGAAAAGAAGAGCAGCCATGACTGGTTATTCAAAATTCTTCCAATCCAAACCCAGTTTTTCTTTTGTTAAAGGAAATACAAAGTGTCTGCAGCTATACCATATTCATGGTAGAAGTACAGGTCTTAGGTCCTTGAAGTGACTGTGTTTAGGATACGGGCTCTGAATTCCAACACAAATTGCTGAAACCTTGGGGTGAAAAAGCAAGAAACTTACTGAGTCACACCTTCGCAGCTCTGTTAGGGAACAGGGGCGCTTCCAGGCCTCTGTAGCAGGCAGCCTGTGGACTCTGATATCTGGTTACACATCTGCCTTGGATGTTCTACTCCAGAAATGGCAAATTTGTAGCGTATTTGCTGGCAGTCCTCATCTGACATAGGACAGCTTTGCCTCGGAGCCCAAGGGCAGCTTTGAACTCTTCAACACAGTGTTCGCTGCTGAGAGCTGGTTTTGCTTTACAAAGAAAGAAAGAGCTGCACTCCCTGAATTTTTTTCCCCAGTTGTTATTTCTCCATTCTGCGTTACCCATCAACTTTTCCTATTTCCTTTTGCCAACACACCCATCCCCTAAGATGCCACCCAGACTTGATTCATGCTTGCTCTATCATGTTTCAGAACAGATTTGCTCTTATAAAATAGATGGTAGCTATAGATCTCCTGCTTTTACTATGGAAACACTGTGCTAAATGCAAGAAGTAGGAAGAGGGAGTAAAGATAGAATATTTAAATTGATGTTTGGGATTGTAATATAATTACATCATATCTCCTTTCCCTTTCCTCCCTCCGAACCCTGCCATATATCCCTCCAAATCTCTTTCAAATTCATGACCTCTATTTTCATTCACTTTTATTGTGTATATGTAGGGGGTATTCTTAAATATGTAAATACCACCTGCTCGGGCTGTTCAGTGTCACCGTGTGTCTGTGCTTTCGGGGTTGACTAGACGGTACTGGATAATCAATTGGTGTGCTCTTCCCTAAAGATTTTTAAAGTCTAAATATGATTGCAGTACATACAGTGACATTGCAGAAAATACTAATTGCCCCAGCATGATGTGTTATTTTGGTGTATGTGTGTCTGTGTGTGCTTATGCATCATGGGAACACACATGCAAGCTGGTGGATGTTACAACCACATGAGCATCAACACCATGTTTATTGAGCAAGAACTTCACATCAAAACAATTAGCCCTGTTCATAGGCGAGGATGTGGTTTGGAAATGCATCTGAAAATGAAGCATTTGCTTGGCGTTCCTTTCCAATCAAAGATGGGTGAAGTTAACCATTCTAAGAGGAAGTCTGTAATGGCATAAAAACCCCCGTGGATGGGTAGGAGTGTGTTTGGGTTTTCCAGCTCATCCTGTGCGATTCCAGGACTCTTCCAGGGCTTAGCTGATACTGTCTTTGGATTAGGAATGTGGGCCGGGTGGGTGCTTGGGAGGACAGAAAGGCAAATGTTAGGTTTGTCAGCATCTGAGAGTCACAGAAGCGCTCTGCCATTGTCCTGGTCACGCTTCCAGGACTCAGCAGTTACCACCACGCAGCCGCCTTTTGAAGGATTTTCTCTACTTTCGAGATCCTTTCAGAAGTCTTTTCTTTTAAAATATCATGCATTCTTCTCGAAGAAGAATTAGTCTTTCAGATAATACAAAGACACACAGGATACTTGTAATCTGTCAAGTATGGCTACAAACATTAGGGTCTTACAGCGAGCCAGAATAAGGGTTCTGAAGAAGCTTGGCTGTCTAATTATAAATCTGCCTTTTAATTTGGTTGGACTGCAGAGCAACACATCTAGGCAGAGGAAATGAGAGATCGTGGTTTCATTCAGGATTTGCAATTTGTATTTTCATGTGTAAGGGGGAAATCAAAATGGAAATCCTTCTTTGGCATGGCAGTGAAGTATTGGAATCATACTTACATATAAAAATAGTCTACGATTTCAGAAAATTTCTATGTGGATCAGACACTTGCTGTTTTACACAGAGGAACTTTAAAAGATAGCCAAGGTGACCAATGAGGATATATACAATGGCCCAGGTGACCATTAAGATGATTCGGGGATTTTTTAATTGTAAAATGTCAGCGCAGACTGTTAATACGGGATGCAGAATGGAAAGCTATGCTTTCTAAAATGGCATATGTGGCCATACGTATGCATGAGTGTATGCAAATGATTTATAAATTTAAATGCAGAACTTAGAAATTCAGGCATGCTTTGATTTCACAAACTAGCAGCAGCTGCACCTTTGGATCCTGGCATTGGAATGTAATCCACAAAGGAATGGGATGTGTTGGTGTTTCTCCCCTTCTGTTTACCAAAGCTGAGCCCTGGGGCTCACGTCCCCAGAGTTGCTCCTTTTCCCTCCTTCACCCTCTTTCTCTCACACAGCTGTGACCTCCATCTCAGCTGATAGCCGCGCTCGGTCTCTGCTCTCCGGTGGCAGCCTCCACAGATGTTCATTTCAACATCTGGCAGACCCATCCTTGATTTTGTTCTGTGAAACCTTATTCTGACTTTGTTAGCCTCTGACGCTTGCTTAAAGTGTTTCGGGTTTCCTGAATTTTCATCACTCAAGGCAAGTTATTAATATCTCTGACTCCGGGGAGATGTGACAATCGTCTGTCGGTATGAATCTGTCCTTCCTTAACATGAACTATTTGAGGTTGGAATAAAAGCTATCTATCCTGGTAACCTCGGAGTTCGCGTGGTGCCTGCTGCGGAACAGTTCTGAGCAAGTGTTTGTTGAATGAAAATATGTCCTGAGGGGCGGGAGACTTGGAAAGGAAGATGTTCCTGTCACTGCCTATTGGAGGGGCTAAGTGGTTCTTCAGGGAGGGAGGCAATAGGAAGACGATTTAAGTTGTCTCTTTGAGAAGGAGAAAAGATGACAAGCGCACCCGTTAGTTACACAATGCTCCCAGTCAGCCTGACATGAGTTTTTAGTTTTATATGTAATGTTCAGTTCCTACTCACAACCCTGTTCCATAACAATGTAAATCGGAGGCACAGGATGACACCATACACCATATATATACACACACACACACACACACACACATACACAAACACACACACCAATAAATACGTGCTCAGTTAAGTGAATTCTATTAAGAAATGTCCTTTAAACTCTCATGGTTAGCCGGGCGGTGGTGGCGCACGCCTTTAATCCCAGCACTCGGGAGTCAGAGGCAGGCGGATCTTTGTGAGTTCGAGACCAGCCTGGTCTACAAGAGCCTTCCAGGACAGGCTCCAAAACCACAGAGAAACCCTGTCTCAAAAAAAAACCAAAATAAATACGTGCTCAGTTAAGTGAATTCTATTAAGAAATGTCCTTTAAACTCTCATGGTTAGCCGAGCGGTGGTGGCGCACGCCTTTAATCCCAGCACTCGGGAGGCAGAGGCAGGCGGA
>NC_022032.1:21641928-21645601 GCF_000317375.1 Microtus ochrogaster | reverse complement strand
AAAAAAAAAAAAAAAAAAACTCTCATGGTTAAAATAGTCTAAGTTAAATTATAATACATCTATAAAATATTTGGATCATTGAGAGCCTAATAATAATGCATAGGTAAAATTTTAAAACATAAATTCGTTTGAATGAGACTGAGCCAAGTTATTATTGGTTATGATTTTGTGTGAGCGAGCCCCTGCTCGTTACATAGAGCAATGAATGCTGGTAAGCATGCAGCTATATTTTAAAGGCCGTATCTTCTGCTGTGTTTAAAGTTAGATGGTATGTGACATTTGGAATAGACAAGGCTGTTATCAGCTTGGGCCTCAGCAGCTATTCCTCCAGTGTTAGCCTTTATCTCCACCCCCATCACTTAAAAATTAACAGCAAACACTAGTGAGACCCTGTCTCAAAGAAAAGCTTCAGGGAAGGGAACAGGAGAATAGAACAGAAAACGGGGCCAAGGGTGTACCACTTCGTAAACTGAAATTTTAAATAGAATCAAATAACACATTAACCATGACTCCCGATTTGCTTTCTGGTAGCGGGTGACATGTAGATTTCCAATGATGGTTCAAAAGGCACATGAGACTCAGTCCCCATGTCCTAGGATCTCTGTCTGGTTATGTGGTGTTTAAATGTATTCTGCGTCGGTTGGTGCTTCATCAAATTCAGTTCTGCTGTACTCTTTGGAAACTTGAAGACTGTTCTGAGAGCCACCAAGCTAATTAAAGGATTAGTAAATGAGACTCGTGTGGAAAAAAAAAAACTCAAGAAGAACTGAATTATTTAGTAGAGAGGGAAGAAAGCCAAAGGGACATATAGAAATCGTTTTGAAGATGGAATGGAAGATGGCCATCTGGTCTTAGTTGGCCAAGGTTGGGAAAGAAAATGGTGGACGAAAGTCTATGAGACGTATTTAGGTTATAATTGGAGATTAAAGACCATGTGAATTGATTTAATACAGGTCCCATTAACAGATGTACTCCGGACATTTTCACAGGTATTTAAATGATATAAAGTATCTTTGTTCACCTACGTTAAATTTTAAATGAATTGAGGGATCAAGTAAAAAAAAATAATGTTAAAATGTATCTGTAGTTTTTCTAAAGATTTTCGAGCTCACCAGGACAAGAGCCAACATTTAGGACACGTGTGCACCTGAAACAGTCAACACAAACAGCTCTAACAAGGGCAGTCTTGTGATGAGTGTGCTCCAATTGCCTTTAGATACTTCCTTTTTCCTCTGTTCTGGGAATTGAACTCAGAGCCTTGTGCATGCAAGGCGTCTGCTCTACCACTGAGTTCTAGCACCAGCCCTGCTTTTATAACCTTAATAAATCGCTAGAAAATTGAAACCAGGAGCAAAAATTTGGACCCTCCAAGTAACTGCAGTTGATTTTTAACACTCACGCCCCCATTCCTTTGTTCAGTTGCACACGGATAGAAGCATGAATGCTAAGAGTTAAATCCTTCGCTGATTGAGGTTTGAAAACATGCTTGCTGGTAGACGGGCAAGAATTGGCTAGACCCACCACAGCTTGGTAGCCTGAGTCAGGATCTAGAGACCTCCGAAGAAAATGGAGATTTCGGGTCCATCTGCTTTGTGATTTAGCTCGTTTCTAAGCCTCTCATTTTGAAGCCCATTCGCTTCTGGTGCCAACTCTCCTCAAAGCAGAAGAGCCCTGAACTCAATGCTTGCTCTTCGCCAAATGAATCATTTTATGTCTGCTCCCTTACCAGATAGCCACTGCAAGCTAATACGCCTTAATTCACTTAGGAAGGTGTCTCAGGGTTTTTTTCCCCCCTCATAAAAACCATCTGTATCTTTCTCCCTGTGCCCAGTCTCGGACACTAATGTATGTATGAATGTTACCTGACTGACAAGAAATTCGCCTGGCAAGATGAATGGCTTTTAGGCAAGAAGTTGCTGGTTTTCATTCTCTTGGTTTAGGAAATTAAGAAAGGTGTTTTTTTGTTTTGTTTGTTTTGGTATACATGATGATATACATTATGTGTATATATGTCATCATCTCTAATCTGATTGAGTTTTTCTACCTGCTTTAAGCCCTTAGTTGCTATATGAAATATGTGTTTGTGCTGTTCTTCTAACATGCGAAAACACTTGCTCATTTTAAGTCTTTTAACATTTGGCAGTGGTAACTCACTCTTTTGGTTCCACCGGAACACTGAGTTGCTAAAGTCGGGTTTTATCGTGTCCTTGAACCATTAGCGTGACAGCATCATCCTTCCAGCTTGTGTCTCTCAGAGTTACCGGGTTTTCCCTTCTCTTCATGGTGAGGGACCTCCAGCTAGCACACTGAATCCTCGGCCTCACCGCTTCATTAATCATATAGGCAAGAACAGTGACATCTCATTTGCATATGGGCTCGTTCAGCTTTCAGAGGGCGGGGCCCTGTATACCAGTCATTAAATTGCATATGTCTCTAGGAAAGAGTTCATATGAGTCAGAAATTCGGGACGTTGAGAAGACCAGAGATTCCTTCTAGATGGACACCGTCCCCCAATTGGCTGACCTACTTCAGAGGTAGCATCTCTCAAATGTGGAGGTATCTGTGGTGCCTGTCATTAATACAGTGAGAAGATGTGAGATCCAAGAGGCTCTGGGTTGATTCTAGGACAGTACTTCTCAACCTTCCTACTGCGGCAGCCCTTTGATACAGTTCCTGGCGTGTGGTGACCCCCCCCCCAACCATAAAATTGTTTTCGTTGCTTCTTCGTAACTATAATTTTGCTACAGTTATGAATCATACTGTAAGTATCTGTCTTTTCTGGTGCTCTTAGGTGACCGCGTGAAAGGGTCGTTTGACCTTCCCTGCAGGTTAGCCACCCACAGGTTGAGAACCCCTGCCCCGGGGGGGGTTGAGACAGACAGCTATCACTTGCTTTTGTTCCTTGCACAATGTAGCTGCTGGCTGGTAGAACACCCCCCTATGCCCCATGAGCACTGAGATTAAAGGCATGCACCAACCACTGCCCAGGTAGGATTTTAATTCTTGACCGGGGGGGGGGGGGACAGAAATGAAAGTTTAGAAAGCAACGCCTGAACTAAAATAGACAGGAATTTCAAATTGAAATTGAGATTTCAAAAATCTCAATAATTTGCGTGATTAAACAGAATATCAGCGTCACTAGTTCTTAAAATCTGAAAACTCAATACGATGATCAAATTTAACATTGTACACTCTTTCGGAGTAGTTATTTTTCAAACTATTTTTGAGAACTCTGAAGTCTTGCTGTATTACATGATGTTTGCATACATAGACATATACAAGTGTTTGTGTGCGTTCAGCATGGGTGACTTTCCTCACATGTTATAGTGGGAGCATTGGAGTAGGGGAAATGAAGCTAACATTTGTTTCATGCCTGGCATGAACAAGTTAGTATGTTATGTCCTCAAGCAGCCCTCTTTCCCTTTTATCTCTTTTGTGTGTGTGTATGTGTGTTTTGATATGTACATGGTATGTAATTTACTGTCCTAGCCCTGAGGGTATAGTATCATGTGTTTGTGTGTGTGTGTTGACATGTACATGATATGTAATTTACTGTCCTAGCCCTGAGGGGGTAGTATCGTGTGTGTGTGTGTGTGTGTGTGAGGTTGTGTGTGTGTGTGTTGACATGTACATGATATATAATTTACTTTCCTAGCCCTGAGGGTGTAGTATC
>NC_022032.1:21636048-21641310 GCF_000317375.1 Microtus ochrogaster | reverse complement strand
TCCTCCTCCTCCTCCTCCTCCTCCTCCTCCTCCTTTCACTTTTCGAAACCTTCAGCAGTGAGCATCGTGGAAGCTCGTGGAAAGAGGACTGGTGGGTGGTGGAGCTATCATGCTCTTTTTTTATGCCTTAAGCATACAATGCAGTAATAACCCTGGTCTTCCAAAATAAAAATCAGCGAACATGAAGACTTCCTCAGCCCATGCTAATGGCCCTGTGAGTGCACGTTGAAGATGCATGATAAATAGAAAGCCAGGCATAATTAACATAATAATCAACTTAGTGGAATTAGCTTATGACTAACCAGGCAAGTTTGATTCTGGATCATTCTCTACTGTCCAGTTCAACTTTTTTTTTTTTATCATTATATTACATGTAAGAATAACTCTATGTTGGAAGAACTGACAACTTACCATAATGGTTTAAAAATAAAAACTTGGGGCTAGAGAGGGCTCAGTGGGTAAGAGCACTTAGTGCTGTTGTGGAGGACCAACATTTGAATCTCAGAGCCATTGTGGCTGCTCTTGGCCCTCTGTGAATAAAGTTCCAGGGGATCGGATGCCGTACTCTGGCCTTCATGGGCACCAGGCACACATGTGGTGCACAGACATACTTGCAGGCAAAACACCCATACTCATGAGTAACATAATAATTTTTAAAAAAGACTCAAGAAATGCTATTTTATTCTTGCTGCTCTGTTGATCACTGAGCTATTTCAGTCTAGCTAAAAATAGTGTACTTATCCGATGAACATTGTGTTGGTAGAATTCTGGGAAGCATAGCAGTCATGGATGCTTTAAATGATTAACTAGCTTGGTATATTTAAAGAGAATTCTTACCTGCATTCGGGTCCCTAAACATGGATTTGGGTCTTAAATACATTTGAAACCGCAAGATTTGGAAGACTGTTTGTTCTATTTATAGTAGGTGAGTATAGTAAGTGAGCCCTGGATTAGCATGCTAACGTGTGCTAGGTGAGCATGCGAGTGATAGTGTTCTTAAAAATGCACATTTCCTAGCTATGAAAACACAAAAGTCAGAAACAACAAGCTACCAAGAAATGAACAATTACCATGTCAGGATGAAGAAGTGCAACAGTCCACTGATTATCTTGGATAATTTATAAATTCTAAGTTTGCAATTTTATAGACATTGAATTATCCAATTTTCCAGTTACCAATCCAGAGTTTCTATCATTAGATTTATAAGATATGTTATATAATTTAAATTGTGTGTGTGTGTGTGTGTGTGTGTGTGTGTGTGTGTGTGAAATTTACAAACAAAAAGGAGTTATGGTCCTGGTGCTTATGCAGAATATAATAGAAGCATGTGTGTGTGTGTGTGCGCGCATGCATACACACACACACGCACACGCACACACACCAGGTTAGCGTCTCTCTGTCCAGATGCAAGAGCTTGAGTCTCTTGTCCTTGGCCCATTAAGAGCCGCTGAGGTTTCCTCCTACTTCACTGCCCTTTTCATAGGAATGCAAGACTCTGGCTGGAAGGCACAGCAGCCTGCCTCCTTCCTAGCCAAGCAAAGATTCCCATTGTTGGAGGCAGTGGGCATGAAAGCTGCGTTTTACAGCACAAAGCCTCCAATAACATTTACTTCGGTTGGCTGAGAATGAAATGCAGGCCGGCGCTGCTCAGTCGTGGTTGCTTAAGCACCAGCTTCCCTTGGCTTTTTGCCACTCGGTGCGTTTCAAAGAGACAAGTCCTTTAAGGAGAAAGTGTTTTCCTTGTAACTTGCAGTGGAGTAAACAGACCATTCGGGCATAGTTTATTGCTTTACAAACTCAGCTCTGCAAACTAGTCCAAAATTGAGTACAACAAAGTAATTAGTGTACTTCTTTGGTCCTTAGAATTCATAAGCGCAAATGGAACTATTTATAAACTAAAAGTGTTCCTTTCTAAAGGGACCCCAAAACCTTTTTATATTTAGAGTGGTAACTTAAACTGTAAATTTTTTTTTTTACCAAAGGTGAATGCCCCCCTTTAAATACTTTCTGCAGATATGCTTATTGTAGACGTTGTTGGGTTAATATGGAAAATCAGAGCATTATACTTTAACCTAACGTTGAAGTGACAGAGACCAGTGCCTCTCAGATCAATGCCTGTGCAAAATGCTTTTGTGGGAAATGACTTTGAATTTCTGCTGCTCCTCCTTCTACCTCCAGAGTGCTGGGTCACAGGTGTGTGCAGCCATGCCTGGCCTATGAGGTCCAAGTTTTCTAGCGTACTAGGCAAGCACTCTGCATAGTGAGACAGATCCCCAGCCACCCCATGTTTTGCCAAAAGAAACAGAAGGGAAAGTCATGACAGTGACCTGACCCCACGGGGCTAGTTTAAATGCACATACACATTGCAACAGTTCATCTCGTCTGAGTCCTCATGGTTAGTCTAGAAGTGCAATCAGCATTGCAGATTTATTTATTTTAAGCAGTATGCTTTCTCTATCATACATGTAACATGTCTTCAGAATGAGTTGCCCAACATGGCTCCAAGACATCTTCTCTTTTCTGCAATGCTCTGTCCTAGACTCTGGTGGCTTTATTCTCCATGAGAGCCTCAATTTCTAAAGTCATCTGACATTGGATGAAATGGCTCCTCAGATCAGGCAGTAGACTAAGAAGTCACCGGGGCATATTGTCAAACCCATACAATGATCTAAGGCATTTATTACTAGGATTTTAGTTATTGTTTATATACCAATTTAAATCACTTAATATTTGTAAGCTAAACACTGAACATCATTTTTATCCATAAATTAATTATAATGTATTTGATTTCCTGAAATTGCCTCTTTTTCACAATTGGTTGACAGAACTAGCTCTCAGTTCGTCATATTTTCCAGCCCTTCTTTAAACGGAGGGACTAGGGTCTTATTTAAGGTAACAAATGAGCCATCATTCACAAAGAAACCTAAACAGGACCTTGTTAATCTGTGTTAATAGCCTTCCCTATTGATGAACTGGGCCCCTGCTCTATCTAATCCTCACATTGTCTCTATCCAGTGGTGCTCAGAAGCCAGGGGGCACTCAATGGTAGGAGCTGGAGTTCACAGCCTCTGCACACCACAGAGGGTATTCAGCATCCTGGGGCACACAGTGAGGGCTCAGTTCTCTTTCCTGAGGCTGCATCCACTGCCTTCTCTCCCCACTCACCCTCCAACCACTGCACTGTCATCCACGGGCTGAAAAGTCATTATCCCTGCTGAACTGGCAGTCCCTTGGTCAGGCTTAGATGTGGAGAGGCGTGGCTTCCATCCCAAATGCTCTTTGCCTCTGTGCCTACATCATCCAAACCTGTTTATACTTGCTTCCCTCTGTACGAATGCGTTGCTGGTAAGATTCATGATCTGCCCATTGCTGAGCTGCAATCTTCATTCACTTTGGCCTTGATCTGACTGTCTCAGTTTCTTCAGAGCACGAGAAAGAACTGGAGAGAGGCTGGGAGCGCTCTGCCTGGTGCCTTCTCGGGCTTTCATCTGTGGCTGCAATCTGATTTCCCTTTCATGTATTACAGAAGGGCTTAAATGGCGTCTGAGGTAATCTTGAGTTTCTGGGTTACTTTTCAGTAGTTTGCCCTCGATGGAGTGTAGAGGAGGAAAGAATGGGGGTGACCCTGGCCTGTCAGTACATGCCGGTAGCAAAACCGCTTCAGAAACCAAGTGAAGCGCTCCTAATGAATTGCGCTTCTGGATCTCTGACTCTGCAAGGCGTCTCCATCAGGGCTTTTCAGCTGGACTCTAGCTGTAATTGCTACGGGGATGAGATGCTCAATGTGCGGCGTGGAAGCTAAGTGCTTAGAGTGTTTTCGTGGCCAAGCATACATGGCATGGCGGGAGCATCAGGCGTCGTCATGAAATTCACACTCGTACATCTTCATGGTCCTCACCCGTTTCTGACGGGCTGCTGAGATGCCAGCAGGCACTCTGGATGAAGGTGATAAAAAAAAAAAAAACGGCAAAGCTAAAAGATGCTGTGTCTTAAAAGTCACTGTACATCGGTCGAGTAAGAGGGAGTGTGTTGCGGTTGTAAATGCATAAACACCCTCCAGCCATTCCTCCATAAAGACAGTTGGCTTTAATCTCCTCCTTGCAAGGAAAACAACAAGGGATCCCCATTTTAATCCCATTAGAATACGGTACAAAGTGGCCCACATTAAAGTAATTCTCCTGATGTAAACAGTAATTCTGCGATTTTGGTAGCCTCAGCTTCCAGACCCCTGGCTCTGCTTTGCCATTAGATATAAATCAGCCTTATGCCTCTTCCCCTGATGCCTAGAAGCCCAAGGTCTCCTTATTTGAGATAGTATAATTCTAAAGAAGGTAAAATTGATGGTTTCGCTGGAGGAAAAGGATCATATCCAAAATTCTAATGTAAAGGAATAACGAAAATACCCTGATGGTTGTACAAGGCATAATCAATGAGGCGTGGAATTTAATAGAATCTCCTTGGCATCACCATTCTCAAGGTGTTAGCTGTGACGGCTGCATCTCCAGCTTCAGTTAGATTATTTTCGGGGCAGTCCCTGCTTTTGTTTTCCTATTCGATGTGTTTGTTTTCTTTTGTTTGAGGAAATCAAGCTCTTTGTGTCTGTCCATCAAGATGGCTTTGTAGTCAGCTTACGTGAGCTTGTCTTAAAAGCAGTTTCTGTATTAATACATATTTATACACACTGGTTATTAATTCTGGAAACAATAGAGTACACTGGAGAGACTTATTTAAATTAGTGAGAAATGATATAGTGCAAAGATTTTTCCCAAAACCCCCCGAAGAAATCATTGTCCTGGTTTCCATGGAAATGAACTCCCTGGTTTTGGATCCTTAGGTGAAGTTGTTGAGGTTTTGTTTTGTTTCTTAATTTCAATGAAATTGTAACCACTTATCAAAAATTCCTTTGTTCTGTTTAAAATTCAAATTTTCTTCTCCTGAACTTACTTACCTACCTTCCTGAGATTATTATAGCAAAGCCAGAAAACAGCTCCTGGGTAGCCAGAATTTGAAAGAAAAATGTACAGCTTGTATAAGTTACCATACATAAACTTTAAGATTTTAAAATATTTTTTGTATCCTAATATTCAAAACTTGTGACTTCTTTCCCATTTTTTTTTCCCTCCAGAGTGGTTCAATTTGGGTTTTATTTCATTCAGAATTATTTTGTAACATACATCTTTATTAAAACATTTAACTTGAAAAATGGAGAGTCAAGAATCTCTGCATTCTCTTGAGTTATCTACACACACACATACACACACA
>NC_022032.1:21630597-21635948 GCF_000317375.1 Microtus ochrogaster | reverse complement strand
TACACACATAAATACACACACACATACATACACACACACTCTCACACACACATACACACACATACACACACACTCTCACACACATACACACACACTCTCACACACATACACACACACTCTCTCACACACACACTCACACACTCACACATACACACACATACACGCATACACACACACACTCACACACACTCACACATACACACACATACACACACACTCTCTCACACACACATACACACACACTCTCACACATACAAACACACACTCTCACACACACACTCACACACACACTCACACACACACATACACACACTCTCACACACATACACACACACTCTCACACACACTCACATACACACACACTCTCACACACTCACACACACACATACACACACACTCTCACACACATACACACACATACACACACACACTCACACACACACTCACACATACACACACAGACACTCTCTCTCACACACACACACTCACACATACACACACATACACACACACACTCTCACTCTCTCTCTCTCTCTCAGACACACACACACACACACACACACACTCAGGACGGGACAGCTCTCAGTGCTGACTGTGTTAAGTTCAAGAAGTAAGTTACTTAAACTAAAATGTCTAAAGCAGTTTAATGTAAAACATTCACATATATTCATACCCGTACTTCATTCATTATAAAACAAAACAAATAAGCTAACAACTGGAAAAACAATGTAATGGAAATTGGAATAACAATACTACCATAACACAGTCTTCCTCAGGTTTCTTCATTAACGTTAAGTTGAGACTGTGTTCTGCTCTGCAGGGCTTGACCCATTTCATATTCTAAAACTTGGGTTACTCTCTGGAGTTGACGTCCACTTTTCTGGTTCATGCAGATGGACAGACTCCCCAGTTTTGCCTTCAGACACAGCTGTAGAGTCTATGTATCTTAGTGGGTAAGGAAGAGAGGTTTTCCAGGGAGCCAAGCCCGGTGTCTTTGGTTCTTCCCTACTGGCGATTCGTGGATGGTCGTGCCTGCTTAGTCCTACAAAAAGGGGCATTATCTCAGGAGCAGCAGGGATAAAGCTGGTGACCACGTCTGCATCACGCGGCTCATTCCATACCCATGGGCTGGCATGGGAATCTGGCAGCAGCTCTCATGGTACTACAAGAGAACAGGCAGCAGGACACCATAAATGAACAAATCCTACTTGGCAGAGAAAGGGAGGGATAAAGAAAATTCTAGCCAGCACTAACACTGCAGCAGAAACAGATGTGGGCAAAGACGTCCCTGGTGGAGTGACGGCGACTTTCGGTTTAAAATCCGAGAGCTGATGTGTGATCGTGTTTTAAAAGTAGTGTAGGTGAAGCCATGTTCCCCTTTCTCATCGATAGGCAAAGAACTGGTCCTATCCAAGAAGAGCGTGGTCTGGTCTGTGGGACACTTTCCAAATATTTGCAATCCCTAGGTTCTGATGTCACCACCCACTGACAGAGCAGAACTGGAGGGCAAGCTTAAGAGATGGGGGGATTTAGCAGCTGAAGGAGCAGAGCACAACTTGGGTGGACATGTTTTCACGGTGACTTCTCACACGACTACGTCAACTCGTTAGTTTAAAAAGTGCTCTTTAATTTTTATTGGCAACTCTAAACTTATTAACATGGCCCATAAGTTTATTGATTCAAATTGCAAAATTACAGAGTTTCATAGTATAAATAATAGCTAAGTAAAAAGCAAATCACTCATATCTTCACAGCTCTTTGCAGTTTGAAAAACACTTTCAAATATGCGTTGACACAACAGCGTGACTCTGGCATGATGATTCATGGAACAATAGCAAAGCGAACCGATTTGGACTCTGACTGTACTTTTACAGAAAAAAATTCAAAAATTAAAAAAAAAGTAGAGGAGTAGGGAAGGTTTTATTTGCCTTTATCTATAATTTTGTTTTTCTACAGTTCTGTATATCTGAGTTTCTGTGTAATATTTTGATGATGGAATCATAAGCATTTTAGCGAGAAGATTTTGCTTGTGTGGATAGACCATGACTATACATTTAATTCTCTCAATATATCTTAAGGCAATAATTACATAATAAAAATATAAGTACCCACCTGGACATGAGAAGGGGATTCATATTGTTTAATAATATTTTATAGTGATTCTAAAAGAACGGTAGTGCTGGGACTCAGACTCGGTGCCTTGAATATAGTGGGCAAGCTGTCTACAGAAAGCCACACCTGCTGCTCAAGAGTAAATTTTGAAAGGACATGCCAGACTTATTACATATGTACATAACAGCATTGCTTATACACCAAGTATTTGCATATTCACACTGACGTTAAGTAATCTATGCTCTATTATAAAGTGAATGAAAAAGGATTTTTACCAAACTCAGGATAAAGATTGTTTTCATCCCTCTCCTGCCCCAAAACATTTGAGTGAAGATAGCCTCGTACTACAAGAGGCATTAAGCCCACTTATTATTTTAAGTGAACTAAGTCTTAATTCTGAGCCTCCATGCCACCATGTGGTCAAAACCCCCAGAGGTGGGCACAGTCAGTTCGTGTTTATTATCAAGTCTCCGATTCCAGATGAGGAGTAGGATTGTAAAATTAGCACAATATGTTAAGTGCTAAAGACGAAATCGTGCCCTCCAAAAATTCAAATTTGGAATCCATTGGCCCCCGTCTAATAATTGAAGAAGGGACCTTTGAGAGATGGTGACATTTGCGTGAAGTCTTGAGGGTGGGGCCCTTGTGATGGGTGAAGGTGACCTCATAAGAGGGTGGCAGACCTCCGTGCCATGCGAGGACCGAGTGGGAAGGTAGCTCTTGGCCACTGCGGCAGAAGGCCCTTCTCAGGACCCGCAGCCACTGACTGGCACTTTAGATGCTGGGTTTCCAGTCTCACATGCTGTTAGAACAAGTGTCTCTCTTTTAAGTCACACAGTCTCTGGAGTTTAGGGTCTTACTTTTTCTCCCAGAAGTCCTAGGTGAACAGTGCAATGAGAAACGGAGCATTTACCACTCATGCCTATGAGAAAAAAAAAATCTATAAATCTGTACCAACTACGGTGGCCTAGTGAGCCTATGTTAATCCAAGAACTTTCCTGACTTTGTTTGTTCCTCAGTCTTTTACTTTTTCGTTTCTCAGAAAAAGTGTGGCTGACCCTCGTGCCACCAGGCATGGGGAGGCCGAGAGTGGAAGTGGGTTGTCCCCTCCAGGCCACCTGCCTGGACACCCCAGAGTCATCTGCACCGGTTCACTAGTTTGCCAGCAGGGAGGGTACCACCTTGTCACTCCGGAACCCTCTTTTCCTTGGTATATCCTGCTTTGGTGAGGAAAGCTTGGAGCCTGAATCCTTCTCAGCACACCACACCTTGGTCAACTGATACTTTCTCCCCATCCTGCACTGCCAGTCAAAGCCTGCGGGCTGGATGCGGAGAAGGTAGCTCAGAGTACCTGGCAGGTTTCCACAGCAGCTTCTGTTCTGGCACAGGTCTAAGCATTGAAAACGTGAACACCGGCATTCCTTCTGGTTGTGACCATTTCGAAACAGCCCTGTGTCCGTACAGCTAGCTCGGAATCTAGGATTCGGAAAGAGCCGGTGAAATTTTTACTTTTGACTTGATGTCATCCCATAATATTTTTCAATAATCTTCCTTTGAAAGGAAAAAAAAAGTCACTTGCATATATTTTCTGTCAGTTGATCCTTATAACAATACTCGTCATGTGCGGTGACTGTGATCTGGATTTTAACAAAGGCAGAAATGAAGTCACTCGCAAATTATAATTATCTCTTGATCTGAGACAAGGAATTAAAAAAAATGGGAGTCAAACATGTAATGAGCACCTTTAGTGTGAGAGACATATGCTAAGCAGGGAGGAAAAACTGCTCGAAATGACTTAATAAGGACTACTGTCTCTTTAAGCCCTAGCTGAGTGAGACACATTTCCACTGTCATAGGTTTTAAAATTGATTTCTCATTTGAGATGAGTTGTGCCCATCCCCCCTCCCCACTCCCAAAGGTGTCTCCTTTCAGAGCTGTATGATTTCATAATTTCACCACTACCGAGTCCTCCCCCTCCCTGTTTCTGCTCTGGCCCATCCCGCACACCAAGCAACTGCACTCAGACCTTGCTTGGATCAGACCGTTTCCCATTCAAATGGGTGAGACCTCCACCTCGACCCCTTGAGTGGGTGGCTCAGAAAGGTTTCCTTAAAGAGCCTTAGCTTCTGAATTTCAGTGGTACTCTGAACCACGGAGAAGGGTTAGCTACTTGATGAGGCAGCTTGTAGGTCAGCCCACTTAACTGTCCCCTCTCACGGCTCTACTGAGTGCCTCCCATTCGCTCTCACTCAAGACCGTCCAGTCTCTCTCTAATAGCTTCACAACAAACATCAAACACACACCTTTACAATTTTATTCGCATCTTCATGCGGACAACCCCCCACCCCACCCCCCGAGTTCATTTCTGGCTGCGTTTGCTCCAACATCGCTGAGACCGCCCCATTTGTGGCCTACAGTAAATATTTAGTACGTATTTGCTCCACGAGCTAAGAAATTGCCAAAGTGCCCAAACATTGCCGCGTGTCTTTGGTTCCTGGTCTGTGTTTTATTAAAGAAGGCATGGGCACATGTCCGCCATCTGCTCGGTGATCTGACGAACTTCTGCTACGATTGAACATCTGTTTTTTCTCTGCTTTTAGCTCCACAGAAATGTCAAATATTTCTATTCCAGGGTAATTTTTAAATATGCAAGTTTGTCCCCTCTGCCTGGCTCTCGGTTTGTTTTTGAAGCTCACATCATCACAGCGTTCGGTTGTAAGGACCGTGACTGAGTACGTGTAGCCGAACTTATCTGCTGAATTGGAAACATTACCCCTTTGGTTTGAGTTTTTATCCGCCAGTGTGTGGGCAGGTCCGGCTTCCATTGGTCTTCGTAGATAGCTAGGCCATCACTAAATGAGGCAGCACTTCTCAATCAACGCGCTCAGTTACGACATCACATTCCTTGCCGCATGGCGTAGAATGTGCCGCTCTAATGGAATAAGAGGGGATCAGGAAAGATGTCCCTGGTGAGAGATGATGGTTTCTGTTTGCCGCCAGGTTTTGATGATGTTTCACTGTCCAGATGTTTTTCTAGCCTCTGAGATAATAAACATCCCCAAAGAAAAGTGATAAAATAAGAAATCAGTTAGTTGTCTGGAATATTCCGGGGGGGAAGGGGGGGTGTCTGTGAAGATTTTGAAACCCCAAATGAAGTTGTGTATAAATTTTAGGCCACATTTTAGCCCTGTCTAAACTATTCCTGTAGTTGAAGTTGCTGTTTCAACTCCTCTTAGTTA